>NC_136409.1:126147500-126747500 GCF_051521515.1 Lactuca serriola | reverse complement strand
CAGGACTCAGTGAGTTGATCAAGTCAGGATTCGGGAATCGGTAGACTCGGCGAGTCAAGTCGCGATTAGAAGGACTTTGAGCATAAGAACTCGGCGAGTCAGTAGGTGGACTCGGCGAGTAGGGTTGACCTGGAAGGTTGACTTTGACCAGGACTTTGACTTGGACTAGAGTTGACTTGGTTGACTGCCGGGGGTCAGTTAGACTAAGTGTTGCATTGATATTGATAGCTCAGGAAGCTAGTAGAGCCGGAGTTCAGTGAGTGGTCAGGAAGCAGCTAGTGGGATCATCAGCAAGTTCAGCCAGTGCAGGTGAGTTTCCCTTTGTATGAATGGGTCTACGGCTACAATACCGGCCCATGTAGTTATGAGTAGAAGACCTAGGGGTTAGCCCTAGGCACAATATGCTAGTATGATATCCGGACGAGGTCCAATGATAGAGGGCGGGTGCCCAAGAGATGGTTTATGTGATAGTTTATACTTGTTGTCTGTGTGATACTTGTATGTGCCTGGTAGGGATGTGAGTGTGGGTGAGGTCCCGTATCTCACCAATAGCAGAGTGTGGATGGTGTTCCACATCGTAGTAGGAGCAGCCCAGGGGCGAGGCCCAAGTAGGGAAAGGAGTGAGAGTGGGCTGGGCCCGTATCTCACTATCAGCAGGAGCATGGACGAGGTTCCATGACTCATCAGTAGCCGGACACGGGCGGGGCCCAGAGATAGGCGAGGCCTTGGAGCACGAGTTGTTAGCATACGTTTAGCTTATGTGATGTTATGTGATATGTGTATGTGCTATGATATGTTAGTGGGCGGGGACCTTTGATAGGCGAGGCCTAAGTGAAATAGATCTGTATCCGAGCGGGGCTCGAAGCCAAGCGGGGCCTGGAGCGGCGGGGCCGTTGTATGTGCAGTATGTGGTTATGCATGGTATGTGGTAAGGTGGGGAACTCACTAAGCTTCGTGCTTATGGTTTTCAGTTTTGTTTTCAGGTACTTCCGGTAGCAGAGGGAGGAGCTCGGGGTGATCGCATGGCACACACCATAGATTACTCAGCCTGGGAATGTTTACTCTGATAATGAACATGTGTATTGAAAACTTATACTCAAATTATGTTTTGGAATGATGACCTTGTTTAAAGTAATGTTTTATTAAAAGAAATTTTTGGTCTTGAATTTTGGGTCGTTACAAGTTGGTATCAGAGCCTTGGTTTGAGGGATTCGGGCATACTCTTGGGTGTGCCTGAACTCAAACCGAGGGGTCGGATAAAAAGTTTTCAAAAGCGAAAAGACAGTTTTGTAAAAAGAATTTTTTTGAACGAAAAACAGTTTTAGAAAAAACAAAAAGAATCCAGAAAGAGAAGAATTTTGAAAAGAGAAAAAGGGGTGTGGTGCATGCAATCAGCCGAGCTCAAGTAAGTACCCCAAAATACCCATACAAGTTTATGTTATGATTACCAATTGATAGAACAACATGCTAGAATAGGACTAAGGATCTAGGGATGATGCCTTATGTGCCTGTTATTTGTGCTTTTGAGCTGCATAGTCGTGCTGATTAGACAGTAGTAGGATAGCCTGTTTAGGTTATGCCTGAGTTATGAGTTTGTGTTGCATGCTAGTTCAGATTCTTGCTATGTGGATATGATTTCTTGAGTATGTTATGGTTAGATTTTCCCTTGTTCGAATGTTGCGTGCTTTGTGCATTGTGGGATTCTGAGTGATGGGAGTTAGTCATTAGGTGGATACAACACGTCACATGCGATCAGGGTTGAATAATCTCAGAGTGCTGGATTTGGTTCTATTGCACAACTCTTGTTTGAGTCCAACCGTTATAGGGACGAGTTTTTCACTTGAAGGATTATCTGAGCCTCGTCGCATGTGATGGTATCCAGGTGATGGCTAATTGGCATCACAAGGGGACCCTCAGTAGCTGAGGACTGGTTTGAGTTGAGTCAAAAGGTTTCCCTAGGGTAAGCCTAGGATGAGATAGTGCTGGGAGCAGTAGTAGTGGTTAAGGGATCTGGTGGAGTCGAAGCAATTCCTGAGGAAAGTACGGATAGATGTGGAAGGTAGTATGGGCCCGTACTACTGAAAGCAGAGGATCCGTACTCGATTCGGGAAAGGCCGAGACAAGACCGGGAACCTGGTAGGGTGTGTCTGGTCTCGTATCAGTGATGAGTATTCTGATAGTGGATGTGGTATATTTTCAGCATGGTGACATTGAGAGAGAGACCAGCGGGCAGATCAGGCGCCGGAGAGGGATCAGGCTCGGGTTCAGGGGCCGAGCAGCTCGAGGAGCGGATGAGAGAGTTGATATCACCTGAGGTTACGCGCAGTATTCTAGCTCAGACTCCTGTGATCTTTGGCACGGTCAAGGAGGGTATATTGGAGATTTTGGATGAGAGGCTGGGAGCCTTATGTACTGAGATGATGGCATTGATGGGAGCGCGTACTCTGACATTTCGAGAGTTTAGAGCCTGCGGGGCACCAGATTATCATGGGGCTAGGGACCCCATTGCTAGCAGCAGATGGTTGGCTGATGTTGCCAACGCTTTTCGTACGAGCAAGTGTCCCGAGGGGGACAAGGTCAGAATCGCTTCCTGTCTTCTGAAGGACAGAGCGAGGGATTGGTGGGAGGAGATTGGTCGTGCTTTGGGGGATGATGCCGCGTTGGACGCGATGACTTGGAGCGATTTCTCGGCCAGGTTCAGGGCGGAGTTTTCGCCGATGATTGAGGTGCAGTAGCTGGCACGAGAGTTTCAGGATTTGACGCAGACTACTGAGACTATGGCGAAGATTACCGCCAAGTTCAAGGAGAGGGCTCTTCTTGTACCGCAGTATGTCGCGGATGAGGAGATGAAGAAGCCCGATATCATGAGATGTTGAGGGATGACATCAGGGAGTTCGTGATCAGATCCAGCTGTAAGACGCTGGAAGATATGATTTCTCGGGCTAGAGAAAGGGAGATTGATTTGTAGCAAATCCGGAAGAGGAAGACAGATAAGGTTCAGGTAGCTGTTGGTTCGGGCAAAAGGCCCAAGGGATCGGATTCGAGATCGAGGGATCATTAGGACCGCAGTCGGTGCGGAAAGTGTGGCAGGGCGCACGGGGGCGCGTGCAAGAGTGGTAGCGGTGGTGAGTCTGGTTGCTTCAAGTGCGGTCGGACTGGTCATTTCAGCAGGGATTGCACTGTTACCGCCGCGCAGGGATCAGATTTGATATGTTTTCATTGCAATCAGCGGGGCCACAAGAAGGCCCAGTGCCCCAGTTTGTCTTCGGCAGGACGGGTGATGGCACTCGCCCCTGCAACTTTGAGGATCACGGATGGCCGTCAGGGCCGGGTAGAGGCACCTGCAGCAGGGAGCAGGGCTTTTCAGATGACGACCATGGAGGCGCGAGCATCGCCGGACATTGCAGGTATGCAATTTCCATTTGCAGTTCTTTTATTTTGTGCATGATTATATTGTTATGGTTCTGCATCATCATCGGTATGAGTATTTTATTTATGTGCGGTTGATTATGGTCGAGTTATATGCCATCTGCATACCTTGGATATTTGTATGGTAGTTAGGGGATGTGCCCTATTGGAGAAGGTTACGTAGGATGCAGTAGCTGTAGCATGCTTGGGAGGGACTTGGTATGTCTCGGTAGATCAGGGTCGTGTAGTGTCAGAGATGGATTGGTTAGATCCCTAGCTATGGTAAGCTTGGGTTCCTCAGCAGATTGATTATGGATTGGTAGCAAGGATTGGGTTTTCTGTTTGAGCATAGAGCAACAAGGGGTAAGCAGGATCGAAGTGGGGGAGAATCCTCCGAGTAAGCCAGGGTAGGAGCACTCAGACCCAGAAGGAGTGCGCAACCTCCGAGGAGGAAAAGAAGTAGTTCAGCGTTCGATGGATTGAGGATTTCAGGGTTGGGAGTTTGAGAAACTCCCCATCAGCTAGAGCGTGGGTCGGTAATGGTTAGTTCGTGGTTGGGAATTCAGGTTGTGGATCGCCCGTATGACTCGAGGGAGTCGGAATGAGGATCTTGAGAGCTAATGGCACATGGGTGTCTTCGTATTAGCAGTCAGTAGTGGAAGTATTGTAAGACTACAGGGCAGCTGTAGCATTCACTAGCGATCAGCAATGGATGGTGATGTAAGCCTATGGGTAAGCCGTAGCATTCCTTAGTAGTTTCGTTAGCGGAGTTGGGGCGAGGCCCTTATCTCCTAGTGATAAGGTAGGGATTAGGATTGCGTAGTGGATGAGAATGATAGGGAGTTGCCTATATAGCCCTAGAGAGGTGAGACCTTGGGAGAGGCCGCTCCAGGATATAGTTGGGTGAGACCCGTGGGCGAGGCCCGTATGAGATTAGCAGTGTAGGTGAGACCTGAGGGCAAGGTTGCTCAGTGGTATGGTTGGGTGAGACCCGAGCAGGAGAGTGGTTAGACCAGTGGAACTGGGAAGTTAGAGGCGGGTGGGACCCGTGGGCGAGGCCCGAGAAGTTTTGGCAGCTCAGGTGGGACCTGGTAGGACCTTAGTGTCGAGGTAGGGGATCGAGGATCCCGGGATTGTGGCGCCGGAATGGCGTGATAGATTGAGCAGTGCTAGGTGGTTGAAGTTCTTTCAGGAGTCGCTGAGAGCGACTAAGAGTTGTGTTGGGTCGAAAATCGGTGGGAGCCGGTAAACCAGATATTGATAAGCTTGGTAGGGACCGGAGTGGTCTCAGTTCATCCGGAAGTCGGAAGAAGAACATCAGAATTGCCAAGAAATGATAGTGCGAGTATGCAACGTTTGGTTGAATTCAGTTGGTTGATCGAGAGGTGCTCGGCACCAAGTTTTGACAGAGAGGAGTGTCAGTGGCTATTGGCAGTGATGATCCGTGCGGGTAGTAGCAGGAGTGATGAAGTTGGCGAAGGTTAGGACCTTCTCAGTGGCAGAGGAAATAGTTAGTTTGGAGCGTTGCCTTGGGAAGGCAAGGAGCCACGCAATGATAGAGAGGGGGTGAGTCCCTATGGGTTCAGTGCAGTATTCAGAGAGTGCCAGAAGGATTGTCGTTGAGTAAGCAGTGCTTCCAGGATGTTCAGGGTCGGGGTTGACCTAGGATTACTATCCATAGGGGGTGGTGTTAGTCGGAATGACCAAGCTGAAGGCCAGTGAAAGTGGGCAGCGGGAGTTGGATTAATTGGTGGGATATTGGAGGTAGATCGCAAGCGGTGGGCCATGGTAAAACTTAGAGGACGAAGTTTAGTTTAAGTGGGGGAGAGTTGTAACACCCAAGATTTTGAAAGCCAAGAAAGTAAAGGAAACCCTAAATTTAGGAGGGACTCGGCGAGTCCAAGGAGGAACTCGACGAGTCCGAGCGGGATCCGGGCCGAGGAGTAAGTGACTAACTCGGCGAGTAGGCCAAGGTGACTCGGCGAGTCTGGTCTGTGCGTGGAAAACCCTAAATTTGGGACTTGGAGCCTATATAAACGTCTTAATCTTCTTCCTAAGGTTCCTTACTGCCTCTTAAGCCCTGGATATCGAACCCTAGCCGCCATATCCTCTTTTTGAGCCATTTATTTCCTTCAAGAGTGCATTTAGCTTGGAGAAAGAAGAAGAATCTTGAGAGTGCAAGAAGGGGGCTGTAGGTCCGGGATTGGGAAGACATTTCTGATCTTTTGGAGGTATAAACTAGTTCCTGGACCCTTTTTGCATCTAGATTTATGTGTGGTTGTTGGGGCTCTTTAGCCATAATGATAGTACTTTGAGTTAGGAGCCGGATCTGGAGTTGCTACTTCAGATCCAAGAGTGTTATGGACTGGAGAAGCATAAAGTATCAACCCTTGAGTCGATTTTGAAGCCCCTTGGCCTTAAACCCTAGTTTATGGTGCTTATTGCCTAGATCTCCTTCTCTACACGTAAAGTTTGCAACTTTACGTGGGGGATAGGCTTGGGAAGGGTAGATCTATAGTTTGGAGTCCATGCATGACTCGAAAGTCCTCTGCATGTATGTAGATCTGAATGGACTCGGCTACTCCTTCGAGTGGACTCGGCGAGTAGCTTGAACATGAGAAGGAACTCGTCGAGTCAGATGAAGATGGGCATGGACTCGGCGAGTTTGATGAACAACTCGGCGAGTTGGTTGGAGATTGCCTTGTGCTCGGCGAGTCTGTTATTGGACTCGACGAGTTAGGTTGCGTGGTCCCAAATCCTTCGAGTTAAGACTCGAGTCAGCGAGTCGAGCCAGGACTCAGTGAGTTGATCAGGTCAGGATTCGGGAATCGGTAGACTTGGCGAGCCAGGGGCTGACTCGGCGAGTCAAGTCGCGATTAGAAGGACTTTGAGCATAAGAACTCGGCGAGTCAGTAGGTGGACTCGCCGAGTAAGGTTGACCTGGAAGGTTGACTTTGACCAAGACTTTAACTTGGAATAGAGTTGACTTGGTTGACTGCCGGGGGTCAGTTAGACTAAGTGTTGCATTGATATTGATAGCTCAGGAAGCTAGTAGAGCTGGAGTTCAGTGAGTGGTCAGGCAGCAACTAGTGGGATCATCAGCAAGTTCAGCCAGCGCAGGTGAGTTTCCCTTTGTATGAATGGGTCTACGGCCACAATGCCGGCCCATGTAGTTATGAGTAGATGACCTGGGGGTTAGCCCTAGGCACAGTATGCTAGTATGACATCCGGACGAGGTCCAATGATAGAGGGCGGGTGCCCAAGAGATGGTTTATGTGATAGTTTATACTTGTTGTCTGTGTGATACTTGTATGTGCCTGGTAGGGTGGTGAGTGTGGGCGAGGTCCCGTATCTCACCAATAGCAGAGTGTGGATGGTGTTCCACATCGCAGTAGCAGCAGCCCAGGGGCGAGGCCCAAGTAGGGAAAGGAGTGAGAGTGGGCTGGGCCCGTATCTCACTATCAGCAGGAGCATGGACGAGGTTCCATGACTCATCAGTAGCAGGACACGGGTGGGGCCCAGAGATAGGCGAGGCCTTAGAGCACGAGTTGTTAGCGTACGTTTGGCTTATGTGATGTTATGTGATATGTGTATGTGCTATGATATGTTAGTGGGCGGGGCCCTGTGATAGGTGAGGCCTAAGTGAAACAGATCTGTATCCGAGCGGGGCTCGAAGCCAGGCGGGGCCTGGAGCGGCGGGGCGTACTTTAGTATCACATTTTATGATAATCTTAGTGAATGTGGCTATATATTGCAATTGATCCTCGAAGAACATCTTAGTGCAAATTGTATGGCTAAGAAGAAGAATCAAACATTGCTGGAAATGGTTCGATCATAGATCAGTCATACTTTGTTCCAATCAAGTGTTACAATCATAATCTAGTGACTATAAATCGTATCTTGAAACTCCTTTCAAACTAAGAAGATTGAAAACACCTTGAAATATATGGAGTAAAGTTTTTTCTTACTCTAGCACATATAGAACTGGAGTTGTGATGTTTTTGTTAATCAAGAAACAAAGGATAAACTGAGACCTATTCTATGAAGTTTTTTCTTGTTGGGAATTCACACGAACTTTTGAAATTTTGTTTTAGCTCATCAATGAATGTACTTGAAGAGAAAAATAATATGTCAAGAAGTTAGTGGGAGTTGTATTGATCTTGAGAGTTTCAAGAGTCACCCGATAATTAACCTTTTAGTTATCACTAGCACGCTTGCTGAAGTTGATAACGTATCGTGTTTGGTTGACACATTCTTATTTCTGCGCACTTCTAGTTGCGTTGGCAATGGTTATGAGTTTTATGTTTTTTCATTTAACTACAAAAGCAAAGCATGTAGTTCAATAAAAGTACATTGATTAATATGGGTGAGCTTCTAACAACACGGAATAACTGTTAGGCCCTTGTGCTACCAGAGGGCAATAAATTTAGATTAGCAAAGTTTAGTCCATGAAGGAAAGCTAAATTTGAATTTGGTTTTTGTCTTAAACCTTGTCTTATGATTGTAGTTTGATAATGATATATTCATATGGATGGGAACATATGCACCTTGAAATCTATGTCGCAAAGATTCAATCTAATTCATGAGAATGATTGTGAGGAAATGATTTGGCTAGTAGATTTTAAAATATCTTATAAAGATCTGTATGTATATTGGTTGTGTTAATTGCATTCTCAAATTTAGAATATGATTACGACATCTCTCTTCTTATGTAGAATTGTGAGGAATGGCAAGGATTTGTTTGAACTCTCAAGACATATATTTATATGCTATGAAAGGGTTTAAACACACACATAAGCTATCCAATGAAGGTGTATAAGCTTAAGAAGTCTAGTTGGAGACTTATCGAAGCATCGCGTAACAAAAATCTGTAATTCATTTAGGAATTCGAGAGTATTGATATCTAGAAGTCCGGTTAATTTTCTAGGTACATGTCAAAGCTAGTGGGAATTTTTTCGCTATGATAGACTTAAAGGAGAGGTTGCTCATACTGTGTTTCATTTGTAAAAGTTTATATCGTATAGTTTGATAGAAATTAGTCATAGACATATGTGTGAATATCATGTTGAAATGGGTCAACATAGGAAATTCTTTATATCGAAATATTATAGCAAGAGATTGAACAAATATTGGATATAATGAGTCGAGTCCCATATGATTTAGATATATGATTGATTACATACGCTATAATATTTACTTATTTTGATTTTTCTAATTTCTAGAGCATTGAGAGGAAAAGGATTAGATTTTTTTTTGTGACCAGAGTTGTTAAAAAGCTGCCAAGAATAGTCTGAGGCTTACTGAAGATTGATTGTTTACGGATAGTTAGAAGTGTGGTATTGTTTGGGAGGACCATAGTGTCATTTTTAGATCGGGATGATTCTTGGTCAAAATTCATGGTCATATGGTAATATGGAAAAGTTTCCATAATGGGAATTGATTATTAAGTCTACATGTCAATTGGAAACTTTAATACAAGAAAAGTGTTCAAGGAGTGTACCTTGAATTTGAAACTTTATTACCATGGAAATGTTTCCGTTGATAAAGTTCCAATGGAACATTTTGTAATATTGTTGGCTCAGACTCTATGACTTTGAAGCCTCGACGTCACAGAAGGTCAATGCATGTAAGGTTTAAATTCCAATACATTTTGGACAGTGACAAGAATTTGGAATTGTGAAATAAGCGTCACTGAAATAGTGTCCATTCGATCTGTTCACAAAGGAAAGACCAAAGAGTGGTATAGTATGTATGTTCATAACATGACATAACTTACGTTATTTAATTCAAGTGGTTAGTTGATCACTCGAAACATATTACGAGGGATAAAGTCATAATTATTATGGTGATTAAATAATAGAGATTTATTTATTTTCAATAGGTTTTAGACCATAATTAATTAGATTATTAGTGTGTTTCACTTTGCTTGTTTTACTTCATGTATAATTTGATTATTCGAATTCCAAATTCGATCATACTTTTGGAAGTAAGTGGTGAATTAAGGCTGTCATGAATTGAATTGTAGGTTGTGTATGGAGATTAGACATTGTAATGAGATTGCTAAAATTTTCACAAGTACTTAGAAATGGGGTTTTTAAGTATTGGATAAATCCACTCTTAGAGAATTACTTTATGGATTCTGTCACGAGTAATTCTGAGAGGATAATATCTCATATTGTTTAAGCGGATATATATGAGTTGTAATTTAGTAGTCGGTTGTGTATTGGTATTGCGAGAAAGCATCAGTAACGTGATGTTATAAAACGTAGTATCATACATGATTTGATGAGTAAAGGAGACAAGCATATAAGTCAAAGTTTATTCGTTTGTTTTGACTTAACAGGAAAAAGTGATATCTTTGGTCCCTTGATGATTTGAAGTTGACATTCATGTGCAAGGTCTTGCACAGACTAAATTGAGGTGTTCAATTAGTAGTCTGAATCTAGTCATCATAAATCAAAAATAGGGAAAAAGAATCTTGGACTAAGAGATTGATTATGATCCATGCTCACGTCCATATGATATCTTGAAGAACGGAGAAATATCTGATCACTTATCTTAGGACCAATGTCTGATCGGATCAGAGTTTGGCAGTTTCTTTGGAAAGCACACTTTGCTGTTTGTTTTAGAAGTCATATCTATAATTTCGTTTTCGACTTATCCAAGTAAGAGAGTATTGCATTAGGTGTCTAAGCCAATAAATAAATTAGTTCAATCCTAAATTATTAGCAGAGTTCCTTTTGGGTTGCCTTCATAACCTAAATAGCTAGAAATGATATTAGGAGAAATAGAGAAAAATAATTTGTTTATATGTTATGTGATTAATATATTAATTGGAAATATATAATTGATATGTTAATTTATTATGTAAGTAATTAATTAATTAACATGGGATCAATTGTTATATAATTGATTTATTAATTTATAAATTAATGAGAAATCAATTGGACTTAATTAACAATTGATTAGAATTAATTTGCTATTAATTTGGGATCAATTGAAATTAATTAATTGTTTAATGGTTGCCTTGCAATTGTTCAATAGTTGAGCAAGAGTGAGATTCTAGAAACCTCCGTGACTTGACGGTTTTCATACCCTATTAGGGTAATCTAGAATGCTCTAAATGGATAGTTAGGAAACTAGATAATTACCTATTTATGGGTTATCATTATCTAGGGTTTCTTAGGGATATTTAGCAACTATATAAAGACCCCTTGGGCTAGAATTTTCATGTGACTCTTTCTAAGAAGCATATGAGTGAAAAGTCTTAGTATCTTTTCGCTTTCCTCTTCAATTTAGGGTTTTTAGGGTTTTTGGTTTGAGCCATTAGAGGCACGAGATTTCTAGTGCTTGATATCAAAGGTTTTCTAGAAGGAGTTTGAAGTGATTTGTTTACTACAATAAACCGAAGGTATGTAACCCTAATTCATGTAATTTGATTATACTAAGGTTTCACTAGGTTCTCAATTTATTTTGTTGTTTAAAGCATGTTACATTCAAACTGTTAAAGACATAGATCCTTTAGGTTGCATGTGCCCTTAAATGTTAAGTGAAATTCTGCAAGCACATAGATATTGTAATCTATAAAACTCATCAAAGGGGCCATTCCCTTTTATAACGGATGTACCTGAAATAAAAAATATATTTGTAAGCACAAAGCTTAGTGAGCTTCCCTAAATTACCACATACACGAAACACATAAGTATAACAACACGTGGCTATTCCAGGTCCGTATCAACCCTACGTAACAACAATTAGTGGTGTCATTTCCGAATCAACCCCCGGGTCCATATCAATCCTGAGTCTATAATGACGCACCTCTAACTAAAGGTAACTAAGACGCATACTCGAGTTGCTGCTAACAAGGCTCCTCACACTAAACAAAATGCAAAGGTAGTCTTAATTAAAATCAAGGTTTTATCCCATAATTAATGGTCTAAATCATCCTTTATCATATTATGGGAAAATACCATTTTGCCCTTCTCATACGAAACCCAACTAATCAAATACCACAACTCGTAATGGCCCAAGACCCAAAAACAGCCCAATAGATTTTTTGGGAGTACGCCCAACATTCCCACCATATGCCTAGCATATAGCACGATCTCGCAAGGGGGGTTTATGGTGCCTCCGCCCATTATGCCCAACGTATACCAGAGTACGGCGAACGTAATGTCCTGAAGCCCAAACTTTCTTTTTAGGTCTTAATGCTTTAGTACTTAACGTCCTATCTTTAGATATAAACCTAATAAACATCTAAAGCCATAAAGTTGCAACCTTTATGCCTTTGCATGGAAAAAGGAAGCTCAAAGCCAAAACCCTAATTTATATTATCATCTGAATTTCCATAACTCTTGCATGGATGAAAACGAAGGACCAAGCTTGCATTTTTATGACACTATACACCCTAAAATTTTTGAAAGAACTACTTAAAAGCTCTGGAGTATTCCATAATAATAAATATCATGGTTTTGGGACAAAAGAACATAAATCTAAGCTTAAACAAGATTTAAGAAAGGAAGCTCCAAGGTATGAACATTATACCTCTAGAAGATGCACAAAGATGAGAAGAGTCTGGATGCAATAGCTTGAGAGGAACACCACAACTCCAAAGGTATTCCTTCACCACAAAGAACATCAAAATGTCACTCTAAAGCTGGAACATTGACGTTATTAATCCCACCTCCCACTTGAATTCATCCTCAAAGTCCGCTACTACAAACAAGTCTGGGTTGTGCTCCCTCATCTCATCCTTAGGCTCCGATGTCTACTCAGAGCCCTTCTAGTGCTATCACTACACCTTTACGAGGTTCACTACCTTATTTCGCAAAGCCTTGGTCTTCTTGTTGAGAATGACAATCGGCCTCTCCACATAATTCATACGCTTATTGACCTGAATATCATCCAAAGAAATCACCACCGAATTATCGGATACACACTTCCGCAACTGAGAGAAATGGAAGGTGTTATGGATCTACTAGCCTCATCGGGAAAATCTAACCGATATGCAACCATGACCACCCAGGCAGAAATCCTGAATATACAATTAAACCCGAATTTAGCTTGCCCTGCTTCAGAAATTGGATGTCACCTTTCCAAAGTGACACCTTCAGAAGCACCGAGTCCCCCACCTAAAACTCGAGGTCCGGACATCGTCGATCTGCATAAATCTTCTGTCGGATTTACACCACTCGTAACCTGTCACGCACCCGTTGAATTAAATCAGTGGTCTTAAGCACCACTTCAGTACTCCCCATAAGCTGATGCCCGACCTCGCCCCATAAAACTAGGGTCCCGCACCTCCTCCCATACAACATCTCAAAAGGTGGTCGGTCAATACTGGCGTGATAACTATTGTTGCAAGATATTTGGACAGTGGAAGATAAGTATCCTAACTCCTTCCGAAATCTAACACGCATGCCCGTGGCATATCTTCAAGCGTCTGAATCATCTGCTCACTCTATCCATTAGTCTGGGGGTAGTACGATCTACTGAAATGTAACTGAGTACCCAGCTCATCGTGAAACTCCCTTCGAAACCTTTAGGTGAAGCGAACATCTCGGTCCGAAACTACCAAAACTGGCACCCCGTGTTGTACCACCACCTCCCAAATGTAAATGTCAGGTAGCTTCTTAGCAAATATACTATCAAAAATCGGTATGAAGTGTACACTCCAAGTCAATAAATCAATAATGACTTGGATAGAATCAACTCCATGTGATGTGCTTGGCGGATTTGTGAGAAAATCCATGGTAATCTTCTTCCAATTCCACACGGGAATGGGTAATGGTTGCATCTTGTCATGGGATCTCTGATTTTTGGCCTTGACATTCCAATAAGTCAAACATCGCACTATAAATCATGCTATCTACCTTTTCATATAGGGCCACCAATAACTCAAATTTAAATTCCTATATATCTTCGTGGTACCAGATGGATCAAAAACTTGGACTTATGAGCCTCTTCTAGATCTGTTCGCCTTACCCCACTTGTAGTGGGAACGAAATTCTACCTCATTGAATCAACAAACCCCAACTATTTGTGGCGAATAAAGGAATGTGCCCCCTAATCCACTCTGCCTTCCAATTTTAATTTTTCCATCCGTCCACCAGGTCCTCCTTGATCAAATCTAATAAAGGAGAGCATTGACCACGACATTGGCCTTCCCAGGGTGGTACAAAATCTCGTAATCATAGTCCTTTACCACATCCAATCACCTCCGCTGCCTCATATTCAAGTACGACTGATCCAATAGGTACCTCAAGTTCTTGTGGTCAGCGTAGATTGTTCACCTAACCCCATACAGATGGTGCCTCCAAATCTTGAGAGAAAACCACAACCCCCAACTCTAAAGTATGCATAGGGTAGTAGACCACATGAGGCTTTTGCTTCCTTGAAGTGTAAGTAATCACATGAACCTTCTACATAAGAACAGCTCCAAAACCCGATATAGAGGCATCATAATTAACCATAAAAAGATCCATACCCTTGAGAAGTGCGAGAATCAGGTCCCTGCGGAAAAGTAACATTCTTCTTTGACAAGTGGGTCAATGGCACAACAATCTTGGAGAAATCTAGGATATATCTCTAGTAGTATCCTACAAGACCTAGGAAACTCCGAATCTCAGAACCTCCCATCGCATCGCGGCCTCAATCTTAGTTGGATTGACCAATATACCCTTCTGGTTGATGATGTTCACCATGAACTGCACCTCGCGTAACCAAAACTCACATTTAGAGAACTTGGCAAACAACCTCTCCCTCCTCAGAGTCTCCAACACCTCCCGAAAATGATCCTCAAGCTACTCCTTGGTCTTGGAGTAGACCAGAGAGTCATCAATAAACATGACCATCGATCGATCTTGCATCGGGATGCATACCCGGTTCATGAGATCCATGAATTCTAATGGCACGTTAGTGAGCCCAAAAGGCATCACCACGAAGTCATAATTACCATAACTAGTTTTGAAGGTCGTCTTCTGCACATCCTCATCTGTGACGCTCATCTGATAGTATCCTAATTGCAAATCAATCTTGGAAAACTAAGATGCACCATGAAGCTGGTCAAATAAGTCGTCGATCCTCGGAAGTGGGTAACGGTTCTCCACCATTAACTTATTCAAATCCCAATAGTCAATGTACATACTGTGTGATCTGTCCTTCTTTTTCACAAACAAGATATGTGGTCCCCAAGGTGAACTACTAGGCCGAATAAATCCCTTGTCTAGCAGCTCCTGAAACTGTGTAGAAAACTCCTGCATCTCCGGTGATGCCAAGCTATATAGTGCCTTGGTTATTGGGGCCGCACAATGAACTAAATCAATTCAAAACTCGAACTGCCTCTTAGGATGCACTCTTGGAAAATCCTCAGGAAACATATTGGGGAAATCTTGAACAACACTCAACGACGTCATGCCTCCAACTCGAGTATCTAACGCATAAGCCAAAAAACCAGAACAACCCTGCTGAAGATATCTGCTGACGCTCACAAATGAATAGAGAGCCAACCCATACAAAGCTCCATCACTATGAATAACCAGTTCTCCCCCACTTGGGGGTGGAACTCTTACCAACTAACGCACAAGATCAATCATGGCTCCATTGGGACCTAACCAGTCCATCCGGATAATAACCTTCAACCCTCGAAGAGGAATAGACACCAAATCAATAAAGTACTTCTCGTTGAATAGGTTCAGGATACACTCATGATGAACCCTCAAAGCACATCACCAATCTCGACCTCTAAAGGATAATCTAGAATCCTAGGAACATGACTAAAATTTTTGCTGAGCGCAAGAGATATAAAGGATCATATAGCACCAAAATCAAGCAGAAAATAAACAATCATATCGATGACTCAGAAAGTTCCAATACATGATCAGATACAATATAAGCATAAATAAGGAAAACAACAAAGATAAAATGAAATTACATATCCGTAACCACATCCGGTGTTTCTCGAGCCTCATCGGTAGTCAGCTGAAATGCATTGATCTTCACCAAAGGTGTCTCTGCCTTGCCCTGGTGGCCTTTTTATGGCCTGTCTGGTTACTGTTAAAACAGATCAATGCACTCCAGGGGGAATCCCAGCTTATATGAACACCATATCTGTATCAACCTGAACTTGCTGATCGGCATGCCGTACTGTAGCGACCTCGACCCTACTGGCCCCAAGAATTCGAATCAGAAGTCTTGGGCTTCTTAGCCTAGCCCAAGGCAGTCTTTACCTGCTTTAACTTGTGCTTCGTCTGAATCTCTAGCTCAATCTCCCACTCACGTGCCCTCCTAATCGTATCATTCATTGTCTTGGACCTTGAAAAGATCATGAACTCCCTGATGTCATCCCTCAACATGTCATGATATCTCATCTTCTTTATCTTCTCATCCGTAGTGTACTGCAGAACTAAAAGATCCATCTCGCGGAACTTGGCAGTGACCTTCGCCACAGTCTCAGTATTCTGGGGAAGGTCCTTAAACTCCCTCGCTAACTATTGCACCTCAATTGTTGGTGAAAACTCTATCTGGAACCTGGTAAAAAACTCCTCCCAAGTCATAGCTGCCATTATCGCAATCCCCATGGCTCGGTCGACCTCATCCCACAAATCACGTGCTCATTCCCTCAACAGGCAGGATGCAAGCGTTACCTTTCCCCCATGGGTAAAAAGACGTATGATGAGCATTCTCCATGTCAGTGATCTAGCTTCAGCTAATGATTGGGTCCTTAGCCCAGAAGAACTCTATAGCTCCACAAGCCCTGAACTACCGAAATGAGAGAGTTTGTACTCCTACCTGACCCACAACAATCTTGGCTCGAAAGGCCTTGAGCCTCTCATCCATAAGCTGCATAATCCCCTCCTTAATGGTACCAAACATTACAGTAGTAGCATCCATGACACCGTGAGTGACCTCGGCCGCAATGAGCTTGTGTAGCCTCTCATCAATTGGTTTTGTGCCCGAACCAGAACTAGAAACAAAACCAAAGCCAAAACTTCCTCCTCGTGTGATCACCACCATACTCAAACTAAACTACGAACACATAAATGATGAACATAAAACTTGAGGGGACTCTAATATACATGTCTCCTTAAAATCCATAGGTTCATCCTTGTCTTGAGTATAGATCTTGTGCTTCTAGTAGTACAAGCCCAATACTACCTTCCACACCTTTTCATACCCTCCTAAAGAGTCACATTGATTCTTTTAAGTCACCACACTAAATCAATATACTAATCCTATGCTATATAACATACGGTTGGATAAGGTGTCTAAGTCCATAATTATATTTAGTATGTACTTGACCAGAGAGTAGCATGGTCCATTTGGGTTGCACTTTACCATGACAATTTGAAGGATGGACTTTTGAGAAGAGGATAACTATGATTTATTAATATATTATAAGTTCTAATATATTAATATGAAATCATATTATTTTATTAGTATTGATCAAGAATTAATTTGTAAATAATTTTGTGATCAAATGAGACTAATTAAATATATAGGGATTAATTGTGTAAATCATTCATTCTTATAAAGTGGGCTAATGATCCATGATTCCTTATGATGGGGTAAACCCATGTGGTGACCCATGGATACTCCATGGAGGTTAAAACACATAGAGCATAAGGAATGGGGAATGTTATGCACATTACGGTTTGCATGGTGTAACCCTAATGTAGCCTTACTATATAAGAAGCCCTTTGGTTCATGAAATCGGCACCTAGAGTCATTGTAAGAGTGCTAGTCGATTTTGAGTGCATCTTATCTCCTCTCAAGTTTTTCCATTTTTTGGTGGTGATTTGTGATTCCATTTGAGGTATTCACACTATTGGTGCTAGGCTCTTAAAGCTTCAAGGTTTTAACCACACTAAAAGGTATGTCATCTAACTAAAATTTTGTACTATAGTTACTCCATTGTATGCTAGTTAGGATGATGCTTTAGAATTTTGAAAGTTTGCATGTATATTAGAGAAAAAATAGATCCAAAGCATCTAGGGTTGCATGTACACCATAGGAGTGTTAGAATGCTCAAAACCCATCACATACAAAATTTACTATGACATTTCCTAGGCTCTCTTAGGAATTCTCAACCGTCTCTACCATACAAAGAATCTCAATCAACACTTCTGGTTGCATTATCCATGAAAGTTATACACAAAATGGGATCACATAGACTCTCAAATGATGATTATAGCATATGTCCACAACCAAACAAGAAAGAGGAAATGAGACCAAATCGATCATTCTAGGGCTATATGATCCTAATCGTATACAACTTTAAAAGCATACACTTTACAATTAAATGAGCTGATATCAATTTCAAATAATGCATGACATCCAATTCCCATAAGCCATAAGACATCATACAAATAATGTACCTAACCCCATACTGATAGTGCCTCTAAATCTTGAGGGAAAAAACCACAGCCCCCAACTACAAGTCACACGTAGGGTAATTCTCCTCGGGAGGCTTTAGTTGCCTCGAAGCATAAGCAATCACTTGACCCCTATGCATAAGAACAACTCCTAAACCCGATACAGATGCATCATAATAAACCAAAAAATCATCCATACCCTTGGGAAGCAAGAGAATTGGGGCCTCGCACAAATTCTGCATTATTGTCTCAAAATACAACTACTGATCAAGTACTCATCCAAAATTACAATTCTTCTTTGTCAAGCGGGTCAATGGCATAATAATATTGGAGAAATCATGGATAAATCTCTAGTAATTGTTGGCTTTTAGTATACTACAAAGTCCTATGGTGCACATACAACCCTAAATGCTTTGGATCTATGTTTTCTCTAATTACACATGCAATATTGTTTCCAAACCATTAATCCTACAACTAGCATACAATTGACATAAACAACATAAAATACTATTTAAGAGTTTACCTCTTTATGTATCTTGTAGAACTTGTTGTATTTGCCCTTTATGAAATTAGCACCCCAAGTGTCAAGCTTCAAATGGTTCACAACACACCTAGGATAAAGGAGAAATTGAGAGAGATGTTGCTAGCTCCAAAATCGGCTCTAATGAACTCCAAGAACTCTAGTGGTCATTTTTGGGTGCTAAGGGAGTCCTTTTATAGTGCGGCAAAGTCTAGGGTTACATCCATGCAAACCCTAATGCCCATGACCTTTCATATTATTTAGGCTCCATGGGTTAAACATCCATGGACTATCTATCGACTACCATATTGGTTTAGCCCATCCTAAATAACAATTGGCCTACACTATAAGAATCATTGATTTACCAAATCAATCCCTATATATTTAATTAATCTCTTTTGATCACATAATTAATTCCAAATTAATTCTTGATCAATACTAATTAAATAATATGATTTCATATTAATATATTAGAACTTATAATATATTAATAAATCATAAGTAACCTCTTACTCAATTATCCATCCTATCAAATTGTCCTGGTGATATGCAACCCGAAATGGACCATGCTACTCTTGGGTCAAGTAAATACCAATTATAGTTATGGCTTAGACACCCAATCCAACAGTCTCCCACTTAGATAAGTCTAATACTATTATTGCAAGTACAACTCGAAAATCCCGACGAGCAATCGTAGCTCTTAAAATCCACTGTTGAACTCTGTCCTAGTCAATGACGCGTCCATTAGAGAAAGGATCATATATTCCTGCATTCTAGATATCATATGGACATGATACATGGATTATAATTATTCTCTCTATCCATTTGTTGTTTCCTGATTTTCGATTTAAGACAACTGACTAATTAAACAAATCAAATCAGTCTAGGTTTAACCAAGCGCTTAGGGTTTTCATCACTAAATCTCTAAAGGAAAAGGAATGGATAAAACGCGACTCAAATGCTCGCTATATTTACTCATCAAATCACACACAACAATATGTTTTTTTACACCAAGTTATAGGTGTGTTTACATATGTCAATGTGGAACCGACTTGTAAATTACAACTCACATGTCTTGGTTTCAAGAATTTAAGAGATTATTGTCTCACAATCACTCATGATAAAATCCATGAAGTGATTCAGATGTGTGTGGGTTTAATCCAATACTCGAATCTTATTCCACGAGTACTCATGAACACTACAGCAAACTTGTTATATGTCTAAAACTCCTAGACAATCTACAGTTAGATTCATGACAGTCCTGCCTCAATACCTACTTCCAAAGTATCAACAACTGTGGATAGTTTGAATAACCTAGTTATTCGGGAAGTCAACGCATGAAAAGTGAAACACAAGAATAATCAAATACAATATGGTCTCAAAAATTATGAATATAAATAAAACACCTTTTATTTAATCACCATATTGATTACACATTATTCATTGTATAATTTTTCGATTAATCAACTTAGTACTTGAATTAGAACAATAGTTATGCCATGCTCCAAGCATGCACACTATGTTTGCTTGTGGTCCTTTCTTTGTGAAATTGATCAATTGAACACATATTCAATGAAACTCATTTCACAATTCCAAATCCTTACAGTAAATGTAAGAAAACCAAATTCTTGCCATTTATTGTAATATGTTATATTCTAATCTTTTATGCACTAATCCTCTTGTAATGACTATGAATAAAAGTCACAGAGACTAGGCAACGAACATTACAAATTATTCAAATGGAGAGCAATTCCATGGAAAAGAAGTCTCATATTCAAAGTACATTCCTTTGAACATCCTTCTTGCATTAAGTTTTCTAATCTTACACGGATTTAAAGAATAACTTCCACTTATGGAAACATTTCCATATTCCCATTTTGACTATCTCTTCTGAACAAGAGTTACCTCTTCTCAGAGTATGTCAACATGGTCCTTTCCAAAATTTACAACATACTTCCAACCGTCCATAAGCAACCAATCTTTGGTAAACCTCAGATTGTCCTGGACAATTGCTTAACCATTTTAGTGATATCTCGTTCTAGTCCCTTTTTCTCTCTTAATGCCCTAGGCATTTGGAAAATTAGAACATATTAATGTTATAGCATATGTAATCGATCCTATATCCGAAGCATATGGAATACGATTCATAATGATTTACATAAAGACATCATACTTTTCCAGTCTCTTGCTATAACATTTCCATATATAGAATTTCTGTTGAGTCTAAGGAGTTACGCCATTGGGGCTTGATAGTTCAATCCATTATGTACTCTCAGTTTGGGCCTGTCCAACTGTGTTTAATTTTAGAGTTTGTATATATATATATATATATACATACATATATATATATATATATATATATATATATATATATGTAGTGCATGCATGCATTATATTAATTACGCTTCTAGATCTTTATTTTGTTTATCAAGTATTGTAACCCTAGCCTATCTCTACAGTAGCAATTCACATTGAATTCTTCTGAGATAGTGCATATTAATCATTCGACACTCGTTTGATTCATTATTACGTTCATCCTTTTCTGTTCTTGTTATCATTATTTATTATCTGCTGAATCTATCGATCTAAGAGAATAATATTCTCATAAATTGGTATCAGTGAAGGAGACTATGTAATTGATACGCATATCTTCTGTTGGAAGAATCTTTTTAGGGTTTCCGCTTTTATCGAATCTGTAGGAGCCGTCCTCTGTCAGTTGACGTTGTTTCTTGCTTTTTATAAAACCCTAACTTAGCTTTTACAAGTCTGATTCTTAGCAGATATCTAAAACGATCATCATGTATCTTGACGATTCTCAAACCAATCTGATCAATATCTCCAACATCATTGGATCCACAACGAGAATTCCTATTCTTTACACTCAGGATTATGAAGTTTGGACGCATCACTTTGAAGACTACATCGTCGATTCTGAAGACAATGGCTATCTTATATGGGGAAGCAATAACATTGGGTCCTTTTGTTCATTCTGGAACAAATAGAAAAATAAAGACTCAAAAGGAATACAACCAACTCTTGAATGATGTGGAGAAGATTCCTCAAGAAGAAAAAGAAAAGTTATTGTGCAACGTGAAAGCAATGAGAATGATAAGGTTCGTGTTGCAGTTTGATACCTTTCGTTTGGTTAGCACATGCACCACAATGAAAGATATATGGGATAGACTCAAGGAGTTATACTCAACTGATGAAGACTTGGAACACTCCATCCAATCTCTATTGCTTTCAGAGTTCGGTGTCTTACAGTTAAAGCCGAAGCAAAAACTCATTCAGGCTTTTGATCGTTTTAACCACCTGCTGAGTAAAATGATCAAACACGGTATTGGAAGAGAAGTAATCGAACAGAAGGTCACGTTTTTTAACGGTTTAAGACCCGAATGGATGGCTGTGGCGTCAACTGTGAAGGCTCATGAGCAGTTTAAATCATATTCCCTGGCAAAGATGGTGGTTATTCTCAAATCTCACAAAAATGTTGTGACAAAAGAAGCGAAAGTGGTGTCTGGTATGGGATCCTTGGCCCTTCTCTCTAAGGAAAAGAATATGGCAGAAGATGAAGACGAATCAGAGATGTCAGAATGCGATCTGACAAGTGAAGAATATGCTATGATGGCATCCAACCCAAAGAGATTTGCTCGAAAAAAGTTCCTTGTTGCCAAGAACCAAAATTGGCAGGGAAGCTATAGCTCAAATAAAGCGAAAAAGGATAACAAAAGTAGTCCTCCAAAAGAAGAAGAGAAGAAGGAGAGCAAGCTGGCAGGAGATTCTGGATAGGACTGCAACTTCTGTCATGGAAAAAACCACTTTGCCAAAGACTGCATGCTAAGAAAGTTGTCAGAGAAGAAGGAGGGTGAAGATGATGAAGCATATTATATGCGAAAACTGGAGGAGATAAAGAAAAAGAAAGCTACTAACAATTCAATGAATGCTTTGATTGTGCAGGAGAATGTCATGAATGATGAGTTCGGTAGCATGGAAGTTTGGTCTACAGACTCCGAAGACGAGGAGGTACGTAAACACTTGCACAGTAGGGCGTTTGTGGCAAAAGAGGATAACACTGAGTTTGCAGGAAAATGCTTAGTGGTGACAACTGGAATGTCACAGATGAGGGGATATACAACCGAAGGTGAGCATGACGAGGCGAATTAGATGGAGGACAAGTGTTTTGCGGCCAAGCCTGTGAGCAAAAGGATCAACGACTGCGATCAGTTGATCAAGAAGGTACAATCTATTATCGAATCACTTAAAATACCTGTAACAAACTTTGAAAAGGAATTACAAGATTTAAAATTTTAGTTTTCTAGTTTAAGTGGAAGCCTAATGCAAACTCGCCTCAAAAATGCTAACTTAACCGATCAACTTAGCAGGGCGACATCCAAAAGTGAGGAGCGAAGAATGTGGATCGAGAAGACGGAGTTAGAGTTAGTTAGGATGAGAGACGAGTTGATATATTTACAGCGAGACAATTTAAAGTTTTTAACACAACGAAATATTTTTTGTTTAATAGCTAAATGTCTTTACTCTAATATGCTCAGTTGCACTTAAATTGTGATATTGGCAAAAAGGTTCGCAAAATGATCTTGCCATTTCTTGAATTTAAGGAGGATGAAGTGGATGTAGATTGCTACAATTGTGAATCAATTGTATCATCAGATGGGATTTCGGATGCTTACATGATAGGTCTGGACAAAATTGAGTCCTTTATAAAGTCCAAAGACCATAAGGACATGCTTAGGAATTTGTAGGATGAAAATGACAAATTAAACATAAAGACCGAAACCATGCAAAAATTTGACTCGATGGGTACCAAATTAAGTTCATAAAACGAAATAAATGTGGAAAATTCTTCTGGATTTGATGAGGACACCGATATGAGTGAAATTTATGTAGAGGATGAGGTTGACTCCTCTGAATTCCTCAAAAGCGAACCCAAACAGGCTAAACCTCTTATATCTGAAAACTTAGTTGCTTTTGCTCGTATGTCAAAGGACAAGTCCAAAGTCCTTAAAGAAAAAACAGTGGTGTTCAAAAAGGCGCAAACGATACCTAATCAAGTTTACACTGCCACTAGAGTTACCAAAAACAAAACAGCTGAACTGACTTCCTTGGTTTATGAATACAACGCTGATGGGTATGACAACTTTTTCTGGTCAGCCCCCATTGACAATGCAGACGAAACAGTAGGTCTGTCGGAGCAAACCTCGTGGAGAGTCAATGGTAGATATGTGGTTGAACCTTTCAACAAGCCGTCAAGCTTTGATAAGCCTAGTATGAGTGGCACTAAAGATATTCCAGTCGAAACAGAAAAAGCATCTGGAGGATCAGCGCCAAGCAAATCTTGTGAAGACAAACCGAAACAGAGCATATATTCACAAATCTCAAAACCAACTTGTTGAGCAAGCACGTCCAAGGAACAGAAGATATCAGAAGAATCTAAAAGAGAGCAAGCAGTTCTGTTATTCCCAAAATGTTAATTACGTTCACAAAGTATTGAATCCACAGACGAAAGCAAGCCTTAGACGAACAATGCTTCATGCATTCACTATCAGTCTTGCAAACCAAAAAACCGAAGAGACAGTTTCGGTGTTGAATCAGGTAGGAATATGATGTTAGAACACTGAAAGTGACCCTCTTGAACTTTCCTGGAACCACAGCCAACATGCTACCGCAATGAAAGCATCTACCGCAGTCATCCGAAGTCAGAAGACAGCAAGCCTTTGTACTTAGTCTATTTTGTCTTTTCTTTATGCTTTCTATTTTCCAGTATGTCTTGCATGGCTACTTCTAAAAGTTATCCTTTGTAATGTTTGTGTCTCTATAAATAGAGCTCACTTGTTTTGAATCAAATACGCATCTTCAAGTATCTTTACTACATATCTCAGAAATCTTCTCCTCTCTCATTTCTTACTATCATATCTGATCATAATCTCTCTTTGGAGCAAGTCCTTGTGACTTCTTCACTAAGTTTGATCTCACTTACTAACATTGGTTTGAATGCATTCCAAGTTATGAATCAACTTACGTGTATTCTTGATATAACAATTGCTTTCATTTATATTACTTTACTTTCCGCATCTAACTCACTAACTTCTAACTATTAATATTATTGTTGAGCTAACAGATCCTTCGAGATTAACTATTCCGCTATATACTTGTTCTAACCATTTTTTTATTCAAGTGTGTCTCAAAGTTTTTCTCTCAACAATTGGTATCAGAGCCAGAGTGGTTTCTTTTTGAATATCGGAACTCTGATTTTTCAAAGAGCCCTCTATACCACTGAAGCTCATTTCTAAACAAAATTTCTAATGGCACAATCGTCATCACTGAATGTTTCCAACAGTGTTGGTGGTTCCAATCGAGCCCCAATACTGGTTGCAAATGAGTATCACCACTGGTCTCAAAGGATGGTGAGATATCTCAGACGACTTGGTAGAGACGTCTGGAGATCTGTAGAAGAAGGACCCCATGTTCCAGTCCTTACCCCTGTTCAAACTGATGGAGCCACATCAAGACTTGGAGGAGGTCAACCAGCCTTGAATCGTCCCACAAAAGATGATCTAGACAAAATGGAAAGTGATGCTATTGCCTTTTATGAAATCTCTTGTCGAGTTGCTCCTGGCAACTTCGACATCATCATAAATTGCAAATCAGCAAAGGAGATTTGGGATGTTCTAAAAAACTTGTATGAAGGTTCAGAGCAGGCTCAAGACAAGAAGCTCACTACAGCACTCAACGAATTCATTAATTTCAAAGCCCACTCCGGTGAAAGTTTGGAAGATTCATTTAAACGGTTCAACTTGATTGTCACAAAACTGTCCAATGCGGGTACCATCCGCAACAATCATGAAACAAATCTGCAGCTTCTTAATGGCTTAGGAAGACACTGGACAACAGCCAAAATGATTGTACAAGGTGACAGGAAAATTCACTCCTTATCTCTCTATAAGCTTTATGGAGAATTGCAAGCTCAAGAGTCCACTGTACTCAAGGATTGCTCAGACTTCGGAGGACTACTCACATTAGTAGCCCAATCACCTCACACTCAAACCTATCCCACCTTATATGACTCTCCACCGCAGTCATGTGAAGCTGACTCAGAATATGACGACGAAGAAGACTCTCAGAATGCCATTGCTCTTATTAGTCAGAAATTCAATCGCTTACCATCTTCATTTTGCAAAAACCAACAATTCAATCGACCGCCTTTCAACCATAACTTTCAGAACAATCACTTTCGTTCCACTAAAAACCCTCTCCCCCCACCGCAGTCTCAACAGACACAATCAAAAGAAGTACCACCACAGTCCCAATCAACTGACTCTGGTATCTCTATAGAAGACAAGAGTGATGTCATCATATGTCACAAATGCAACAAGGAAAACTATTTTGCCAAAGATTGCAAGGAAAATGTAGTAAAAGATAGAGCCTTCTACCTTCGAATGGCTCAAGGACTGGAAGATAAAGAAAAGGGAAAGGCCTACGTTGCTCAAGTGAAAAGGAATCATCAAGTGTGGTCATCAGGAGATGAAGATGAAGAAGTCCTTAGCAAAGGAAAAGGCAAGATCTGTATGGTAGCAACTGCTAATGAAGATGGCTCATCCAATCCAAAGAAGAACCATTGCTCTATGGCTAAAAATGGAACTCTCAGCATTGTGGAACAGGTAAAACTCATGATTCAAACTTTAAATTACAACATGCATGATTGTCAACTTTCATAGACACACTCAATGACACTTGTGCTGCCGTCCTTATAGACTACAATAAAGCCCTAGATGAGAAGAACATCGCTTTGCAGGAGATGTTCCATGTTAGAGGACGTTTGGACAATAAGAGACTCAAAATGGCAATGTTAGAGAAGGATTTAATGTTAGAAAAGGATGCTAGAATGGTTAGTGAAACTCAAGTATAAATAGCCTTAAATCAAAGAGATCTAGCACAAAATGAAATTGTACATTTAAATCTTTTAATTGAAAAGCTGTTTAATGAAACTGAGGCCATTGAGAATCTTGTCAATAATGGGAATGTTGATAACACTTTTAACTGGGGTTGGTCCAATGGTTACCCAACCGCAACGGACTCATCACCTCGGTTCACACCGGAACGTCCCTATGTCACACCAAACCGCAATTTCTTATTTCCAATCAATAACAAAACATTTCCTGAGGATATCCAAGCCCACTTTGGAAAACTTCATGATTTGAGTAATAATAGTGTTATAGAAGAAATTCTCCCTGAATCTTCTACTCATGTCAACAACAAAGATTCTCACACATCATCCATAGTTGATGAGGAAATTGTTATTGAAAGTCCTGAAGTCTCTTTAGACTTCCCATCCTTACAGTCCGACCGCAGTGTCTCTGACTGCAGTCACATGCTGCAATCTGTCCCATTACCTAATATCAATTGTCCCAAAGAAGTATTCACCAAGACTTACTCTGCGGTAGTCCCAAACATTACTCCACTGATTGAAGTCAAGAGTTCTGTAATCATTGAGCCAATTAATCATGAATTACCAATTGAAAATTTTGAATTTGGTCAATGTTCTCAAAGTCCTAATTTCTCAAGTTCGGATGAATTGAGTCACTATTTTTCAAAATCCTCTAAAGATTCTAGGAAACCGCAATTAAATATCACTGACTGCGGTTCTCTTAAGACCGAAGCAAAAAGAGTTTTTAAAGAAGAATTTCGTTCTCGTGGCAAGCAACGAGAAATTTGCTCAAAAGTTAAGAAATCTATGAAATGTCCCAAATCAAAAAGTCCTGGGAAGTTTTCAAATTATTATTTCAAGAAAAATGTTTCGAAGAAAACAAAAAGAAAGGAGTTCACTCTTTCTGACAATACTCAAAAACAATCCAAACATGAGGATAAGTCTTTTTGTTCAAATGGATTTCAAATCTATTCTATTATGACCCAAAAAGGAAAGGTATCTTACCTATTCCAACCATTTTAGTATCATAGTCCCAAAAATGGAAAGGAATTTTGCCAACTCCGGCACCCAAAAAGTCATTTCAAACGTTTAAGAAATCACATCACACAAGGTCAGCACGTATCTTCACACCTGCCAGACCAGCACAAAACACCTTTTCAAAACACAAAAACAAAAAGGTCAAATCTGACAATCCTCGGAATAGACAAAAACATACTTTATCTTCAAAACATCAGACCAGGTCAAAGGCCAGGAAAAATGACAAAAAGTTCTCTTGTCAATGTCAATGTGAAAGAGTTCAAAAAATTTCCAACACCCAGGATTTCAGGGTCAATCCTAATAATTACTCACAATCTCACAAAACTCTAAAGATCTTCAAACACCCAGGACTAGGTTTGAAAGTTGACTTAAAACCTGTCCCTGCCACCTTGCATCATGCATCGATTAACACATCGTATGTGACCTCGGGCTCCAAACTCACTTGGGTGCCCAAATTAACCACTTAACTTTGTAGGCATTGTGCAAGGAGGATCAAGAAGAAGAATGGTTGATCGACAGTGCCTGCTCCTTGCACATGACCGAAAGGTTAGAATACCTTCGGGATTTCATGCCTATATGCAATGGTGGAAATGTCACCTTTGGAAACAATGCAAATGGCATCATACGAGGCTACGGTGTTCTCACCACGGGGAACTTTTCCATCAGAAGGTTGCTTATGTAGAAAGTCTTAAACACAATCTAATCAGTGTTGGCCAACTATGTAAAGCAGGTCATCGAGTGGAATTTGATGATCAATTCTGTTACATAATGACGGGTGACCAAAGCACTTGCTGAATCAAGTCTCGCTCCGAAGGAACAATGTATCCTATGGATATTTCTCTCATCATTGGTAAACCGCAGCTGTGTTTTCTTTCTAAAGTTGTATCTGAAGTCAGCTGGCTATGGCACCGCAAGCTAGCTCATCTCCACTTCAGATACATCAACAATCTAGTCACTGGAGAACTAGTCTGCGGTCTCCCTATTCTCAAATTCAACAACGATACTCTCTGTCCAGCTTGTGAATGTGGAAAACAAGTCAAAGCAAGTCACCCTCTGATAATGGATTCGTCAATTTCAGAGCCTCTGGAACTATTACACATTGATCTCTGCGGTCCTTCAACTGTAGCCAGTCTCCACCACGAAAAATACATACTGGTTATTGTTGATGACTTCACTCACTTTACATGGGTCTTCTTCCTCATAATCAAATCAGAGTAACCGCAGATCTTTATCAACTTCATCAAAGAAATAGAACTTCAGATCAAGCTTCCAGTCAGACGCATCCACAGTGATAATGGAACTAAGTTCACTAATCATCTTCTCAATAGTTTCTTGGAGTCCAAGGGTACTTCTCGAAACTTCTCAGCACCCTACACTCTGCAACAAAATGGTGTCATCGAACGAAGAAACCGCACATTAGTAGAAGCAGCTAGATGCATGCTTAACTTCGCCCATCTTCCTCTCTACTTCTGGGCTGAAGCTGTAGCAACTGCGTGCTTTGTCCAGAACCGAAGCATTGTGTGCAAACGTCTCAACAAAACACCATACGAAGGTCTTAACAACCGCAAGCCAAATGTTCGTTTCTTTCATATCTTTGGGTGTAGATGTGTCGTCATCAACAACAGAGATCAGCTTAATAAATCTGCACCAAAGTCTGATGAGGGCATCTTCCTTGGTTACTCCACTAACAAGGTTGCTTATCAAGTGCTTATCAGACGTACAAGGCTGATCATTGAAAGCTTCGATGTGAAATTCGATGATTCTCACATCCGTGATGCCCCTTCATCCACCGAAACCACTGCAATCATGGAATGTGACATTCCTGCATCTTCTGGCCCCTTAAACCTAGTAGAAATCAATTATGATGATCTCTTTGAACCGGTTGAAACGGAAAAACTATCAGAAGTTCTTATATCTCCCATTGCTCAACAACAACATGCTGACATCTCTGCACCATCTACATCCGAAGAAGTTTCTCTCAATACTTCCACCTCTCTGGTTGAGGGGGAAAGCTCTAATCCAGATCTAGCCGCAACCATCGAGCTTCCAGTACTTGACGTTGTTCAAGTTCCTGCCAGCAGAGAAGCATTTCCATCAAATGTATCCCCGGATTCAGATGATGAACTCATAGAGAATATTGATACTAGAACCAATCCAAGAATTCTCACTCTCCCATCAGCAGTCCAGGGGGAACCCTCTCAGATTCCAGATAGACTCCTTTCAACAATCCAGGGGGAACCTATCAAAGAAAATGTCTCTCTCACTCCAACAAGTCAGGATGACTCAGTAGGCTGTTCTCAAATCCAGGGGGAACTTCCTTCCTCACCTGAAGCAACCTCTGATATTGAAAACATTCCTTCTACCGCAGCTGCTGATCATTTGATGCCTCGCCTACATGTATGGACGAAGGATCACCCACCAGGTCAAATTATTGGGAATCCATCCGCAGGTATACAAACTCGATCTGCCAAAGATTTATCTGATCATTGTCATTATGCAACATTTATGTCCGCAGTCGAGCCTCGGTCTATCAAAGAAGCCTTATTGGAACTAGATTGGATTTCTGCAATGCAAGAAGAACTGGAAGAATTTGAAAGAAACAAAGTGTGGCAACTTGTTCCCATCCCACAAGGTCATACTATTGTTGGTACCAGATTGGTTTTCAAGAACAAGCTAGATGAATCTGGAGCAGTCATCAGGAATAAGGCAAGGCTAGTTGCTAAAGGTTATAGCCGACTGGAAGGTGTTGACTACGATGAGACATATGCTCCGGTAGCTAGAATGGAAGCAATCAGAATATTCTTAGCATATGCCTCTCACAAAAACATCAAAGTGCACCAAATGGACGTTAAGAGTGTTTTTCTCAATGGGGAATTAAAACAAGAGGTTTATCTTCAACAACCTCCCGGATTTGATAGTATCGAGTTCCCTGTCATTGTTACAAGCTTCAGAAAGCTGTCTACGGTCTGAAACAAGCCCCTAGAGCTTGGTATGAAACTCTTTCTGAATTCTTAGTCTCTTCAGGGTACAAAAGAGGAGTGATTGATCCCACATTATTTAGAAAAGCAAACGGGACTCACCTTATGCTTGTAAAAATATATGTGGATAATATCATCTTTGGGTCATCTGATCAAGGAATGGTGGATGAATTTGCTAAGATCATGAAAAACGAATTTCAAACAAGCATGAATAGAGAGATTAACTTCTTTCTAGGTCTCCAAGTCAAACAAATTCAGCAAGGAATATTCATTCATCAAGAGAAATACACTACTGAACTTCTGAAGAAATACTCAATGGACAACTGTTCTTCTGCTAAGGTCCCTATGGCCTTCAGATATAAGATCTCTGCTGATCCCTCTGGAAAATATGTGGATCACAAGACTTATAGAGGTATCATTGGTTCGCTAAGGTCCCTCACCGCTAGCATAACTAACATTGTCTTCGCAACCGGTGTGTGTGCAAGGTTCCAGGATGATCCAAAAGTGTCACACATGACCGCAACCAAACAAATTGTGAGGTATCTAAAAGGTAGCAAATCTATGGGTCTATGGTACCCCGCAGGCAATGACTTCAGTCTTCAAGCATTTACTGATGCAGATCATGTCGGATGCAAACTTGATCGAAAAAGTACATCTGGTGGTTGCCAATTTTTAGGAGGAAGACTTGTCAGCTGGTCCTTGAGAAAACAAAGTTGTGTATCTTTATCTACCGCATAAACAGAATACGTTGCCGCAGCCAGCTACTATGTCCAAGTCCTTTGGATGAAGACACAATTACTAGACTATGGGTACAGAATGTTGCGGATACCAATTTAGTGTGACTCTGAAAGTGCCATAGCAATCTCTCACAATCGTATTCAGCACTCCAAGACAAAATATATTGAGTTATGGTATCATTTCATCAAAGATCATATTCTGAAAGGTAATATTGAACTCAACTTTGTTCCTACTCATGAAGAGATTACTGATGTTTTTACAAAAGCACTTGACTCTACAAAACTCAATGTATTCCTACAAATGTTGGGAATGATGAATCCAGACCCGCAATTCTTTTTGAGTTGTTAGCTACCGCAGACCATCCTTGGTCTCCGTTGCAGTTCTAACTGAGAATTACATATGATGGATTGTTTTGGTACTGCAGTCTAGGTACTGTAACTATATGTCATACGTATCGCTCAGGGGTACTAATGGTCTGTTGTTACTAATTTTTGTTTAAAGTGTTTTCCTCTCAGCTCCTCACTGTAGTCTTTCCTTTGTTCATCTGCAATGACATCTCCAACCGCAATGAAGTTATTCATCCGTGATCTTTGTGATAATTTCTCAACTGCTGTTTTTCAACTTAAAAAAAACTTTGTGTGCTATTTAATGATCCTTCATTAAATAAAATAAAACATTCTCATTGACACTGTCATCCTCTCTTTAAAAAAAAAAGAAAAAAAAAAGAAAAAAACTATTATCAGACCTATTTTAGGGATGATGAAAAAAAGAGCATATTTCCATCCAAATCCTTAATTTTTTCTTTCCTCTCCCAAACACGTCTCATCTCCCAAACACGTCCCATCGGTTACCACTTCCTCTCCCATCACCTCCACGATTACCTGACGTATAAACATGCGTCCGTCTTTACATTAAATGCAAACCCTTTTTGGATATCTCCCAAAATCTTTTTCAACCCGTTTTTAATATCTGTGGTTGAGATTCAATCCATCATTCATCGTTTCCCCCAATAAAACCCAATCGTCGTTTTATCCTCTTCTTACCGTTTACCTAGGGTAAAACCTTTTTCACCCCCTTTATAAACCCATCTTCCTCTCCATCAATCCTTTACGCTTTCTGAATATCGATTGTCTCTCAACTTTCAAAAAACCTCCATAACTCTCAAGAATTTTGTTTCTCTTTTCTCACAATGGTGAAATCCAGTGCATCCAAGAAGCAATCCAAGGCTTCAGGTTCTGCAAATCCAACAGGTTCAGACTCTCCATCAATCGCCTCCAGCAATTTTAGAGCTGTATTTAAAGATCATCCTTCATACAATGCTCCCATCAAGCTCATGATCAAGTTCCTCAAGAATCACCCTCTGTTTGGACCCTTTGATGCATTTACGGAAATCATACCAATTTCCACCTTGTTCAAGGGTGCATTCTCGGCATATCGACCACTCCAAAACCCTTAAGCAGTGCATCTCCATCTTGTGAATGACGCATTGGTCATTCTGACCAAGGAGAAGTTTCTAAGGTCCATCAATCTACTGGTTCATCCGTCGATCAAGTTCTTCTCTCCATCAACGGCGGATATTAATGCTGCACTATACCAAATGGGATACCAGAAAAGAATCAAGGGTATCAGCGAATTCAAGAAAAATCAACTACCCGCAGTGTGGCAATATGTGTGCCACTTCATCATCCGAAGCCTATCCGGCAGAATCGGAGGAACCGACAATATGGGGCTTAAGCTCCTTGAATTGGTTTGGAGCATATTCACAGGGCATGATGTGAATTATGGGCAAATTCTATGGGATGACTTCCTTCAATTCATCCCTAAAAAACACCGCAAGGAAAACCCAATAGAACTCGCCTTTGCTAGGTTATGGTCACTATGCATCCTGGATCTTCATGCCGATGCAGCCATCCCCATGGGCAACGACATCAACCTTTTCGCTACAAAAGATCTCAAAAGGTACAATCCTTCATCTGATCAATCTCTTTTTGGACCAATACACCGGCTTCCCACCCATATTCTCTTTACTCTTGGTCCTAAGACTGCTGATGTCTCAGACCATGTTGAGGCCATTGAGGGTATTGCCCCATACCCTTCTACCCCGCCTCTTCCATCCGCAACCATTATCCCTGAGGGTACCACAGTGCCCTCTGCCACTACTCTATCCAATCTTTCTCAAAGAAGAAATACGTTAGCATCCAAAAGGAAAGAAAAAAACCACAGAAGGATGCTCCCAAACCAACAGCACCCACTAAGAAACGCAAAACCAAACCCACCACTGTATCTGGCAGTGATTCTGAGGAAGATAGACAACCAATATAAATCCTCAAGAAAAGAAAAACCACCACTACCTCTATCCAAATGCGTGACCGGACTGATACCTCAACCTCTCCACAGGCTAAGGTAGTCCTTAGGATTGCCGCAGCTCCATTTAATACCACCATCGAATACCACTCAAGCTCACCATGTGAGCTTGTTTCATCATCATCATCATCTGAACGTGGAGACAGCCCCCCAGTTCTATCTCAAGTAGATAAATCTGGACATCGCCCTAAGGTCTCCAGGGCTTCCCGACTGCATGTTTTTTTCTCCCGAGGAGTTAGACTCCGTCCTCTTGAACATCTCCCAAACACTTCAAACACCAATCCATCCACAGGGCATTTCTTTCGCTCATGCCAGAACGGAGTCGACGCCAAATGTGACCACGGGTCACGGAGACTAAGGAAGCTCCGGAAATCCTACTCTGCTTCCATCATTTACAGGTGGTTTAGGCACGGTGAGCACACATGTGCAAGGATCCGTGAACCCAAGGGACACCTTGGTGCGTACTCAAAGAATTGACGGAGATGATTCAAGTGATTCTTGGATTCGGTATCAACCAATTACTGATGCTGAAATCAAGAAATATGTTGCCTTCGAAGGGCATTCCAAGCCCGAAAGGATCAACAAATCAAACAGCAGCAGCAAAAGGAATGAGAACTTCAGGTGGTTTCTAAGTATTGGGCTGATGCAATCAACAATGCCTATACTGTAGCAGGAATTCTTCATATTCAAAACTGGATGTCTCAGAAGGCCGATTTACTCCTCAAAGCTCAAGCAGCATCCGCAGTCCAACATACCATCCAAATTCCTCCCACTACGGTTCTTGAAACGTCACAAGACGAAGGTCCTGAAATAGCAATCAGCTCAGCTCCTACCTTCGGTCTTGATGATGATGAGGTATAAGAAGTAAACAAACCCTCTCCTTCTAATGACGACCTCATGATGTTCGATGAAGGTGAAGAATCAAGTGGTTCTCACCACTCCACCTCAAAGCCAAAGAAGAAGAAAAAGAACGCAGTCACCAGAAAAGATTTTCTATCTCACCAGGCGAAAGTCGATCAAATCCTGGCTGCGTTCAATCCAACTCAAGCGCAACCAGAGGATGTTCCTAGACCTCAATCATTGATTGAGAGGATAGAAAGACTAGAAGCAAGAGAACGACTGGCTACGAAGCGCATATATTTAAAGGTCGAAATGGGAATCCGATCCCTCGACAACAATCGCAAAGCAGACCACAAAGACTTCATGGAAGCCACTGAACGCCTTATCTCCGAAGTCACTGCAATAAAAAATGATCTTCAAACCACTATCAAAGACCGAGCCTCTCAGTCTCAAAAAATAATAGCTGAAACTCATACCGCTTATGAGTATACCATCTTGGTTCTTCACTCCACCATCAACCGCCTTCAACAATCCTTAACAACCAACTTCCATGGCCCTGAAATTCTTCAACTCGCTAAGGAGATTCATCACCAGTTCAAATCCTCCTCTCCAACTAATCAACAACTCACAGACGCTATCGAGGCTCAATTTCAGGAGCCCTTCCCAAAAATTGATGGCCTTCGGACATGGCTTGAGGAAGCTCCAGTTTGGACTTCCTCAAGAGAAGGAAGTGAAAAAGATCAAGGCCATCAATCTCATCAATCAGATCACGATCATCAATCTCAGCAATTAACTTTACCACATCAAACTCCACCCATCATCACTGGCAAAATTCCCTCACCGCAACCATCATCTCACACTGCGCCTCACATTCTGGAGAAACCTAAAACTCCCCCACACTTCAAACGTCTTGAGGTGCATATGTCATCTCCAAGCTCAACAGATTCTCCCACCACCGCCCAAAGGAAGAAAGACTGGAGGGCAGCCAAACTTGGTGAAGAGATCTGGAGGCTATGCAGATTTGATACAGTCATGGATGAAACTCTGATCAATTCTTGGGTTAATCCACACCGAAGACTGCTGGATGAAGATTACGTTCCTCATCTTACATATGTTGAGCCCCTTACTGATGGTTACTGGGATATCCCCAACTCACCCAATGCCACATATTTCACTATGTTTGAGCCATTTGATCAAAGCCTTACAGATCCCAAACGATTGCCTATGGAATTTGGGAGACTTTCTCAATTCTATGCAAAGCATGCTTCTCCCTTTGAGCACATTTGGTCAAATGATCGACCATCCGCAGTGGTAAACTACAGAGCCAAAAAATTTATGAAGGCAGAGTTTTTCCAATACACTCTGACCCGATGGGAACAAGATTATGTCCAGAACCGAGTTGATTTTCCTTGCATGAATCTAGAGGAGATTTTCCAAATTGCAAGAGTGTTCCAGGGCAAGGCAGAAAAATATCCGAAGATGCAAATTACACTTGATAGAGTCCATAGCTTTCTGATGGATATTGTATGCGATTTTGCTAAAATCGATGCAAATATCTATCCTATAATTGCGAAGAAGCATGAGTTACCTCCACTTGATCCAGCACCGATGCCCTCCGAAGGCTTTGAAGAAAGACCCTTAGGTGCATCCAACTTCCGTGAACTCCGAGTCATCTTCAAAAGAAAAACCGATAATGTCAAATATTTCATCCCTACCTCTGCTATTCATCGTCTAAGAAAGAAGCAGCTTGACATCTATCGGACCGCAGCTGAAAAGTCAAAATATACCACTCCGGAAGTAAAGTTTGAAATTCTAAGGAGGATCACTTGGTTAGAAAGTGTCAGGAAGTTTTGGTGGATTCTAATCAAGAATCTTCGTCTTGATAAGTGATAAAAGTTAAAGAGGTCACTTAAGGGGAAATTGTTAGAACACTGAAAGTGACCCTCTTGAACTTTCCTAGAACCACAGCCAACTTGTTACCGCAATGAAAGCATCTACCGCAGTCATCCGAAGTTAGAAGACAGCAAGCCTTTATACTTAGTCTATTTTGTCTTTTCTTTATGCTCTCTATTTTCCAGTATGTCTTGCATGGCTACTTCTAAAAGTTATCCTTCGTAATGTTTGTGTCTCTATAAATATAGCTCACTTGTTCTGAATCAAATACGCATCTTCAAGTATCTTTACTACATATCTCATAAATCTTCTCCTCTCTCATTTCTTACTATCATATATGATCATAATCTCTCTTCGGAGCAAGTCCTTGTGACTTCTTCACTAAGTTTGATCTCACTTACTAACATTGGTTTGAATCCATTCCAAGTTATGAATCAACTTACGTGTATTCTTGGTATAACAATGGCTGTCATTTACATTACTTTACTTTCCGCATCTAACTCACTAACTTCTAACTATTAATATTACTATTGAGCTACCAGATCCTTCGAGATTAACTATTCCGCTATATACTTGTTCTAACCATTTTTCTGTTCAAGTGTGTCTCAAAGTTTTTCTCTCAAAATATGAACCGAAAACCCAACTTAGGTCCAAAAGTCAATCAACAACCGAAGCCTAATTTCGTCATGGACATCAAAGGAAAGGGAGAGCTAGTATCTCATCCTAAAATTCATGTCAAGAAGACGTTAGATAACCCTAGGAATCCAAAGACAGCCTCAAGTGTAAATCTAAGCAAAAACAAAAAGTCAGTTTTAGGCAAACCAAATCAAGAAAATAACAAAAATCAAAGTTTTTACCATTAAACGAAAAGATGAAACCACGTTAATAAAGAGAACATATATGGTTGATCTTTCTGTTGCAATTCCATTTGCAGTAAAAGGCTCACGAGGACCCAAGAAACTTTGGGTTCCTAAATCTGCTTAATTTTTGCAGGTTATAAGTGACGAGCAGTTTGATGATGAATAGTACATTGACAGTGGCTGCTCACGTCACATGACAGGAAGGAAGGAAGAGCTAAGGGAGTGTCGGTCCCTCAAGGATGGTGGTTGTGTTAAATACGGGAATAATTCATATGGCATAATCAAAGGCTATGGGGTGATCACAAATGGAGATTTCTCAATCAGGAAGGTTACATACATTGAAGGGCTACAACACAATCTCATCAGTGTTTCTCAACTAGTCGTGGGAACTGGGTTAAAAGTTTCATTCGATGATGAAGGTTCTGAGATTGTCGAAAAGAAGACGAAGACTGTCCTATTGAAATTCAAACAAAAAGGAGAGATGTATCCTTTAAATCTTAACCGTATTCGAGGAAAGCCAGCCATATGTCTTTTGACAAAAGTGAAATCTGACGAAAGATGGCTCTAGCACCGAAGGCTCTCACATCTCAACTTTAAGGACATCAACAAGCTGGTTATCAGTGATCATGTACGAGGACTTCCTCTTCTCAAATTTGATAAGGAACACTTGTGTGCTGCATGTGAAATGGGACAGCAAAGCCGAAAGAGCCATCCTACTCTTCTTAACACAAAGATTATTGAACCACTGGAACTACTACACATCGACTTGTGTGGTCCTTCTGCAATTGAAAGTATCGGTGGTAGTAAGTACATCCTGGTTATTGTAGATGACTTTTCAAGTTTCGCTTGGGTGTTCTTTTTTTAACAGAAATTAGAGGTGACCCCTGAGCTCAAAGCGTTTATATAGCAAGTGGAGCTTCAAATGTGAAAGTTGGTTAGAAATAGCAGGAGTGACAACGGGCTGGAATTCAAGAATCAAGAATTCGAAGAATTTCTGGTTGATAAGGGAGTAACTCACAATTTCTCAGCTCCCTATACTCCATAATAGAACAAAATTGTTGAAAGGAGAAACCGCACTTTGTGTGAAGCAGCCCGAACCATGCTTAGCTTCTCTTCTTTACCCTTGTACTTATGGGCTAATGCTATAGTTGCTGCATGCTATACCCAGAACCAATCCTTCCTCAACAAGCGCTTTTCCATCACTCCATATGAGATCCGGAATAATCGCAAACCAAACATCAAGCTCTTCCATGTGTTCGGTTCAAGATACTTTGTTTTCAATTCAAAATAGAACCGGAACAAGTTTGACATAAAGGCAGATGAAGGGATCTTCCTTGGTTACTCACTAACCTTAAAGGCATATAGGGTTTTGAACAAGCATTCAAAGAAAATTGAAGAAACCTATTATGTCACCTTTGATGATGATTATGTGAAGAAACTTCAATCCAACAACGATCCAACATACGGAATCTTTCCAACTTCAGGTCAAGTCTCGGTCCCTATTTCCAATCTATTTAACGAATAAATGTTGCTATTTGATGAACCATAGAGAGCAATAAACTCCGAGACAAAGGCAACTGACAATAAGTTATACAACTTGAAGAAAGTTATAGATGAAGCAACAAAAGAAATGGAAAGAGAACATCATGAACCAACCGAACATCCAGGTCCAAGCGAACCTCCAAAAGAAATTTCCATATTCTAGGGGGAGGGTTCATAGACATCATAAAACCCTGACTCATATTTTCAAGAGGAAAATCAATCACCAACTAAGTCTCAAGACGTCTCTTTCGAGGGGGAGCATTCTGATCTTGATGTTGAAGTCGTCTCATCATTCGAAGGGGAGAACCATAATACAAATGATGATTTGGATTTTCAATCGGAATTGGAAAAGGAAATTAATGCTGAATTGGATCCAGCCTGTGATCCGAGCTACTCTCCTCCCGCTGAATGGACAAGAGATCATCCTAAAACTCAAGTAATTGGTGAAGCATCTGAGGGTGGTCGTACTCGGAGAGATAATTGAGCATGCCATGACGTTGTTAGGATCTCATATAGGCCTTTATGGCCCTGGCCCGTAAATGGACCTTTATGAGCTTCTAAAATATCTTTTAGACCATGACCAATGCCCCAGATGGTCCTATACATGTGACCCGCTATCAGAAAAAGAATTGCAATAGCTAAATGATGGTGTGTCGTATCAGTTAGACATAGACCTCTAGTTACTGGGTCTAATTCTCCATGAAAAGTAAGAAAGTCCGCATATTTTGACCAATTCAAGGTGAAAAATGGGGTTGCTCCCTTGGTAAAACTGGGATAAAGTTGAGCCAAAAGATCCCGATTCAACTCAAGTAAAAGCGAAGCGAACTGCTTTGTTTTCTAAGGTTGAATTTTGCATGTTTAACTCGTTCATCTCAAAGATAGAACCAAAAACGGTTAACATTACACTCGATCAGTCAGATTGGGTATAGGCAGTGCAAGACGAACTCCATGAGTTCGAGCGAAATCGAGTTTGGAGACTTATTCCCACACCAAAGGATGCATCCGTCGTTGTCCTAAAATGGGTTTTCAGAAATAAAATATACAAAGAAGGGAATGTGATTCGTAATAAAGTGAGATTGGTTGTGAAGGGATATTGTCAGGAAGAAGGTATTGACAATGTAGAAACCTTCGCTGCTGTGGCAAGGTTAGAATCCGTTCGAATCTTTCTGGAATATGCGGGACATAAAAACTTCGAGGTGTTTCAAATGGATGTCAAGTGTGCATTCCTGAATGGGGAACTAGAGGAGACCGTATATGTTAAGAAACCACCAGGTTTCTTGAACGAAAGGTACCCTGATAATTGCTATATTCTAGATAAAGTCGTATATGGGTTAAAACAAGCTCCTAGAGCTTGGTATGAAACCCTTACTCGGTTTCTAAAAATTTCAAAATTTAAACAAGTTCCGATTGACCCAACCTTCTTTCGTAAGAAAGAGGGTGACCATTTAATGATCGTTCAAATTTATGTCGATGACATCATCTTCGATTCCACGAATCCTAGCCTAACAGCTGAATTTAGGAAGTTGATGGAGACTAAGTTTGAGATGAGCTCAATGGGTCCGATTAACTTTTTTCTTAGCTTGAATATTAGATAGGGACCCGATGGCATATTTATCAATCAGGAGGCCTACATGAAGACACTGCTAGCAAAGTTTGGTATGATGGGTGATTCCAAAGTAAAGGTGCCCATGGCGTTTGGAACAAAGTTAACACCATCCTTGGAGTAACCGGCTGTTGATCTGACTCTTTATCAACAAATGATAGGCTTGCTTATGTATCTAATAGCTAGTCACCCAGACATAATGTTTTATGTCTGTTATTGTGCTAGGTTCCAAGCTAATCCAGGCCGTCCACATATGGTGGCTGTTAAGAATATCTTCAGATATTTGAAGCGAACCTCTTCTCTCGGTCTATGGTATCCCGCTAAATCAGGATTCTTCATGCAAGCATTCTCTGATTCTGATCTTGTAGGATGTGGTCTGGACTGAAAGAGCACTACTGGCAGATGTCAATTTCTCGATGGTAAACTTGTCAGTTGGTAGCCCAAGAAACAAACATGTGTTTCTCTCTCTACAACCGAAGCTAAATATATCGTTGTATCATCTTGCACTTCTCAGGTCATTTAGATCCGAAGTCAACTAAGAGATTATGGCCTTAACATGAAGAAGATTTCACTTCATTGGGACTCTGAAAGCGCCATTAGGATTTGTCGTAATCCAGTGCAACATTCCAAGACAAAACACATAGCACTCCGATATCACTTTATCAAGGATCACGTAGAAGACGGGAATGTTGAAAATCACTTCGTTCGGTCCACTGATCAATTGGCTGACATCTTTACTATGGCCTTGCCTGAAGCATCATTCAATAAAATACTACAAGGATTAGGAATGATGGAAGCTGAATCAGTTCCAAAACCACACTCGTTTCATTAAGTATATCTTTCACTTTCGCTTTCTTTAAGTTTTTTTTACAACCGAAATGAGCCGAACGCTCGGTCTATTTCGACTCCTAATTTTTTGGGAACCGAAAATGAACTGAAGGCTCGGTCTATTTCGCTTATTCTAATTTTTCTCTAAAGCAAGCGATTGTTTCATCTTCTGGTTTGGAACTGATATATCCTTTGTATATTATGTATATCTTTTGTTGTATCATTAAATTCATAAAACACAAAAATAGTTTCTTTTCTATTTTTATTTCTTTTTCAGAAAATTCCTAAAACACAAAAATATTTTCTTTTCTGTTTTTTATTTCTATTTTAAAAACCTCTTGAAATCTAAAATATTTTTTAATTCTGTATCACAGAAAAAATCTCATGATGGAGCTAGGGTAGGTATAAACTGTCTAACTATGTACTAGCTAAGTGTCCCTAGAAGCACGATGCTGCATGTCGACCGAAGCCTCCAAGAATTTGAGTGAAGCCTTCATGATTTGAGATATACCAATCATTTCTTCCCAACAAGGCTAATAATATCATTCAAGTCATGAGCTACCTTACTCTTCTCATATCGAGTTAAGAGTTGTCTGCTTGGTCTATTTAAACAGAAGAGGTACTTTCGCTTCTTTAACCACCACTTATTATTTCTCCATCTCATTTCATTTCATGATAGTAACCCTTGAGACTCTCAGCCTTTAAAACTGAGGTTTATGGTTACACAACATCTGTGTTGATGATCTTAGTTTTGTTTCACCACGTACTAAGTGAAACCCAAAATCCAACACCAATAATGAATTGACGGTGAACAATTAAATGTTCTAGTTTTCACTCATGTTTTACACAAAACCAATTTTGTGGTTGGTACCAAGAATTCTCTTTTTAATTTGTGTGCGATCTTTATGAAATTGTCTAAACACCAAGGCGTTTCTTCCCAAAAGATCCAGTTTACTTTTTTTTTTGAGATTTCTATAACAATCACCAAGTCACTGAAAATACTTCAAACCTACTTGTCTTAAAGGCCACATCGGTCTCACAAGTACTTCATCCAACTTTTGGTCTTATGTCAAGTCCTGAAGTTCGGTTGAAGCGAAGCCACACGTTATAGCTTACATATGAAAAGATGCCTTTCAATGTTTCTTAATAAACATTTGATCGTATTTCAACAGGAAACCACACAGACATTTCTAAGTCTCTCTTGACTTTGAAGAAAGTGATTTATGCCTGGGATCCACTGTTTTGTGACTCAATAGACATCACTTAAATCCCACAAAAATATTTTTCTTTACTTCTTATATATTGGCACATTCTTGCATGAAGGTATTTATGATTTTCCCAATTCTTGTTCTTGGCAATAATGGCAATTTTTCATATCAAACGCTCATAAGCGCACCTTACTAGCATTATATGAAGCGAAGGGTGAGTCACAGTTGGTACACGAATTTCAAACGTTTTGAAGTAGAAGAGGCGGTAACAAGATAAGATTTCAAACCGAGTCATTGGATAAGATTTGCAAAGGGCGCGTGAATTCGAAACGGTTCCTAATCCCACACCTGGTGACATATTTCTAGGGAAACCGAGCTGTCAAGTCGTGCTTTTTCAGGCATCGATTCAGATGATCGTATCATCATTAATGTTGATACTTTCTCTCTCTTAGGGATGGTATATAATGCTCTCTTACACCCCTTTTATCTCTTTACTACTTCCCAAATTACTCAAGAATACAACATGCGATTTTCTACTGCTCATCTTCTTCGTTCCTACAACAATGGCGGACTCCTCATCTATTCATGAAACAGACCGCTTCCTCTTCTCTTCTGACCATCAAACCAAACCAAAACTTGATTATCGAACTGAATCCATTCCTTTATGATCCTTACATGCTGCACGTGGTTGAATGCCTCAAATATTCAACACTGGTTATTGCTTTAACCCAGGTTGAATCGGTACCAATGTCGCTGCTATCTCAAGTTTATTCATCTGCTTCCTATGATAAACACAAGGAGAGGATCTACTTTGAGATCTTTAATCACAAGTCCTCAGTTTCAAAAGCCCGTTTTTGTTCTCTGTTAGGGCTTGTTTCAGATGCCTCCTTCATCTCTCCTGATTTCATCACCACTACCCAACTATTTACAATGTTCTATGATATGGGTTACACCGATGTGCTTACCACGGTGACGAAATTCAAGAAGTCTTGTTTTCCTTCTCAGTGGAATGGCCTATTCACCCTTCTATTCAAAGAATTAGCAGAACGGGTTGTTGGGTCTGATGGTGACAACAAGGGATTTACGACCATTCTTTATGGTCTTTACCTTGGGATCAATCTAGATTATGGATCCTTGGTTTGGTCTCAATTGGTGCAGAGTCTCAATTCTTCTTCCAAACACCCCGAATACTCTTGTGGAAGATTCTGGATATTAATTACTCGCAGAGCTATGAAGCACTTTCAAATTCCGGTCATGGAGGACGCATTGAAATCTTCTATTGCGACCTTCCGCACAACAAAAATCATCGTATCTGATCCTACAAAGTTCATGTTTGTCGGTTCCATCCCTGAATCGAAGTACAGGTGTGTAATAGCTGAGAGCAATGTTATGGCTGATTATAGGAAATTGACACCAACAGGACCGAGGCAACTGACTCCATAAATGCAAAGTGCATTGGAGATGGTTGATAAACTAGAAAAGAGGGGAAAGAAATCAGATCATAAAAAGAAGGATGCAGAAGGGCAATCATCCCATGTAACCTCGCCCAAAAAGCGCAAGGCAGAGAAAGGACCTTCTTCTGTCGACAAGAAGCGAAAGATTAAAAAAATGGCTAAGAAATCGAAGGCTGCCTCATCTAGTGATTCAGATTATGTTCCATCGGATCAAGAACAACCGAAGTCCAATGAAGGCGAGGATGTTCATCTTGAAAGCTCACCAAGAGGAAATACATCTCCTCGTTCTCCATCTCTTGAGGTACCTTTGAATGAATCTCTTCTAACTCCTCCTCCTTCTCCATCTCATACTACAGTACCTATTTCCATTGCACCGCTCCCCCCACTGGTTTCTTCTCAACCTACTTCAACTACAACAACAACTTTAATTGCTCCTATTCCCCCTCCAATCATCACACAAGCAAAAACCACAACAACTACAACCAAACCTCCGGTTATTGTCAATGTATCTCTGTTACTTCAAAACCATTATCATCACCTCCCTCAACCGAATCTGATACAGTTCTTGGCGGAGCCAAAATGGAGTTTGACTCTGTTTACTACAGCCTATATCGTGTTCTCAGTGATGATGATGAAGATGCTCCCATCACCAAGCGACACCTCAAGGATCTCAATGAGAAGCTTGACAGGTTGCTCACTTCATCTTCCACTTACTCAACCTCTGCTAATTCTGATGCTGCTGTTAAAGCCCTAATTGAAACTTCAATTAAAAATCATGATGAGTCCATCCAGATGGAAACCAGGGATGTGGATGCCTCTACTTTATCTTGCAAGAATGCAACTGCAGAGGTGGCCCATGTGATTGACAATGCCAAGATTTTTCTGGACTCTCTTAAGGGAGATGCTGAGTCCAATGCCAACAAAGTCAATTCTGCTATTGACTCTTATTCCAAGTCACTTCAAGGAGAGCAACAAAAATTTGAGGTGGTGAGTGCTTCTCTCAAAGCTGAACAGGATGTTCTTCTATCATCTATCTCCTCTCGTCTTGACAAACTAGAAAATGATCTCGCGATGGAAAATAAGGTCATGGATGAGTTAGATCTCAAAATTACTCAGGTCAAACTCAAGCTCTACAACTCACCCAGGTCCGAAAGCAGAATGTTGATCTCAAGACAGAGCGAGCTGTCATCAAAAGCAGCATTGGCGACGTACATTCTATTCTTCTGCATCTACTTGAAGCTCATGACTCCTCTCTTACTATTACGGTTCGACGCCACCTTGCTGAGAAATTGAGACCTACTATGGATATTTTGAGCAGGATTGGGGTTGTTCCGGAGCGTATGGTCTTTCTGAAACAAGGGGAGATAATAGCAACGATCAATCTCAACCACATCCTATAAGAAAACCTATCATTCAACCGAAAGTCACTATTGAACCGAAGGGTAAGGAAGCTTCAGGCAGTATGAAGGACAAAGGTAATAGGATAATTGGTGATGATGATGAGGATGAAACATAATATTTTCTTGAAAATATAGAACAAAAAGCTTCAAAAATCAAAGATCGCAAAATCAAGCAGAATTATCGAGAGCTTGAAGAGAAAATATGTATCGCAGGGATTGCTATGGAGAAGGAAAGACAACAAAACGAAGCTTTGGAACGAAGGAAATCCTTATTCCCTCTATAGACGATCGAAAGACTTCTGAAAGAGGCGATCGACTCTCCAAGCGCACACTGGCTTGAACCGGTTCTTTCCTTTGGTCTTGAAAACTCCAAAGATGCTCAGTTTGACATGCCAATCACTCGAAAGGCATTCATCTTTCACTGCTTTGATTCAACGGTCGGCATCCCTTCTCCTGATCCAAAGGTTGATCGATACTTGCTCGAATATTATCTTTTTTTCTCTCAACCGCAATACCTGACATGGAGTAATCAGAAGATCACCAATCTCAAGGTGTTGAAACCTACTTCAACAGGAAAGTTCATCAACGTCAAGTTCAAGGTGACTCGAGGATCTGAAGGTTCGGTCCATACGATCTCCCTTGCTGATCTACCAAATTTGAATCCTCATGATTGGATCCTTCTGAACAATATCTTGCTGACCAATCAACAAGAATATGGGCCTATCATTGACCATATCAAGCGAATGCCTATATGCTATATTCTTGAAGTCGCAAAAATGGATCAAGAGGTCACATCTGCCATCAGAAAGAAGCCCAGTGTAAAGTCCATTGGGAAAGCAAGCGACATGTCTGTCATAATAAAGGGGAAAATCGATTCATAGTTTCATACCGTTTTGTTCACCAGGGGTGAAGGTCAAAAATCCCCATTCGCTCTTGTAGACAAACACCTGTTCTCCACCGCGTGCTTGGATCATATTCTTGAAATCATATAACGGTGTGATCAGAACACTGATGCAGACAAGAAGTTGTTCTTAGATATGCTTCGGTGGTACATTAACTTTCCACAAACTTTGCTTGTCATCGTACTGAAGTTGTTCAAGACTGTGAAGTCATCTGCTCTTACTCAACCGAAGTGATCTCTCGCCTCAATTGGCGCAAAAGGGGGGATTGTTGAGTCTAAGGAGTTGCGCCATTAGGCCTTGATAGTTCGGTCCATTATGTACTCTCGGTTTGGGCCTGTCCAACCATGTTTAATTTTAGGGTTTATATATATATATATATATATATATATATATATATATATATATATATATAGTGCATGCATGCATTATATTAATTACGCTTCTAGATCTTTACTTTGTTTATAAAGTATTGTAACCCTCGCCTATCTCTATAGTAGCAATTCACATTGAATTCTTCTGAGATAGTGCATATTAATCATTCGACACTCGTTTGATTCATTATTGTGTTTATCATTTTCCATTCTTGTTATCGTTATTTATTATCTGCTGAATCTATCGATCTAAGAGAATAATATTCACATCAATTTCCTTATGTCAAATCTTTTCAACATAACATTCCAATATATCCTTTGACTAAACTTGATTAAAATATCAATCTAATCTTTTAGAATTGAAATGAAGTCTGAATTCCTCTCCCTTAATTATAGCAAAACAACTTTTCAAACCCTGCAACTTTGCGATTAGAAACTTTTGTTTTTATAATTAACATTGCTAACTTGCAACACTTATCATAATCATTATGCTCCCACTAGCATAATAATTAATATCTTACTAGCATAACACCTATGTTCCCACTAGCTTTGACATGTACCCATAAATCAGTTGGACTTCTAGAAATCAATACTTATTGACTTCCTTACCAAAGTTCAGATTTCTGATACGAGATGCTTCGATAAGACTTTATCTAGGCTTCTCAAACTCATACACCTTTCCTTAGATAGCTCACATGTGTGTCTAAACAATTTTAGAACTTACAACAATAAGCCTCAAATGTTTAAACCTTTTCCATTTCTCACAATTTGAACTATGAATTGGGATGCCATAATCATAATCGAATTTTAGAATGCAAATATCACAGATGTTATCTCCTTAAAATTTACTTAGTGAAAGCGTTTCCTCGTAATCATTTTCATGAATTGAAGAGAAACCTCATGACACTTAGATTTTATGGTGTATGTGTTCCTATCCATGTGAATTTGTCAAAACCATAATCACAAGACAAGGTTAGTGACAAATCCAAACTCATATGGACTGAACTTGTTCAATCTTAATTTCTTGCCACCTGGCAGCACAAGGGCCTGCCATTGCTTCCCAGTTGTTATGAAAACAATCAAGAACTCATAGAACTCACATGCATAGTAAACTTTAACTGGAATAGGCACAGAAACAAGAATATGTCAGCACGATAGGTTATAAACCTCAAGTCGTGAGCTAGTGATTAACAATAAGTTTACTCTTGAGAAGTTTTCGAACCTTTTCAAGATCTTTAAGACTCTCACAGACCTCTTGACATATATGTTTCTCTTTGTCAAAGGAATTACTTGACAAACAAATTTTCAAGAGTTAGTGTGGTTTCTTATCAAGACAAACACTTCACACAATTGGTCTTAGTTGGTCTTTGTTTTATCCAAAACATCACAAATTAGCAATTTCAAATGTACAATAGTAAGAAACATTTAACTCTACATTTGATGACTATTATAAACCATTGTTAAGACCCTGTCACTCAAGTTACAATCTTGGAGTATGACTCTAAGACCTGATTTTGGAACGAAAATATGATTTATCTTCTTGATTTAACCATTTCAATAATTCACGATTCCTCTTGTTCGCCATACAAATGCACTAATATATCCTTAGAGAATCAATTGTGATTTGGTTTCAAAATCACTAAGATAATCATAAAACACGATACTAAAGTACTCTCCCTTCTTTTCAGATTGCAGAAACTTTTATCTTTCAGCCTAATTTGATTCTTCTTATTCGTTCTGCTACACGCTGAAACTTTTTTTTCAATGACTCAGAATTACACTTAATCGTGTAAGTATAACCATATTTACTAAAATTTTGTAAATCATAATGAATAGTCTTATGTTGGAACTGAACTGCGCACAACCAAGTGTACCCGATCCCCTAGTCCTTCAGTTGACTCACATATACACGTGAACAAGGAATTAGTCTTAATTTCCCAAAGATGAAGTTCTCATTCATCACACAATACAAGTTGCATGATTCCAAGTTTCGATCGAACTGAAACTTAGATGATGAGAATCTTTCCCTATTTGGTAAATATTGACACTACCACAAACAAAAGAATGAAATCCATTTTCCAATATTGCTATCAAAAGAAACATATAAACAATAATTTTCACAAAAGCCATTGTAAGGAGACTTAAAAAAAATTATTTTATTTATAAAGTTCCAAAACCGTGTCCTAATGCAAATACATATGAAAAACTATGTTGTTATCTATTCCTAAGCAATTTATCATAACTTTTATGCAGCAGCTCAAAATTCTGATCCTCGAACCATGCGATCGAAATCCATCTCTTCACGACCAGAATAAGCTTACTCTTCCTTTAAGCTTCCTTTCTTTTCTTTGATTATACAAAACATCAAAATGTAATTACATTACATGATGTATTAAGAATCTCAACTTACGAACTTAATAGAGTTAGATAGTGGACTTAACTGAAGCAGAGTCATACACTCTAACTTTACCATCCTTATGATCCTTCAGGTTGTTTCGGCAGCTTCGCAACCAATGTCCCTTTTCTTGGCAATAGAAACAAATGGCTTCTTTCGCATCGGCACATGACACAATTCCAAAGCCGGCCTTTCTCTTAAGTTCAAACTTTTTGACTTTAGCCAATTTCTCTCTCCTAGGCGAAGAAATCATTTCTGGATTGTCACTGTTGTCCATGGAAACTTGTGAAGTAGATCTTCCAATCAAATTTGCTTTACCAGTGCGCCAAATCATTGTTGATTTAGAAAAAAGAAGCAAATATCTTAGATCAATAAGGGTCATGTCATTGTCTGTCATATAGTAGTCCTTAATGAACCCGCCATATGACTCAGGGAGAGACTGAAGAACCAAGTCAACAGCCAGCTTCCTCGAGACTTCGACATGCAACAATCCTAGCCTGTCAATATGCAACTTCATCTAAAAGATGTGAGCACATATAGACTTTCCATCATCATGTTTTCTTGCCAATAGGGCTTGCGTGACATTGAACATTTAAAATCTTTGAGCTTGTGGGTTTGGGAGAATAATTGGAAGAGGTTGAGGAAGAGAAGTTACACTAAAACACGAAGAAGGGATTAATCTTTCACATCGATCGTCTTGTGGAATATCATCTTTATATGGAAGGCTTTTTCCATAAGATTTGGGAAGACCATAGTTTTTAGAACTAGACATCTATATGGGAGAAATTCAATTAAGTTGATTTAATCCTTAATATAGCACCTAAAATGAAATATTAAGGCTAGGACCCAACACAATATTTTACAATTCGGAAGTGGGATGCCGTAATCCAATTGCAAAATATTTGAAGGTAGGTAAATGACGATTTACAAATTTCCATCATGAAAAACAAAATTGATTATTAAGTTTTAAATAAATTGAAATTCCTAGATCTTTTGAGATTCATTGAACTTTTCTAGGGCATGTTTAAATCTCGATTGTGCCCTTCAAGTTTGTGACTGGGATGCCAAGGATCACAAACAAGGTGTGAATAACCATGCAAATTGGCTTGGTACACTTAATGTTAGAGATCACCTAATCAATGTGTCGGTTAACCACAAACGCTCCATTTGTAACATCCATAAAATTCGATCCAAATTAAAACTTTTTAAATCATATAAAACCATTCAGTTACTACAATTTGTTTTTAATAATGGTTTAAAAATTAGAGTTCCCTGAAATCATAATCATAAGTTGAGGAAGCGTATGGTCACGCCTTCGCCTTCCCGTGGTCATCCGTTAAACCTGAAACAATAAACTGAAACTGTAAGCTCGAAGGCTTAGTGAGTTACCCCCAAAATACCCATACACACAACAATACACATACAATAACAAACAACATACTATGGGTCTAATCATCCATCGGGATGGAAGACCCCAAGCCCTCAACCATTGGATTGGAATGCCAACATATCGATACTCTTAACGTATCACACATACAAATAACAGCATGTACTGGGTCCAAAGCTTTATAGTCTGGATTACCCCTGGGCCCACAGTGTGAGTCTGGATTTCCTTCTGGGCCCACATCTCACATCTGGATTGCCACCGAGCCCATAGTACGAGTCTCCCTCAGCTCGTATCTGGAATGCTCCTGATCCCACAGTACGAGTCCCCCTCAGCCCGTATTTGGAATTCTCTTGGGTTTGTTGGTTACTGCACGGAGCAGTATCACCTCAACCCACTCCACATAAGATTTCGAAAGACAACACAACTAATGCGCATACAAATAATCACATAATATTACAGGTAGTCATACAGATCTACCTAACTGGAATAATAACTAGCATGCAGAGAGTCAGACCAACTATAGGTCACTAAGCATAACCACATTCGATCTACCAGAATACTGATCTAACAGATCATATTAGCATATAACCATCCTATCTACCAGGATACCAAGCTAACATATCACAACCATAATAATCCCAATAACAAATCAAAGGGCCGACCTTCGTTCTTTAGACCCTTGATTACAGTGAGGATAACTCACCTCGCAATGTCGGTCTGAACTGAAGTATCGACTCCTGAAGTGTCGTTTCACTGAAAATCCCGAACTATTCAACATAACGAATACTGAGTCAACATATGGCTATCAATCTTGACTAAATGGTCCATATTGTCAGTTTTGTCTTTTCTCTAATTTGGGCCAAGGCCCAATACCAAAACCAAAGCCCAACACTAGGTAGGCTTTCCAAACCCAGTGGTGGCCCACTAACGGCCCAATTTGCTAAATTGGGCCCAAACCCCCAAAAGACTAAAATCCCCTACATGGCCTAAACCGAGGCCCAAAATCCGCAAGGCCCGTATTTGTGAGTACACTGGGTGTACTCCTATGTACGTTGGGCGTACTAGCTAAATGGTGAGTACGTTGGGCGTACATGCATTTACGCTCATTGTACTCCCCTGTTAAGTCACTTTCCCATTAAGTGCTTAATACTCCAAACTAGAAGCTACAATCACAGATCCAAGCCCTTTTCAACGTCTTAATACATAAAGTCACTGACTAGGTGAGTTTGCATGACCCTAATAAACCCAAACTCCAAAATAGCATTCCATTCTCATAGAAATGATCTTAACTCATGCATGAATTCAATAAGACATTCAAGTTGGCAACTTTCTGCCTTAGGGGCTCATTTTGAACTGAGAGTGGCAACTCTAAGTCCAGAAATGGGATTTGAGCCAAAAATTTCTATACTTGGGACCAAAATGACTTCAAAATCAAACCACACTAGATCTAAGCTTTCTTGAGGAAATTTATGAACTATAGAGTCTCAAATGATAATGCTATTCCAGATCTATGAGCTCTAAGTTCCCAAGTTCTTCCTTGCCAATTTCTTCTTTCCTATTCCAAGCTAAAAAATCACCAAAATGGGTTTCTCAATGTTAAAATCACACAAGAATGAAGGGATGAGATGTTCTAGGGTTTTTCTGAGGTTAGGGAGGCTGATAAGGGGCTAGGGTTCCAGTCATCATGCTCTTTATATAGTGATTGACCCTGAAATTAGGGTTTTGTGCAACTGAGCGTATGTTGGGCATACATCTTGTACGCTAGGCGTACGTATTCCAACACTTGAGACAATTTAACCTCCTAATCTGGGCATACTCCAGCTTACGCTAGGCGTACACACCCAGCTGCCACCTTTGCATGCATGGTCCTTTCTTGCCACTTCCTTCCAACCAAGGGCCAGAGATGACATAATTAAAATCCGAGGGATGAACTTGAAGCTACCTGAAAAAATGGGATGTCACACCATTGATCTATGATTAACATCAAGCTACCCTTTGCCACACACTGTCAGTCCCAGGTTAGTGTGCCAGTTAACTACATGCGCTCCACTAACGACTTAACAAGGTGCAAAGTGCAATTTCATTGGTTTGCACCAAATTCACATTTTCCTAAGTAACTAAGATTTGGAATTTATAAGTGTTTAGTTACTTGGTATTTTCATTATACTTTTAATGAAAATTAATGTCCTATCCTACCCGTTCGGCTAACGACCCTCCACCAGTGAAGGAAGCGGTGGGTGAGAGTGGACACCCATTAAACCGCCATTGTATAGGCAGTAACCTTATACCCCCTTATAGACCAGCTTCGTGAATGAGGCCTACTAACAGTAACACCGGCTTTTTACTTATACATATATAATTATTAAACTTTTAATATTATAATAGTATAAGGATGTATTTTAAACTTTTAAAATACTACGTGGTTTAATCTATTAATTAAACTATACTCTTAATTTAATTAAACTTAAACCATGTCATTATGGAATTATTAATTCTCTTTTAATTAAACACTTTAATTAACTATTAATAAAGTCCATAAAGATGTAATATGAATTATTCAAAACATCAAGATGCTAAAACAAAATTAAAACTATTTAATTTATTATTAAGTTATGAACCCACGAGTTACACTTTTGAAAACTTTTCAAATAACTTTAGTTTTAGAATTCAATGTCTCATAAAAAAAACTTTTCAAACTCCAAAACTTGAGTGCAAGTTTTGTAACTCTTGAAAACTTTTAGAATTCCATAAAAGAGACTTTCCAAGTTCCATAACTTGAGGGCAAGTTATGAAACTCTTCAAATCCACTGATAACAAATTTTGTAACCTTTTAAGACTCTTGGAATTCATAACTTAAAGAGTTAATGAATGAGACTTTTCACATCCATAACTTATGGAAGCTTCACAACTCTTAAGATCATAACTTTTAAAAAAGACTTTTGAGTTTTAAATTTTTATGACAAAATTTGTAACTCCTTAAAAATATTTAGATCAAACATTTAAAACAAATAAAATAATCATATCATTCAATCTTTTAATAAGTTGACCTAATTCAACTCTTGTAGTAAAATGACTTAAATTTTACAAATAACTAGTTTTTCATAAAATCAAGTAATTATCTTAAAATTTGATAAACTTCATGTTTTTTTTTTCAACTTTGAAAATCAAACATTTGCATCAATATAACAGAAAACAACATATGGTTCTGATACCACTATTGGGTTTAAGTATACTACAACATCCTATGGTGCACATACAACCCTAAATTATTTCGATCTATGTTTTCTCTAATTATACATGCAACATCGTTTCCAGAACATTCAGCCTACAACTAGCATACAATTGACATAAACAATATAAAATACGAGTTAGGAGTTTACCTCTTTATGTAGCTTGTAGAGCTTGTTGTATTTGGCCTTTAAGAACTTAGCACCCTAAGTGTGATGCCTCAAACAGTTCACAAGACACCTAGGACAAAGGAGAACTTGAGAGAGATGTTGCTAGCTCCAAAATCGGCTCTAATGAACTCCAAGAACTCTAGTGGTCAATTTTGGGTGCTAAGGGAGTCCTTTTATAGTGGTGCAAAGTCTAGGGTTACATCCATGAAAACCCTTATGCCCATGACCTTTCATATTACTTAGGCTCCATGGGTTAAACCTCCATGGACTACCATATTGGTTTAGCGCATCCTAAATAACAATTGGCCCACACTATAAGAATCATTGATTTACGAAATCAATCCCCATATATTTAATTAGTCTCTTTTGATCACATAATTAACTCCAAATTACTTCTTGATCAACACTAATTAAATAATATGATTTCATATTAATATATTAGAACTTATAATATATTAATAAATCATAAGTAACCTCTTACTCAAGCATCCATCCTATCAAATTGTCTTAGTGATATGCAACCCATAATGGACCATGCTACTCTCGGGTCAAGTACATACCAATTATAGTTATGGGCTTAGACACCTAATCCAACACTAATATCATGCAATATCCAAGTAACTCCAAATATTTGATGGGGTTCTCGGAACCTCCTATCACATTACGGCCTCGAACAAGGCTGAATCGAACAATATACCCTTATGGTTGACGATGTGCCACAAGAACTGCACCTTGCGTAACCAAAAATCGCATTTGGAGAACTTAGCATAAAACCTATCCCTCCTCAGAGTCTCTAATACCTCCGGTAAGTGATCCTCGTGCTGCTCCCTGGTCTTGGCTTAGACCAAAATATCATCAATAAACACGAATACCAGTCGATCTAGCATCAGGCGACATACCTAATTCATAAGATCCATGAATGTTGTTGGCGGGTTAGTGAGCCCAAAAGGCATAACCACAAGCTCATAATGACCTTAATGAGTTCTGAAGACCATCTACTTAACATCCCGGTCTCTGACCCTCATCTAATGGCATCCTGATCGCAAATCAATCTCGGAAAAGCAAGATGCACCCTAAAGTTTGTCAAATAAGTCATCAATCATTGGAAGTGGGTAACGGTTCTTCACCATTAAAATTTTCAACTCTTGATAGTCAATACACATCCTGTGTGAGATTTCCATCTTCTTCACAAACATGATCGGTGCTCCCCAAGGTGAACTACTTCGCCGAATATATCCCTTGTCTAGCAGCTCCTGAAGCTGCGTAGACAACTCCTATATCTCTAATGGTGCCAAGAGATATGATGCCTTGGCTATTGGGCCACACCAGAAACTAAATCATTCTGAAAGTTAACCTGCCTCTCTGGAGGCACTCCTGGAAAATCTTTAGGAAATACATCGGCGAAATCCCGAACAATGGGAACCTCACTCAACATCGTTGTGCCCCCCAACCCGAGTATCTGCCACATAAGCCAAAAATCTAGAATAACCATGCTAAAGATATTTATTGGCCCTCGCAGATGAATAGAGAATCGGTCCATGTGAATCTCCCTCGCCAAGAATAATCAGTTCTTCCCCACTTGGGGTTCGAACTCTCACTAGTTGGCGCTCACAAATAATCATGGCCCCATTGGGACATAACCAATCTATCCCAATACTAACCTTTGACCCTCGTAGAGGAATCAACACCAAATGAATAGAGTACCATTCGCTAAACAGGTTCAGGATATACTCATGATGAACCCTCAAAGCACTCATTGATCATCATCATCAGTCTCAACCTCCAACAAATAATCAAGAAACCCAGGAGAATCACTAAACTTTTTACTGAGCACATGAGAGACAAAGGATAGGGTAGCACCCGAATCAAATAGAACATGAGTAGTCATACTATTTACTTAGAAATTCCCTATACACGATCAAATACAATACAAGCATAAATAAGGAAAGCGACAAAGATAAAATGAAATTATGTACTGATACCCACATCCAATGTTGCTCGAGCTTCATCGATAGTCAACCGAAATGCCTTGCTCTTCACCACAGGTGTCTCTGTCTAGCCTTGGAAGTAATTGGTAATCCATATACTGCCATTGCCCCTCCTAACAACCTCGAACAATAGGCCTTTTTATGGCATGTCTGGTTCCAGTGAATACAAATCAATTCACTCTAGGGCAATCCCTATTCATATGACCAGACTGACCACATCTGTAAGAACCTAACCCGGCTGATCGTCATTCCCCACGATGCTACTTCCCGCGCTTTCCGTAGTGATTGTGTCCTTGATGGCCCCTAGAATGCAAATCATAAGTTTTGTCATGAACTCCCTAATTCCATCCCTCAACATGTCATGATATCTAGTCTTCTTCATCTCCTCATGCATAACATACTGTGGAACTAAAAGATCCCTCTCTCACAATGTGGTAGTGATCTTCACCATAGTCTCAATAGTCTGGCGAAGGTCCTGAAACTCCCTCGCTATCTGCTGCACCTCGATCGTTGGTGAAAACTCCCTTTTGAACCTCGTGACAAACTGCTCCCAAGTCTTGGAGGCCACCTCCCAGTCCCCATGGCTCGGTCACAATCACCCCACCAATCAGGTGATCGATCACTCAGCAAGCATGATGTAAACCCTACCTTTGCCCCCTTCAGGAAAAAATTCATCTGCCGAGGATTCTCTATGTCAGGGATCCAACTTTGGCTAGAAATGGGGTCCTTAGCCCTGAAGAACTCTAGAGTTCCATAAGCCTTGAACTCCCAAAATGAGGGAGTTCATGCTCCTAATAGGCCCACAGTAATCTCGAATCGAAGGCTCAGAGCTGCTCATCTATAAGCTCCATAATCCCCTCCTTGATGGTACCAAACATCACAGGAGTAGCATCCACAATACCGCAGTGACCTTGGCTGCAGTGAGCTCACGTAGCCTCTCATCAATCAACCATGTTCTCAAGCTAAAACCTGAACCAACACTAGAGCAAGAACCTCCTCCTAAAGTGATCACCACCATACTTAAATAAAAATACTAACATATAAAAGATCAACATAAAACTCGAGGGGACTCTCACCATACATGTCTCTTTAGAATCCGTAGGTTCGTCCTTGAACCGAGTACAGATCATGTGCTTCTAGTAGTACCGAACCAATACTACCTCCCGAACCTATATGTACTCTCCTCAAGAGCCATCCTGACTCCTCTAATTCACCACACAAAATTTGTATAGCAATCCTATGTTATACAACATACAAAATCTGCTATGGCATTACTTAGGCTCTCATAGGAATTCTCAATCTGACCACCTCTGCCATACAAAGAATCTCAATCAACAGTGTCGGTTACATTATGCATGCGAGTTATACAAAAAACTGGATCACATAGATTGTTAAATGATGATTCTAGCCTAGGTCTAAAACCAAGCAAGGAACAGGAAATGAGGCTAAATCGTTCATTCTAGGGTTATATGATCCTAATCGTATACAAATTTAAAAGCATACACTTAGCAATTAACTGAGCTGATATCAATTCCATGTAATATGTGACATCTAATTCCCTTAGGGTATAAGGGAACAAACAAATTAGTCAATTCTATCATATGATTCCAGAGGACATCCCTATCCCTATGCTTGCATATAATTCAGATATCAAATATGCTAATCATAACACATAAGTATGGGTATTTTAGGAATTAGTTAATTGATCTCGACCAATTGCACACATCGTATCCCCCTTTTACTTGGTGAAATGTTTTTAGAAATTAAATTTTCTTTTGAAAGGATTATCATTTCCATAGTTTGAGTTCTGACACACCCAAAAGTGTGCTCGAATACCTCAATCCAAGGCTCTGATACCAACTTGAAATGACCCAAAATCCATAAGTAAAAATTTCATTTTTCAATTCATTATTCTAAACATCACATGTCTCGAAAACATCCAAAATACAGCTACTACAAAATATCATAGTAACAGTGATCACAAAATGCAGAAATCATGAGGGACAGGATGTTGTGCATCATATGGGGCCTTTCCCTTTTGTACCAGATGTACCTGAAACAAAAAACATATCAATAAGCACAAATATTAGTGAGCTTCCCTAAATTACCACGTACACCAAACACAAAAATATAACAACATGTGGCTGTGCTAGGTCCATAAACCCTTGGGTCTGTATCAACCCTATGTAACATCAATATACACAAGCTTTCTTTATCTGTCTGTAATTGTAACACCCATAGATTTGGGATAGTCAGCTTAGAGATAGTAAACATTAAAAATGACTCTTTGATAGAAGATTATTGAGGACAAATCTTAACAAAATTTATATTGTATGTGACAAGAATTCCGTACATATAAAGAACAGTGAAGTCAAACTTCATATGAAGAAGTTACGCTTCTTCGAAGTTTGACCATTAAACCGGCACGAATCTGCGTCTCGTAAAAAAATATTTTTTTTATAAATTACTTTTTAGCCTAAGTGGTCGAAACGAAAGTCATAGTAGTCGTCAAGCCGAGAGCGTGCATATCGAGAACGTCTAAATATGACTTTATTAGAGGAAGTTATGATTTTTTATATGATTTAACAAAGCAGTATACATCTTAGAAATTGAAGTTTAGATCGGTTGAATTTTAGTAGAAACAAGCTAAATGAGAATTGAAGATCTCGTTAATAGGAGTTCAACGTGTTGGTTCGAATGTATATAGTGAGAAGTCAAATATACTCTGTGTCTGTAAAGTGTCGAAAGTAGTATGATTTCGACACTCTACAAGGCATCTTAGTTTCGTCACTTGGATGTCTAGTCCTTCTTACTTTTTGTGAGTTTGTTGTACCCTATAAATAGGGTAAGTACATAGAGTAGAAAAAAAATGAACTGAGCGTCATTTTGCATTTGTACTCTGATATTCTTGTGCTCTTCAGATATAATACAGCCAAATAAATCTTATTTTCTAGTGTCATTTACAGCTTTTATTGATTTAGTTGTGTTCTTAATCAATCTCTAACCCACATTAATTGGTATCAGACCAGGATTCTCTCAATCAATTGAAGTTTCTCATAATCGCTCTTTTTGATTCAAAATCTTTTGCAAATTGAATCAGGAAACTGGTGTCAATTGATTGTATTGAATTGATTATGCATTATGCATGTTAGATCGATTAATTTATGATCAATCTGTGATTGATTTCGTTCATAGATTTCTATTTGAATAAAAAATTCTGTTTCTTCAAAATCCGTACAACAATAGAGAATTTTAGTATGAGCACTATTTCTGTCACTTGCTCGAATCATCAAAAAAGCTATTGATGTTGATCCTAGAGTATTATGAGGAATTATCTGAAAGGATTGAGGATTATCTAAATGGTATTGCTGAAGACATATGAAGAAGACCATTTTTTCAAGATGTGTTAGTCGATGTTGGTACGTCTGCAACTTCTGAGGACATGATCACAAGAAGAGGCAAGATGTAAGAAAATGATAAGAAATGTATGTGTGAATTACGTGGTGCTCTTTGACCAATAGTCTATAATTACATTCGACGATGTGAAAATGCAAAGCAAATTTGGGATACACAAAAGGAGAAATGTCAAGGAAATGAGAAAACAAAGAAGAGTTTAGTCAAACAATGCTTGTTAGAGTTGGGAGAATTCAAGCAGAAGGAAAAAGAATCAGTCGAATCATACTACGATCGATTGAATGAGTTGATCTTCAAGAGTTCTCGCTATGGAGTAACACGTTCATCACTTGAGTTTAATCTCACCTTTCTCATGGGTTTAAGAAAGGAATGGATAAATATCGGTTTGATGATCAAGACACAAGAAAGCTTTCATGGTTACTCAATTGCAAATCTATACAATGTCTTGAAAGCTCATGAAAGTGAATTAATGATATTGCTGAAGAAAGTAAATTAAGTATAGGAGGACCTTTGGCATAGGTGTTGAAAATTGATGCAAATGAATCTGAATTCGAAGAAGAAGCTAAGGATAGCAAAGAAGGAATATTATACAACTCAGATGATGAAGCAGTTGCATATTACTCTAATAATAAGCTCAAGAAATTCTTTTAGAAGCAGTTTAATGGGAAGTTCAAGAATAATTTTAAGGAAAAGGGTGTATCTTTGACTGGAAAATCTAAAAAGGAAGTAGTAAAGGTGGAAAATAAATAGGTGGGGAGTTTAAATTAAAAGAAGAAGGAATTGAAGTTGAAGGGTGATTTTGGATATATTTGTAACTACTGCAATGGTTACAATCCCTTAGCGAAAGATTGTATGCTTAGAAAGAAAGAAGGGAAGAAGGAAAGAGTTAAGTACGAATCTAATTATGCTGAGAAGCTTGAGGAGATTCGATCTAAAAAAAGGGTGTTTCCCTGATTGCTAGAGGAGATGATGAAGAAGAGGAAATTTATCAAATTTAGTCTTCAGGATCAGATAATAAGGAAATGTGCCATCCCACACACGGTGCATTGTATGCGAAAATGAAGGAGATTGATGACGAGATTGAGGTTGATGAAGAGGAAAGAATTGAAGGCAAATGCTTTGTGTCGAAAGATGACATCAAATCACCAATGAATGTTGTTGGGTTTCGTATACTTCAACATCCTATGGTGCACATACAACCCTAAATGCTTTGGATCTATGTTTTCTCTAATTATACATGTAATATTGTTACCAAATCATTAAGCCTACAATTAGCATACAATTGACATAAACAACATAAACATACTAGTTACGAGTTTACCTCTTTATGTACCTTGTAGAACTTGTTGTATTTAGCCTTTAAGAACTTAGTTCCCCAAATGTTGCACCTCAAATGGTTCACAACACACCTTAGAGAAAAGGATGACTTTTGACAGAGTTTCTTGCACATAAAATCGGTTATGAACTCTAAGATCATATTAGTCACGATTTTAGCTATGGGGTGCTCTCTCTCTCTCTCTCTATATATATATATATATATGTATGTGTGTGTGTATGTATATATGTTAGGAATCCAAGAGTCATTGGTAAAACCCTAATCCATACTCTTGGGCTTATTATCCATGATCCATGATTTAAGTGGCCTAACTCTTTATGGATTCTTCGATAAACATAGTCCATCATGTATCATAAGCCGAAAACATATATATAAATAATTTACACAATTAGTCCCCATTAATTTAATTAGTCTCTTTTGATCACAGACTTAATTCCAAATTAATTATTGATCAATACTAATTAAATCATATGATTTCATATTAATATATTAGAATATATAATATATTAATAAATCATAAATAACTTCTTATCAAAAGTCCATCCAATCAAATTGTCGTGGTGATATGCAACCCAAATGTACCATGCTACCCTCAGGTCAGTTACATATCAATTATAGTTCTGGGCGTAGACACCTAATCCAACAGTCTCCCACTTGGATAAGTCTAATAACTATTATTACAAGTACGACTCCACAACCCAACTAGCAATCATTGCTCTTAAAAGCCATTGTTGAACTCTGACCTAGTCAATGACGCATCCATTAGATAAGGGATCATATATTCCTCCATTCTAGATATCGTATGGACATGATTCATGGGTTATAATCATTCTCTCTATCCATTTGTTGTTTCATGATTTCCGATTTACGACGACTGACTAATTGAACATATCAAGTCAGTCCAGACTTGGCCAAGCACTTAGGGTTGTCATCACTAAATCATCGAGGGGCCCGCAGATATCGCTTTTATCCCTCTAAGGGTAAAAGGAATGGATAAACTTCTACTCAAATTCTTGCTTGTACTTACTCATCAAATTACACACAACAATATGTTTTATAACATCAAGTTACTGGTGCATTTACATATATCAATGTGCAACCGACTTGTAAACTACAACTCAGATGTCTTTGTTTCAAGAATATAAGATATTATTGTCTCACAAGAACTCATGATATAATCCATGAAGTGATTCAGATGAGTGTGGGTTTAATCCAATACTCGAATCTTATTCCAAGAGTACTCATGAACACTTGAACAAACTTGTGCTATGTCTAAAACACCTTGACAATCTACAGTCAGATTCATGACAATCTTGCCTCAATACCTACTTCCAAAGCATGATCGATTGTGCATAGTTTGAATAACCTAGTTATTTAGGAAGTAAAAACATGCAAAGTGAAACACTAGAATAATCGAATCCAATACGGTCTCAGAACGTATGATTATAAATAAAACACCTTTTATTTAATCACCATATTGATTACACATTATTCATTGTATAATGTTTTGAGTAATCAACTTAATACTTGAATTAAACAATAGTTATCCCATGCTCCAAGCATGCACACTATATTTACCTATGGTCCTTTTCTTTGTGACATACATCAATTGAAAGCATTTCAATAACACTCATTTCACAATTCCAAATCCTTACCGTAAATGTAAGAATACCAAATTCTTACCGTTTGCTAAAATCTGATAGATTCTAAACTTATATACAATGATCCTCTTGTAATGAATATGCACAAAGTCACAGAGACTTGGCAACATAGATTTCAAAGGAATCTAATGGAGAGAAATTCCATGGAAACAAAGTCTCACATTCAAAGTACCTTCCTTTGAACATCCTTCTTGCATGAAGTTTTCTAATCTTACACAGTTTTAAAGAATAACTTCCACTTATGAAAACATTTCCATATTCCCATTTTGACTATCAATTCTGAACAAGAGTTACCTCTTCTCAGAGTATGTCAATACGGTCATTCCAAAATTCAAAATATACTTCCAACTGTCCATAAGCAACCAATCTTTGGTAAACATCAGATTGTCCTCGACAATTGCTTAACCATTTTAGACATATCTCGTTCTAGTCCCTTTTCCCTTTTAATGGCCTAGGCATTTGGAAAAATTCAAACACGAGAATATTATAGCATACGCAATTGATCCTATACCTGAAGCATATGGGACACGATTCATAATCTCTTACATAAAGACATGATACTCGAACAGTCTTTTGCTATAATATTTCTATTTGTCATGTTCTCACATTCGAACTATGAAGAGGGATGCTATAATCATAATCGAATTTGAGAATGCAATTAACACCTCCATATATATAGAATTTCCTTATGTTGAACCATTCCAACATAGTATTCATAAATATCCTTCACTAAATTTGATTAAAAAATTTCAATCTAAGCTTTTAGATTCGAAATGAAGTATGAATTCCTCTCCCTTAATTATAGAAAAACAATTTTTCAAACCCTGCATCTTTGCAAGTTAAAACTTTTATTTTCTATAATTAACATTGCTAACTCGCAACATTTAATGTAATAATTGTGCTCCCACTAGCATAATAATTAAATTCTTATTAGCATAACACTTATGCTCCCACTAGCTTTGACATGTACTCAGAAAGCAGTTGCACTTCTAGAAATCAATACTTATTGACTTTCTTACCAAAGTTCAGATTTCTGAGAGGAGATGCTACGATGAGACTTTATCTAGGATTCTCAAATTCATACACCTTTTCTTAGATAGCTCACATGTGTGTCTAAACAATTTTAGAACTTACAACAATAAGTCACAAATGTTTAGACCTTTTCCATTTCTCACAATTCGAACTATGAAGAGGTATGTCGTAATCATAATCGAATTTGAGAATGCAAATATCACAAATGTTATCTCCTTAAAATCTACTTAGTGAAAGAGTTTCCTCACAATCATGTTCATGAATTGAAGAGAAACCTTATGACACTTAGATTTTATAGTGTATGTGCTCCTATCCATGTCAATTAGTCAAACCATAATCACAAGACAAGGTTAGTGACAAATCCAAACTCATATGGTGTGACAACCCGAAATTCTTTCCGTCATTTTAAACCCGTTCCGTTAATAAAATTTGTCGTTTTCGAATTGTTTCCGTTTCGTTATTAAATTAAGTCATTAAATTTGGGGCGTTTATTATGACTTAATGGGTGTTCAAACACGATAATAACTCAAGAAAATATTCTAAATTAATAATTAGAGAAATTTTAGTTTCGACCATATCGGGTTACGACAACTTAATCGGGTGCGACCAAAAGCCACGTCTAACGTCGGTATCAGGTAGAATTCCACTGTGTCCCAAACTTGGAACATATTTAAAGTGGATTAATCATCCGTTTGAAGCTTTTGCACTCTCTCACTACTCTCTCTCTCTCTAACCTCTCTCCTCAATCCAAACTTAAGGTCTAAAATCATCAAATTAAGGCTCTAATTCATCAAGGTAACTCCCCTAACTCATAGATTAGCATCCTTATCCTTCAAATTCGTGCTTAATCTTTGAAAAAGAACCATATTCATGTGTTTACGGCCCTGGAACATGCTTGGGCCGTAAACACACATAAAAGGGGTTTTTGAGCCTTAAAACCCTTCCAAATCACCTTTGGGGCCTAGATATGGCATAATGGCTTAATGAAACGGAGTTAGAACACCTTGAATCCAACAGTTGAGGAGTCAACATGAGTTTACGGCCCAAGAACATGCTTGGGCCGTAAACTCATATTTATGAGGAGTAAACTCAAATTTGAGTGTTTAAATGCCACTTAAACACACCAATAGCCTTGGATTGAAGTCTAGAACCAACCATAATCGATTTAGAGGCCTTAAACATGTTGAAAACCCTACCTTTAGGAGTTCACAGCCATAAACCCCCCAAGAATGGGTTCCTGGCCCGTAAACTCACATAGACAAGTCAAATGATGCCCTAAATTCATTCTAAGGCTTGTAAAATTGGTTTGAATCATGTATGATTAATCTAGGGCCATCAAAGCATGAAAAGAAAGAGTACTTAGGAGCTTAGGGCTATAAATTCCTAGTTCACGGCCGTAAACTCCCATTGATGGCCTCTTTGGTGGTTAAATCCGTTCCTATATCTTAGATTAAATCTTAGCAACATTTCCCATGTGTTATTTGACCATTTAGCACCTTAAAACCCATCAACCATGAGTTCATGGCCGTGAACTCATGTAGACATGGTCTTAGGGCTGTAAACTCCCTAAGGAGTTTACTCTTGAAGAGTAAACTCCATATCCAAGCCATACTCGTCCATAGATGCCACCCGGGTCACTCCAAAAACTTGAATTGAAGTATTTTCGCATCTAGAAGTGTTTACTCTTATCTAATTAGTGGTTTGAAGTCTAATTAGATACAATTATGTATCATTTCATATTACATAGGAACCTCACGCGTTATCAAGCCCCGAACCGACACTTATCATTCAAACCGACACGTTCCTCGACTGGTGAGTTCATACCCCTACACCTTTTTTTGTGTTTTTCAATGTTTTCAGGGGGGGAATACAAGCAAAACAATAAATGTTTTCAAAAGCTAAAACTGATGTATTTCTATAAATAGCTGGCTAACTTTTATATATCTTTACCCGTTATGTTTTATGGGGAGCATAAGGGATGTTTTATTGAACATAAGTACATGGATTTCAATTACAGTATAAGTAACAATCAAATTATTATGGGAATAATTTGGGATCTTTAGTTCATGTTTAACGAGCACAGATTTATGTAAAGTTATTAGATAAACTAGGTGTGAAACCCGTGTATTACACGGGTTGATTAAAAAAATATATCAAAGTTTAAATATTAAGAATTTTTTAAAATAAATTTTCAAAATAAATAGACATATTCTAATTTCTAATGAATAAATAGAATCACTATTAAGAAGATCATCCATAATATCAATGATTGTTTTGTCATATTCATTAAATTTCTTATCATATTCATTGTATTTTAATATATCATATATATATATTTTTTAAGATTCTTTGTATTTATTATCACATTAAATGTATTTAATACTTTACATATATAAATTTAGTATTATGTGTCCTATTAATTGATTTAATTCAAAAAAACCACAAAATGGCATGCGTGTTTAAATTTAATTTAAAAAATTTACAAAATTACATGTGGCAAATTTAATTGAGAAGATGAGAATTGGCAAAATGATCTTTGTTTATTAGGATATACTATGTCTGATTCAGCTTATCTCTGTGTAATTTAGAGTATATAGCTAGATAATTTCATTATATTTAACTGTTTTCACTGTATTATGTTTCAAAACGATTAGTATGTTTGATAATGTCTGAAAACACCATGAATAATTTAATACTAGATTGTGAGATTCGTCATTACCCTTTTTGGGTTATCAGTAAATCCTCTTCGGAAGTGTAACCAGAGTCTCCTGGAGGGAGAGCGTGGAATTTGTGAATAGATCTATTCGGGACTGACAATCCCACACCTAAACTGCTAGCTACAGTTAGGCGAGCACGCCTGGGGTGACAAATTCTGGATATCGTCCGACGTCTGACGAGTGTCAAGGAGGTCTCAGTGTCGTATCAGCATGGTTACCCGACTCACAATACGTATTAATATAAGTTTATTCACGGATTTGATTTTATATCTATTTTGAATCTTTATCTAGTACGGGATGGTAATCCCATGGTTTTTGAATCTATATCTATATCTAGTATGGGATGGTAATCCCCTAGTTTTGAATCTATATCTAGTACGGGATGGTAATCCCATGGTTTTGAATATGTATCTAGTACGGGATGGTAATCCCATGGTTTTGAATCTATATCCATATCTAGTACGGGATGGTATTCCCATGGCTTTCAATCTATAGTCTTGTGTATTAAAAACTATTTTATACCTAGTACGGGATAGTATTCCCATGGTTTTCAATCAATATTTTTTATGTATTAAAAATATCTACTATGATACTGGATGGTAATTCCCAGTGGTTTTCAATATATAGTTTTATGTATTAAACTATACATTGTGGTATTTAACTAAACTTTACGTTTAAGAAAACATGGGATTTTCTTGGATAACAAACTTTTCGGAAAACCAAAGGAAATTTGTTCATTTTAGAAAACAAACATCTTATGAACTCACCAGCTTTATGCTGATTTTCTAACTGCTTGTATTCTCAGGTCCACATTAGACAGGTACCCAACGATCCTTTTGGCGAAGACGGAGTACGTAGAAGACACGTCTGTACTTTTGTTCATATGATATATATATATATATATATATATATATATATATATATATATAGTCTTGTGTATTAAAAACTATTTTATATCTAGTACGGGATAGTATTCCCATGGTTCTCAATCAATATTTTTTATGTATTAAAAATATCTACAATTATACTGGATGGTAATTCCCAATGGTTTTCAATATATAGTTTTATGTATTAAACTATACACTGTGGTATTTAACTAAACTTTACGTTTAAGAAAACATGGGATTTTCTTGGGTAACAAACTTTTCGGAAAACCAAAGGAAATTTGTTCATTTTCATAAAACAAACATCTTATGAACTCACCAGCTTTATGCTGATTTTCAAACTGATTGTATTCTCAGGTCCACATTAGATAGGTACCCAACGACCCTTTTGGCGAAGACGGAGTACGTAGAAGACATGTCTGTACTTTTGTTCATATGATATATATATATATATAACACTTGTAACACTTTGATTTCAAAAAAATGTAATAACTTTATGTAATGTATTGCTTTGTGTTTACTATGCTTACTATGTACATTGGTTGCGATATACATGATGTCCTCCGCCCCAGAACGTTTCCGCCTTCGATTTCAGGGTGTGACAGATTGGTATCAGAGCCCTTGTTTATTGTGAACTAGTATACCAAACCTTACATGGTATAAGACTGTAAACACTAAGGGGCCTAAGTGCTCTGAACTAAAAGTATACCTTAAAATATAAGTATTTTCAAAAGTATACAAGTATACCAAACCATCGAAATCCGTAACTACAAGTAGAACAAAATGATAAGTTATAAATTAACTTGATGATCGATTAGATCTTTGTAACAGGTAAGCGATGAATATAAAAACAGTAAATAACCCAAGTATGAATCAAGATGTGTTGAATGATTAGATTACTCAATCCTCAGCAGAGCTCGAATAAGAACTTCCGTTGTAGAGGATACTAGGGTTACAAAACAAGAACGATAAACTTGCTGAACAATAAATCACTAATCGTTACTAATCGTCCTCTTCTATCGTCTTATTCTAGGATGTATGCAAGCATCTACTTATACTAAACCCTACAAAAGTCACGGATGGACAGGCCCATACCGGAGATACATATTGAACTAACTAACGAGCCCAATAGATGCAACACAAAATACGACCCAACAATCTCCCCCTTTGCATCAAATTGGAGCGAGACTACTTCTTCTTCTTGCTTGGGCCAGCAGCGGGAACTTTCTTCGTTGTATCAAACAGACGTGAGATCAGCGCCAGGATAGTCTGTCTGAACCGAATGTACCATTGAATCATATCATCAAAGTACTTAACATCATCCGCTGTGTTCTGCTTGCATCGATGGATGATCCCCAAAACGTGTTCCAAACAGGCAGTGGTGTAGAGATGTTTGTCTGCCAAGGCGAAAAGACATTTCTGTCCTTCGTTCCTGGTAAACATGACAGAGTTTCTCTTTGGGTCAATCTTCCCCATTTTCATCATGTTGAGATCACTGGCAGATCCAACATGAGATATGGTTGGTTTCTTCTTGAACACGCTCGCAATCTCTTGATCCATCAAAGCAACTTCCATGATGTAGCATACAAGCATCCTCTTAAAATGATCGATGATCGGACCATATTCAGCTTCGTTTGTAAGAAGGATGTTGTGCAAGATAATCCAATCATGGGGATTAAGGTTGGGAAGATCTGCAAGTGAGATAGCATGTTCGGTCTTGGCAGATCCCCGAAGTACCTTCAACCGAACATTGGTGAAGTTACCTTCCCTGTACGGCTTTAGGACCTGAACATTGACGAATTTCTGAGCACTCCAAGTCTGGTATTAGGGTTGAGCTGCCTTCAGATAAAAATCGATTAAGTCCCGATCAAGCTGTGGATGAGGATGAGGGAACTCTGCAATGTTGGAGAAGGCATGAAAGATAAACGCCTTTCGGTTCAGTGGCATGTCGAACTGTGAGTCGACAGTGTTAGAATGATCTAAGGAGATCACAGGTTCTAGCCACAAGACACTTGGTGTGTCAATGACTTCTTTAATCAGCCTCTCAAGAGTCCATGAAGGAAAAAGAGTTTTCCTGCTCTCAAGAAGGTCGTGGGCTTCTTTCTGTTTGCTTTTGGCTTCTTCAGCCTCTCTAGCCACACGAGCACTGATGTCAGCCTCTTTATCACGACCTTGCCGCTTCAGAATGTCGGCAATTGTCTCTTTATCATCATCTTCACTCCTCAGCAATCTTTTTGCCTTTGCCTTTCACACTAGAACCGGAGGCTTGGCCTATTGGAGGAGTTTCGGTTGTGTGTGTTGCTGTTGAAGTAGGAGGTGGTTGAGACATAGTTTCCTTTTCTCCCCCTTGTTTCGGAATGGACACGAAATCAAGTAGTCCTTCGATTTTGCTGAGTAGAGAGAGCGCGGGAGCGAGCTTCTCTACAAGGTGACGCCTCACAGTATAATTGAGAATTGGATCATGTGCTTCAAGGATGTTTGAGATAGCAGAGTGGACATCCGAAACACACGATTTAACCACCTCTCTTTCAGATCGAAGAGACTCAGTCTCCTATTGAGAGTTGGAGAGTTGAATACTCCTGACCTTCAGAGCAATAGTTTTCCTTGCAAGAACATCCATTAGAGTGTTCTCGGCTGCCAAGTCTTCTTGAAGCTTGGAGAGACGTTCTTCAATTGTTGTTCTGAAAGTTGAGTTGTCGTCAGAAATGGTTTGACGAAGCGAAGCAAATGACTTCAGCTCAGAAGCGACTGATGTAGCCAACTGGTTGTTAATGGGTTCCAGCATAGTCTTGGTGGCTTCAGCACTTTCCTGTAAAGACTTCAACAGGGAAGAGGCATCAGTAAATAGTTTATCGACTTTTTCGGTCGCCGCCTGACAGGCTTTGGTTGAGTCATCTATGGCGGCAGTGGCTGAATCAAAGGAAACTTGTTGAGCTTTGGAAAAAGCGTCAACAATTTTCTGAATTGCAGCTTCAAATATGGAAGATTGAGATGTGGAAGACGAGGCGACGAGCGAATCGATTTTGTCATGTAGGTCCTTGAGATGCCTTTTGGTGACAGGAGCATCGTCATCGTCATCACTCTGAACTTGAAACGGACTGTAATAGACCGAGTCAAAAGTCATATTCTCCCCACCAAGGAGTGGTTCTTCTTCCTCTGATGCGTGAGCAGGAAAAGATGGTGGTGGTGAAACTGGTGGTTCGGTAGTAGTAGTGGTTTCGGGTTGGGTTGTGTTTTCGGGTGTTGGTGTGGGTTCGGGTGCTGAGGTGGACTTGGATGCTTCAGTATGAACCCCCGTATCAGATACGTTGGTTCTAACATCTGCAGTGGTGGTGGTTGTTGCTTCGGTAAAGATTAGTGGAGGTACTGGGATGGAAGTGGGTGGTATTTGAGTGGTGGAAGTTATGGGGGGAATAGAAATAGGAATGGTAATAGGTGGAGAAGATATAGGAGAAGTAGAAACATGAACTTCAAGGGTTGGAGATCGTGGTGGAGTATTACCACGAGGAGAGCCTTCAGAATCAGAACTCTCTTCCTCGGATTCGCTCGAGGATGAAGCGATGATTAGCTTGCGCTTCGGTTGAGTTTTCTCCTCTTCTGCTGTGGAGATTGAGCAGCCCTGGTGGTTTTCCTCTTCTTGGGAGATGGGCCTTTTGCGCCCTTGACCACATGTTTTCCCTTATCAGCCTTCTTTACTCTAGGAGCAGGCTTGTCAGCGTCATGAATTGATTTTAGCATCTCTGGAGTAAGATCCCTCGAACCAGAACGTTTGAACTCCTTGTACATTCTAATAATCCGGCTATCAGCAGGAACATCACCATACATCGTTTCTGGGATAGACCCGTTGAAGGGAAACTTAGAAGCATCCGACACAATGATCTTCGTGGTATGGAAAGTACCAATCGAAGACATTGGAGCACCAGCGACAATGGGGACGTGGTACTTGTCCATCACCCATTTCGTGACAATAGTCTAGAACCGGGCATATGGATCCCTGAGTGTCGAGAGGTCGAAGAGAGACTCTAGATAAGTTGTTGCCATAGGACCGACCCGTAGTCCATGTTGATGCCATTGTAGATCCCATACATAATGGAGAGAAATAAACGACTTGCACCATCGGATCCGGCACTTCTTTCTGATAAGCCCTTGAATAGAATAGTGAACATCCCATTCTACTGAGGGGGTAGGCACGACTTCTTGAATTTCGTCACCATAGTAAGCACCTTAGTGTACCCCATGTTGTAGAACATGTTGAACAGATGACCCATAGGAATGGTTTCCGGATTAACCCTCGAAGATTCAGCGTCAAACCCTTACAGCATACAAAACCTTTGTTTGGAAATCGGCGCCTTGTGCTCAAAGACATCGAAGAAAATCCTGTCGACGACCTTGTCGTAGTGTGCTGTGGCAAAGATTTGGGATAGGAACTCCATTGGAACAACTTCAGCCCTGGTAAGAGCAGGAGCGATGGAGGAGTACTTCAGGAATTCGATGATGGGAAACATGAACGCATCGTACACCTGAGGAGTGAGATCAATGATCAAACTCTGCTATGGGCGAATGGGCAGGATGTGAGAGGTTGCGTGAACTGATGAAGAATCTGCCATTGCTGTATGAAAGTGGAAGAGATGATGAACAGTGAAGGTTAAAGGATTTCTTGCTCTCTGGAAATATAGGGCAGTAAAGAGGTAAACGCTGGTTTACATTGCCTTTTATACTGAGGGTAAAGGAGAGAGAAAAATCTTTCCCAAATCTTCGATTGAAAAACGAAGGGTTTTTTGGAGGTGACTGATGCGTGACAGTTGGCGTTGCCGATGATCACGCATGAGAGAGAATGTCAGGCCCTAATTACACGCCTTCCCATCAGGTGCCGTTTGGAGATGAAACAGTTCCTATTTGCACGCTTTTCCCTCTTGCGACGTTTGAAATCAAATTGATTGGACTCCCGCCTGAGTAATCATGTCGTCATCGTATCTCTTTAATGTGTAATGGCATCTTTTAGAATAAAATCACCACGTGGATCAATGTTAACCACAACCTTTAATAACAGCCAATCCAATTAAAATTCCTTAGAATTAATGAAACCTGAATTTTGGAAAATCAAAAAGATTTTCGTGCTGAGTGTGTAAAAGAAAAAGAAATAAAGCAACACTTTTTGAGGGATTATGTGATGTCAATAAAGACACAAAACAATGGATCCTGGGCACAAATCTCTTCCTTCAAAGTTAAGAGAGACCTTAAAGTGTCTGTGTGGTTTCCCGTTGAATAACGATCAGACACTTATTAAGAAGTGTTGAAAGGCTTCTTTTAATTAGGCTTATGAGGGTGGCTTTCACTTCGATTCAGAATTCCTAATCTTGACATAAGACAGAAATCGAATGAAGTACTTGTGAGACCGATGTAGTCTGTTGAACAAGTAGGTTGGAGATAATTTAATTGGCAAGGTAAACTAATATATATGTGAAATCCAAAAAAAATAAAATTGGATCCCAAGGGAAGAAATGTTATTGGATTTAACAATTTCATAGGAATCACTCAAAAGAAAAATAGAGATTTCATGTTGTACCACCATGAATAAGTCCGTCAATTCATTAGTGAAAGCTAGAGCAAATTAATTGTTCACCGTCAATGCATAATAGGTATTGAATTTTGGGTTTCACCTAGCACGTAGTGACACGAAGCTAAGATCATGAACACAGAAATTGTGCAACCATAAACCTCAGTGGTAATGTCTGAGAGTCTCAAGGGTTACATTTGTGAAGCGAATGTGATGGAGAAAAGTAATGTAGGTGGTGTAAAGAAACCAAAGTACCTCTGCTGTAAAAATAGGACCAAGCAGAAAACTCTTATCTCATGTGAGAAGAGATTTAGGTAGCTCATGATTAGAATAATTATGAGAGCCTAATTGGGAAGACAAGGTTTGTTTATACCAAGTCAGTAAGGGTATTAATCAGAATCAAGTGAGGCTTTGGACACATACAACAGCATGCTTCTAGGGACACTTAGCTAGTGAAATAAATTACCCACAAGTAGACATAAAAAGATAAGAGCCAAAATAAAATAAATAAATAAAAATAACAAAATATTTTTGGAGTTTTTGAATTTACGAAAGAAGAGATAAAAAAAAAATTTGAAATTTTGAAAATAAAAAAATTAGACATAAAAAAAATACCAAAAAATTGTTGGAACCGAACCCGTGCATTTGGTCTATTTCGGTTGAGAAAAACTTTGGAACCGAACCCGAGCATTCGGTCTATTTCGGGTGAGAAAAATTTTGGAACCGAACCCGAACGTTCGGTCTATTTCGGTTGCCAAAAAAAATAAGCTTGAAATAGAAAAGAACTTTGACAATAAGATAAATGAATTTGGAAAAATAATACAAAAGATTTACAACCAAGGAAACTACCTTTGAGTGTTAAGCGAAGATCAGATGATACAACCGAACCCGAGCGTTCGGTTCATTTTGGTACGCCTGAACAAAGACCCGAACCCGAGCGTTCGGTCTATTTCGGCATACAAGAGACCCGAACCCAAACGTTCGGTCTATTTCGCTTCTTACTTTTGATCTTGAGAGGTAATTTTTGGTACTGACTCCGATTCCATCATTCCAAGCCCTTGTAGAATTTTGTTGAACGAGGCTTCAGGAAGAGCTTTGGTGAAGATGTCAGCCAGTTGATCAGTGGTTCGAACAAAATGAATTTCGACGTTCCCATCTTCCACATGATCCTTAATTAAGTGATACCTCAGTGCTATGTGCTTAGTCTTGGAGTGTTACGTTGGGTTATGACAGATCCTAATTGCACTTTCAGAGTCGCAATATAGTGGGATCTTTTTCATATTGAGTCCATAGTCCCGGAGCTGGCTTTGGATCCAAATCACTTAAGATGTACAGGAGGCAGCTGCGATGTATTCTGCTTCAGCTGTAGACAAAGATACACAAGTCTGTTTCTTTGATTGCCAGCTAACCAACTTCCCGTCAAGGAATTGGCAGCCTCCAGTGGTGCTTTTCCTGTCTAGTCCACAACCTCCAAGGTCTGCATCTGAGTAGGCTTGAACGAAGAAACCTGAGTTTGATGGATACCATAAACCGAGAGAGGTAGTTTGTTTGAGATACCGGAGTATGTTCTTCACTGCACGCATGTGAGGTTCACGAGGATTCGCCTGAAATCTAGCAAAATAACAAACAGAAAACATTATATCAGGCCTGCTAGCGGTAAGGTACATTAAAGAACCGATCATTTGGCGATATAGCGTAATATCGACTGTTGGCTTGTCCAAGGATGGAGTGAGCTTGGTGCCGAACGCCATTGGAACTTTAACCTTTGAGTCTCCCATCATGCCGAATTTAGCAAGGAGAGTCTTGGTGTAAGCTTCTTGGTTAATAAAGATGCCTTCGGGTCCCTGTCTAATATTTAAGCCAAGGAAAAAGTTAATCGGACCCATTGAGCTCATTTCAAATTTAGTCTCCATCAGCTTTCTGAATTCAGCTGTTAAGCTAGGATTCGTTGAGCCAAAGATGATATCATCGACATAGATTTGAACAATCATAAGGTGGTTACCTTCCTTCTTACGAAAGAAGGTTGGGTCAACCGAACCTTGTTTGAATTTGGACATCTTTAAAAACTTGGTTAGCGTTTCATACCAGGCCCTGGGTGCTTGTTTCAGTCCATAAACCGCTTTGTCCAGAATATAGCAGTGATTGAGATATTTTTCATTGACGAATCCCGGAGGTTGCTCCACGTACACCGTTTCTTCGAGTTCTCCATTTAGAAATGCACACTTTACGTCCATTTGGTAGACCTCAAAGTTCTTGTGTGCAACATAGGCAAGAAATATTCGAACCGATTCCAGCCTAGCTACAGGAGCAAAAGTTTCCTCATAGTCTATTCCTTCCTCCTGGCAGTATCCTTTCACCACTAGACAAGCTTTGTTTCTTATCACATTGCCTTCCTTGTCCATTTTATTTCTGAAGACCCATTTGAGACCAACAATCGAGGCATCTTGAGGAGTTGGAATGAGGCGCCAAACTTTATTTCTTTCGAACTCATTAAGTTCGTCTTGCATAGCTTGAACCCAATCAGAGTGATCAAGAGCAGTGTTTACTGTCTTTGGTTCAACTTTTGAGACGAAAGAGTTAAACATACAGAATTCTACTTTTGAAAATAAAGATGTTTGCTTTGCCTTCAGTTGAGATCGGGTCAGGACCTTTTCAAAGACATTACCCACAACCTGTGAAACAGGATGATCTCTAGTCTATTTGACAAGAGGAGGGTAATTTGGATCATAGGATGGATCTAATTCAGCATTTACCATCTCTTCTAATTCAGATTGACTGTCATCGTCATAAAACATGTCGTCATTCTCCCCCTCGACTGATGAGCTTTCAGGTGTATCATGTCTTTCCGGTGCTACAGGAGTTTCGGGTGGTGTTGAGCTTTCGGGTGTTGCAGTACCTTCGGGTGCAGTAGAGCTTTCGGGAGCTACAGTACCTTCGGGTGTAGTAGAGCTTTCGGGAGCTAAAGTACCTTTGGGTGCCGTAGAGCTTTCGAGTGCAGCTGGAGAAGAGTTCTCCCCCTCAACTTGTGAACTTGTCTGTTTTGAAGAAGATGGATTCTCCCCCTCAACTGAAGCACCATGCTGAGAAGGTTCAGTTGGAACTGATTCTCCTTCACCCAGTCGCTTGGCAGCGTCATCGACGATTTGCTTCAAATGATTAACTTTGTGGTCTGCTGCATTAGCTTCTGAGAGAGTAGCCTTCTCCAGTTCATCGAACAACTCCACAAACTGCTCAAACAAATTTGCAATCGAGGCTGTGACTTGGCCTGTTTGAGAGAAGATTTCTCCAACTGTTTCTTCCGTGGCCTTCAGCTTCTTGACATAGCTGTTGTCGAAAGTCACATAATACGTTTCTTCAATCTTCCTCGAACGCTTGTTTAAAACCCTGTATGCTTTCGAAGTGAGAGAGTATCCCAGAAAAATCCCTTCATCGGCTTTTACGTCGAACTTGTTATGATGTTCTTTAGAATTGCAGATAAAGCATCGTGAGCCGAATACGTGGAAGAATTTGACGTTTGGCTTCCTGTTGTTGATGATCTCATAAGGAGTGAGAGTGAAACGCTTATTGAGATAGCACATGTTCTGCGTAAAACATGTTGCAGCAATAGCATCAGCCCAGAAATATAGAGGTAGAGACGCGAAACTTAGCATGGTTCGGGCCGCCTCACACAAAGATCGGTTTCGTCTTTCGACAATCCCGTTTTGTTGAGGGGTATAGGGAGCTGAGAAGGTTTGACTGGTTCCTTTTTCTGCTAAAAAGTCTTCAAATTCTTTATTCTTGAACTCCAGCCCATTGTCGCTTCTGATGTTGCGAACGACTTTCCTGAGCTGCACTTCAACCTGCTTGATAAACATCTTTAGCTTAAGAGTTGCCTCAGATTTGTGCTTCAGAAAGAACACCCATGTAAAACATGAAAAGTCATCAACAATGACAACAATATACTTGCTACCGCCAATGCTTTCGATAGATGATGGACCACACAAGTCAATGTGAATTAACTCTAGTGGTTCAACAACTTTAGTGTTTATAATCGATGGGTGACTTTGACGACTCTGCTTCCCCATTTCACACACAGCACACAAATGTTCTTGATCGAACTTGAGCAATGGAAGACCCCGAACGTGACCTCCGGTGACAATTTTGTTGATATCCTTGAAGTTGAGATGGGAGAGCCTTCGGTGCCACAACCAGCTTTCGTCAGAATGTGCTTTGGATAATAGACAGATAGCTGGATTTCCTTTGATAGGTTTGAGGTTAAGAGGAAACATTTCGCCTTGGCGCTCCGATTTGAGAATCACTCTTTTTGTTTTCTTCTCTATTATTTCCGAACCCTCATCATCAAATGAAACTTTAAGACCGGTACCTCCAACAAGTTGAGATACACTAATGAGGTTATGTTGTAGTCCTCCAACATATGCAACCTTTCTAATCGTGAAGTCTCCATTTGTAATCATCCCATAACCTTTTATTGTGCCGAATGAGTTGTTCCCGAATTTGACATTCCCGCCGTTTGGAAGAGATCGGAATTCCCTCAGCTCTTCCTTCCTCCCTGTCATGTGATGTGAGCAGCCACTGTCAATATACCATTCTTCGTCGAACTGCTCGTCACTGATAACCTGCAAAAATCAAGCAAATTTAGGAACCCAAAGTTTCTTGGGTCCTCGTGAGCCTTTCACAGGAACAGGAATAGTAAGAGAGATGTCAACAAGATATGTTCTTTTTATTAAAGTTGTTTCATCATTCTTTTTAATGGTGAAAACTTTAATTTTGTTAACATTTGTCACAGTCGGTTTGGATTCAGGTTTAGGTGTTTGGACCTTGGAATGCTTTTGATCATTCTTGACTGAGTAAACCTTCGATTTTCCTTTCAAATCTGTTGAAGATTTTGGATTTTGACTTTGAACAGAATTGGATTTAGAATGGGGTTAAGAAGAATTAGAAGAATTAGAACGAGAGAATTTAGACTGAGAAGTTTTCTTGACTTGAGGTTCTAGGTGGCCCTTTTGTTTTTGGTCATTTGTGGGACCGAACCTTGAACTTTGGTCGCTTTTGCTCTCAGAACCGAACCTATGCTTTCGGTAGCTGGTGTTCTCTGAACCGAACCTTTCCCTTCGGTTGTTGTTCCTTTCAGAACTGAACCTGGCCTTTCGGTTGTTATTACTTTCTTACGGCCTAACAACACTTTTCTCTGACTTTGAATTTCTGTCATGATAAGAGAAATGGGTGTTTTGAGATCGCCAAAACTGTTTTCGCTCTGAGAGATTCTTCTTGTATCTCAGATTCCTTTGCTGCTTTTGATCCTTCACTTGCTTCGGCTGTCGGTGGATGTTGGCCTTTTGCTTTTGCTTTTTGTCAGCCGGTTCACTTTGAACTGATGATGTTTCACTTGAAGGAGTGACTTCTTCTACAGGAACGACTTCTTCTACAGGAACTTCTTTTGTACCACTAGTACATGGCACGTCGAAGTTGTCAGGCTTGTTTAGTGGCTCTGGCACATATCTGCCTTTGGTTTTCAAGGACGTCCGTTCTGACAGACCGACAGTTTCATCTGCATTGTCTATAGGAGCAGACCAGAAGAACTCATCACAACCATCTGCATTATCTTTGTTTACAATGGCTGTGAGTTCGGCTGTCTGATGTTCGGTTACTCCTGTGACCTTATATACCTGATTTGGAGTCGTCCTTATTTTTTGGTATACAACAGCCTTTTCTTTAAGAATGGGGGACTTATTTTGGGACAAACGAGCAAACTCCACAGAATTTTCAGAAATAAGATTTTTGTGGTTTCGGGTTCGCTCTTGACAAACTCAGAACAGTCGACTTCATCCTCTACAAAAATTACGCTCATATCATCATCCTCATTAAGCTCAGATGCGTTTTCAACATCAATTTTATTTTGTGAGCTCAAGTTGGCATTCAATGAGTCAAACTTTTGTATGGTTTCGGTCCTTAGTTTCAGTTTGTCGTTTTCATCCAAAAGATTTTTCAGCATGTTCTTATGGTCCTTGGATTTTATAAAAGATTCAATTTTATCCAGACCATACATATAAGTCGGATTCACATCATCGGACGAAACTACACTTTCGCAATTGTATGCTTCAGCTTCGATTTCATCCTCCTTAAACTCAAGGAAGGGCAAAATCATGCGATGAATTTTCTTCCCTATTTCACAGTTCAAATGAAGTTGAGTGATGTTAGAGTAAAGACGCTTAGCAATTAAACAAAAAACATTTCTTTGTTTCAAAAGTTTCAAATTGTCTCTTTGTAAATAAATGTTTTCGTCTTTGGATTTGATCAGCTCCGACTCCTTCAGCTCTATCCACATCCTTCGTTCCTCACTTTTTGATGACACCCTGCTTATTTGGTCAGTTAGGTTAGAATTGGTGACCCGTGTTTGAGTTAAACTACTATCTAGACTTGAGATTCTTGAGTTTAAGCTTTTTAATTCTTTTTCATATGAATTTTGTGGGATTTTGAATGAAACAAAAACGGATTGTACCTTCTTGATTAATTCATCAAGCTCATTGAACTGCACGTTGAGAGGTTTTGTTGTGAAGCATAAGTCCTCTCGCTCCTTCGTGTCTTCATTCCCACCGTCTGTATTGTATCCCCTCATTTGAGATACATCTTTCACCATCAAGCACTTCCCACTGCTTTCTTCACCTCTAGCCACATACGCCTTTCCATGAGATGGCTTCCTGACTTCATCATCCTCTGAGTCGGTTGACCAGACCTGCACGCCACCGAACTCATCATCCACTGCCGAACCCTGCACAATTAAAGCATTCATTGAAGGATTAGTGGCAGTTTTCTTTCTCTTGATCTCTTCAAGCTTTTTCATCAACACAGCTTCTTCATCATTTTCCTCATCCTTTTCTGCCATTTTCTTTAGGACATAGTCTTTGGCATAGTGGTTCTTCCCTCCACAGTAGTAGCAGTTCACACCAGAATCTCCTTCAGCTTTCGGCTCTTTCTTTGGTTCTTCTGCCTTCGGTTCCTCCCTCACTTTTTCAGAACTATAGCTTCCCTGCCAATTCCGGTTCTTATTGGTAGGGAACCTTTTCTTAATGAGCCTCTTTGGATTTGACACCATCATTGCATAATCATCAGAGGTAAGATCATAATCTTCTAAGTTGAGATCTTCATCCTCTACCACACTTTTGCTTTTAGACAGGAGGGCCAAGGACCCTAAACCAGAGAAAACATTTTTCTCTTGCAACACAATCTTTTCTTGGGATTTCAGAATCCCCACCAGCTTTGCCAATGAATAAGATTTAAATTGCTCATGAGCTTTAACAGTGGACACAACCGCTCTCCACTCAGATCTAAGGCCATTTAAAAAGGTAACCTTTTGTTCAATCAGCTTCCTTTCTATATCGTGTTTAATCATCTTACTAAGAAGATGATTGAAGCGATCGAACGTCTGAGTAACAGTTTCATCGGGATTCTGCTTAAATTCGCCAAACTCATACAAAAGTAAGGTCTGAATGGAATGCTCCAGATCTTCATCTATGGAATATATCTCTCGCAGCCTATCCCATATTTCTTTAGTAGTGCTGCATGAACTCACTAGCCTGAATGTATCGGACTGAAGAGCGAATCGAATCAGTCTCAATGCTTTAATGTTGCACTGAAACTTTTCCTTTTCGTCTTGAGCGACATCCTTTACGTCCTTTAACAGATCATTATACTATTTCTGAGTTTTAATGATTTTTGACGTTGCTGAATGAGCAAAAGGTCCGGATACGATTGCTTCCCAGATAAGATAACCATTGTCTTCAGATCCGATGACATAATCTTCGAAGTGATGTGCCCAGACTTCGTAATCCTGGGTTTAAAGAATGGGAATCTTCGTCATTGATCCAATGTTGTTTGAGATGTTGATGGGATTTGATTGTGACTCGTCCATGCTTGATCGTTTAACCTGTTTGAAAGATCAGACTTGTAATGAATAATATTAGGGCAAAACAAATAAATGCTGAGTTACGTCAATTATGGAATGATGGCTCAATAAATATTAGTTAATGCGGAATAACCCTAATCGCATACTCTTTCATAGAAAAGATGTGTATGAATTACACAGCCTCCTGCTCTGATACCAATTGATAAGTTATAAATTAACTTGATGATCGATTAGATCTTTGTAACAGGTAAGCGATGAATATAAAAACAGTAAATAACCCAAGTATGAATCAAGATGTGTCGAATGATTAGATTACTCAATCCTCAGCAGAGCTCGACTAAGAACTTCCGCTATAGAGGATACTAGGGTTACAAAACAAGAACGATAAACTTGCTGAACAATAAATCACTAATCATTACTAATCGTCCTCTTCTATCGTCTTATTCTAGGATGCATGCAAGCATCTACTTATACTAAACCCTACAAAACTCACGGATGGACAGGCCCATACCGGAGATACATATTGAACTAACTAACAAGCCCAATAGACGCAACACAAAATACGACCCAACACAAAACATAAGTAAATGGGTGTTGTACGCCGTAGTTAAACCTGGCCAGTTATGTAGTCGTGTCTAGGATCAATATAGCCTGGCCAACTATATTCATTCGAGACACGACCAACATGTGCTTGGGAGTGACTGTGGTATGCGGCATGCCTAAAACTTACCCAATACCCAAACAACGAGTCGTCGTCACAGCGAATCATGAAATACTATGGGAGTATTTCTCGAGCCAAATCCGTTATACAAATCCTCATTCCAGCCTTGCACCTCAATCATTCCTTTAGCGATAGTTTATCTACTTTGATAACTCTTTCCTGTTTTTATCGCTTAATAGAATGCTATATCTGTCTTAATGAGATATCCCCTGTTCCATATCTCTTGATTTAATTCAGAGGACTTATGATCCTCTCTTTCCTGATCTTTTTAGATCAAGATGCCTCCAAGAAAGAGACCCATTTCAAAGAACAATAATCCTCCTCCGCCACCACCTCCTCCTCAATTTGATCCTATGATGTTCCAGGCAGCTGTTACTGCCGCAGCAGCGGCCGCCATGTCTCAAATGAACCCCGGTGGCCCCGGTGGTCCAGGAGGTGGTCCCCAGCCCCAAAACCAAGATGATAACCAAGGACACCGGAAATAGTGTTCCTATAAAGATTTTATGAATGTGAAATCCACATCCTTTGATGGCACTGGAGGTGTCATTTCCCTCACCCGATGGTTCGAGAAAATCGAATCAATATTTGAAATTTGTGCTTGTTCGGAGTCTGATAAGGTGAAGTTCGCCGCTTGTACGTTCACTGATAAAGCCTTCACTTGGTGGAACGGCCGAGTCAAATGCCTAACCCTACCGGTAGCCAATGCCATGGGTTGGGAGGCCATGAAGGAACTTCTGCTTGCAGAGTACTACCCTCGGCGTGAAATGCTGAAGCTAGAGCATGAACTCTGGAACCTGAAGATGAAGGGTTCTGATATCGTCGCCTATACCTCTAGATTCGATGACTTGGTGCTACTCTGTCTAGGAATGGTTACCACGGAGAGTAAAAAGATTGAGAGGTTCATCTGGGGGTTGACCCGGCCAACCAAAGGAAATGTCTTGGCTGCAAAGCCAGACACCTATGACAACGCTAAATGTCTGTCGCAAACCCTGATCGATCACGAAGATAACCCTGATGAGGAGACCACCACTCCTGAGCTGGTTAAGAGTAGTGGTGGAAGTAAAAAGGAATTCTGGAACAAGCGGAAGGCCCAAAGTACACAAGGATCCTCTAAGAAACAGCAAACGGTAGCAGTCCACGCTGCTACTGCCCCTACTGTTGTTTCTGCTGTTGGATCCACTACTCAGACTCTTACCAGCGGATATACCGGTACCCTTCCTTGGTGCAACAAGTGAAACTACCATCACCGTACTCTCGGCCCATGTCGTGAACGTCTCTACAACAACTGTGGCAAGAAGGGCCACCTTGCTCGAAGCTGCAGAAAATCAGCCCAATCAACAAATCAATCTTCCGGAGCGGGTGTCGATCAGGCCTGCTATAATTATGGTGAAGTTGGGCACTTCAAGTGAAACTGCCCTAAGGAAGTAACATCTGGCAACACCGGGAGAGTCCTAGCTATAGGATAAAATGAGGCAGTCGTCGACCCCACTGTTGCCACAGGTATATTCCTCCTAAATGAATCTTATGCATGTGATCTTTTTCGATTCTAGTGCTGAAAGAAATTTGCTATCTATCCGTTCAAAAACCTTTCTAAACTTAATCCTTCGTTAGTAACCGAAACGTGTACCGTCAAGTTGGCTAACCAGTGAGAAAGAGAACACTAACGACATACCCATAGGTTGTATCCTTAATCCGGATGATTATTCTTTTCCATTCGATCAAATGGCAAACATTTCATTAAATGCTTTGATGCTATCATTGGCATGTAATGACTGGGTCTCATTCATGCTGTTATTCTTGGTTTCGAAAAGGTAATCCGTCTAAATCTTTCCTCTAACCGAATTCTCATGATCTTTGGCAACGAACCTAAATCCAACCTTCGCATCACTTGGTACATCAATACATAAAAATTTTCCCCGAAAGTAATGTCATGCATTCCTCGTCCATGTGATCATCAGGAAACGGGAAGTCTGCAACTCTTTCCCTGATGTCCTTCCCGATGATATCCCGAAAATTCCTTCCGAACGTCTTGTCAAGTCTCGTATCTATCTAATCCCTGGAACTACCTCGTAGCCAAACCTCCGTGATGATGATGTATCCAAGACAGCGGTCAAGGCTCGATATGGTCACTACGAGTTATTAGTGGTGCCCTTCGGTTAAACCACTTTCCCTGGTCATGTAGTAAGCAAAGCAGCCATACCTGCGGACCTTTCCAAAAATCAAAGCGATAGAGACTTAGTCGGCGCCTAAGATACCCATAGAAACCCGTCAATTCTTGGGTCCCATCGGCTATTATCGCAGACCCAACCAGAAATTTCTTTCAGAATCATCAAACCCTTAACTATCCTGCCACATGAAGATGTACCCTCTTGTTGGAGCTTATGAGCTGTTGAAGGTCTTATCCCAGAAAGGCATGATATGCTTTGGGAAGCGCAGAAAACTTCACCCGTGTTACATCGGACTTTTCGAAATCCCCGCCAGAATCAGAACCGTGAACTACAAACTTCGACTATCTCAAGGACTTAGTAGTATCCATCCTGTCTTCCTCGTCTCGAATCTTTAGAAGTGCCTGCCCAATGAAACCCTAGTAATTCCAAAATCAACGAAAGTCTAAACCCCCATAGAATAACAAGTTGAGATCATGGATCGAGAGATCAAACGTACGAACCAAAGCCGCATCCCGATAATGAGGGTTCGTTGGAATGTCAAGCGGAGACCCGATTCCACTTGGGAGCATGAAGACCCGAATCAGTAGATTCATCCACATCTCTTTTCAATTCATGAACAGTATCTTAATCTTTGAATTTCGGGACGAAATTCCCTCTAACGGGGGGATAATGTGACAACCCGAAATTCTTTCCATCATTTTAAACCCGTTCAGTTAATAAAATTTGTCGTTTTCAAATTGTTTCCGTTTCGTTATTAAATTAAGTCATTAAATTTGGGGCGTTTATTATGACTTAATGGGTGTTCAAACACGATAATAACTCAAGAAAATATTCTAAATTAATAATTAGAGAAATTTTAGTTTCGACCATATCGGGTTACGACAACTTAATCGGGTGCGACCAAAAGTCATGTCTAACGTCATTATCGGGCAGAATTCCACCGTGTCCGAAACTTGGAACATATTTAAATTGGATTAAGCTTCCATTTGAAGCTTTTGCACTCTCTCACTACTCTCTCTCTCTAACCTCTCTCCTCAATCCAAACTTAAGGTCCAAAATCATAAAATTAAGGCTCCAATTCATCAAGGTAACTCCCTAACTCATAGATTAGAATCCTTAGCCTTCAAATTCGTACTTAATCTTTGAAAAAGGACCATATTCATGTGTTTACGGCCCTGGAACATGCTTGGGCCGTAAACACACATAAAAGGGGTTTTTGAGCCTTAAAACCCTTCCAAATCACCTTTAGGGCTTAGATATGGCATAATGGCTTAATAAAATGGACTTAGAACACCTTGAATCCAACTTTTGAGGAGTAAACATGAGTTTACTACCCAAGAACATGCTTGGTCCGTAAACTCATATTCATGGGGAGTAAACTCAAATTTGAGTGTTTAAATGCCACTTAAACACACCAATAGCCTTGGATTAAAGTCTAGAACCAACCACAATCAATTTAGAGGCCTTAAACATGTTGAAAACCATCCCTTTAGGAGTTCACAACCGTAAACCCCCCATGAATGAATTCCTGGGCCGTAAACTCACATAAACAAGTCAAATGATGCCCTAAATTCATTCTAAGGCTTGCAAATTTGGTTTGAATCACATATGATTAATCTAGGGCTATCAAAGCATGAAAAGAAAGAGTACTTAGGAGCTTACGGCCATAAACTCCTAGTTCATGGCCGTAAACTCCCATTGATGGCCTCTTTGGTGGTTAAATTCATTCCTATGTCTTAGATTAAATCTTAGCAACATTTCCCATGTGTTATTTGACCATTTAGCACCTTAAAACCCATCAACCATGAGTTCACGGCTGTGAACTCATGTAGACATGGTCTTAGGGCCGTAAACTCCCTAAGGAGTTTACTCTTGAAGAGTAAACTCCATATCCAAGCCATACTCGTCCATAGATGCTACCCGGGTCACTCCAAACACTTGAATTGAAGTGTTTTCACGTCTAGAAGTGTTTACTCTTATCTAATTGGTGGTTCGAAGTCTAATTACATACAATTATGTATCATTTCATATTACATAGGAACCTCACGTGTTATCAAGCCTCGAACCGACACTTAGCATTCAAACCGACATGTTTCTTGACTGGTGAGTTCATACCCTTACACCTTTTTCCGTGTTTTTCAATGTTTTCAGGGGGGAATACAAGCAAAACACTAAGTGTTTTCAAAACCTAAAACTGATGTATTTCTATAAATATCTGGCTAACTTTTATATATCTTTACCCCTTATGTATTATGCGAAGCATAAGGGATGTTTTATTGAACATAAGTACATGGATTACAATTAAAGTATAAGTAACAATCAAATTATTATGGGAATAATTTGGAATCTTTAGTTCATGTTTAACGAGCACAGATTTATGTAAAGTTATTAGATAAACTATGTCTGATTCAGTTTATCTCTGTTTAATTTAGAGTATATAGCCAGATAATTTCATTATATTTAACTGTTTTCACTGTATTATGTTTCAAAACGATTAGTATGTTTGATAATGTCTGAAAACACCGTGAATAATTTAATACTAGCTTGTGAGATTCGTCATTACCCTTTTTGGGTTATCAGTAAATCCTCCCCGGAAGTGTAACCTGAGTCTTCTGGAGGGAGAGTGTGGAATTTGTGAATAGATCTATTCGGGACTGACTATCCCACACCTAAACTGCTAGCTACAGTTAGGCGGGCACGCCTGGGGTGACAAATTTTGGATATCGTCCGACGTCTAACGAGCGTCAAGGAGGTCTCGGTGTCGTATCAGCATGGTTACCCGACTCACAGTACGTATTAATATAAGTTTATTCATGGATTTGATTTTATATCTATTTTGAATCTATATCTTGTACGGGATGGTAATCCCATGGTTTTTGAATGTATATCTATATCTAGTACGGGATGGTAATCCCCTGGTTTTGAATCTATATCTAGTACGGGATGGTGATCCCATGGTTTTGAATCTATATCTAGTATGGGATGGTAATCCCACGGTTTTGAATCTGTATCTAATACGGGATTGTAATCCCATGGTTTTGAATCTATATCTATATCTAGTACGGGATGGTATTCCCATGGCTTTTAATCTATAGTCTTGTGTATTAAAAGCTATTTTATATCTAGTATGGGATAGTATACCCATGGTTCTCAATCAATATTTTTATGTATTAAAAATATCTACTGTTATACTGGATGGTAATTCCCAGTGGTTTTCAATATATAGTTTTATGTATTAAACTATACACTGCGGTATTTAACTAAACTTTACGTTTAAGAAAATATGTGAATAAGGAATTAGTCTTAATTTGCCAAAGATGAAATTCTCTTTCATCACACAATACAAGTTGCATGATTCCAAGTTTCTATCCAACTGAAACTTGGGTGATGAGAAGTTTTCCTTTTTGGTAAATTATGACACTACCACAAACGAAAGAATCAAATCCATTTTCCAATATTGCTATCAATGGAAACATATAAACAACAATTTTCACAAATGTCATTGTAAGGAAAATTTAAAATAAGATAAATTTCAAAATTTTCTTTATTTATAAAAATTGAGGAAAACTTATCCTTATAATGTAAATACATATGAAAATATGTTGTTATCTATTCCTAAGCAATCTATCATAACTCTTAAGTAGTAGCTCAAAATTCTGATCATCGAACCATGCGATCAAAATCCATCTCTTCACGATTAGAATCAGCTTGCTCTTCCTTTAAGTTTCCTTTCATTTCTTCGATTCTACAAAACATCAAAATGTAATTACGTTACATCATGTATTAAGAATCTCCAAATAGGAACATAATAGAGTTAGATAATGGATTTACTTGAAGTAGAGTCAAACTTTTTAACTTTACCATCCTTGCGATCTTTTAGGTAAATATGGCAGCTTCGCAACTAATGCTCCTTCTTTTAGCAATAGAAACATATGGATTCTTTGGAAATGGCACATGCGACTATCTCATACTTAGCCTTTCTCTTTACGATTTGGTCAAATGACTTGACCTTGGCCAATCCCTTTCCATTGGGAAGAGAAGACTTTTCTAGACTTCCAATGTTTCCAATGTCTATGGAAGGTTGGGAAGTAGATCTTCCAATCAAATTTGCTTTACCAATGCGCCAAATCATTGTTGATTCAGTAGCAACAAGAAAATATGTTATATCAATAAGGGTCATGTCATGATCTCCCATATGGTAGTCCTTATATAACCCGCTATATAACTTAGGAAGTGATTGAAGAACCAAGTCAACAGCCAACTTCCTTGAAACCACGACACCCAACATTCTCATCATGTCAATGTGCGACTTCATCTCCAAGACAAGTGCACACACAGACCTTCCATCTTAGTTTTTGCTACCCAATAGGGCTTGAGTGACCTTAAACTTGTGGGTCAAGTAGAATTATTAGAAGAGTTGGAGGAAGTGAATTTCTACATCAGCACGAAAAAGGGATTAATCTTTCACCTTGATCATCTTGTGGAAAATCATCTTTATGATGAAATCCATTTCCAAAAGGATGAGGAAGACCGTAGTTGTCAGAACTTGACATCCAATCAGGAGAAATTCAAGTTTAGTTGATTTAATTCCTTAATATAACACCTAAATAAAATATTAACACTAGGACCCAACACAATATTTTACAATTCGGAAGAGGGATGTCGTAGTCCAATTGCAAAATATTTGAAGATAGGTAAATGACGATTTACCAATTTCCACCATGAAAAATGAAATTAATTATTAAGTTTTAAATGAATTGAAATTCCTAGATCCTTTGAGATTCATTGAACTTTTCAATGGCAAGTTTAAATGTCGATTGTGCCCTTCAAGTTTGTGATTGGGATACCGAGGATCACAAACAAGGTGTGAATTACCATGCAAATGTGCTTGGTACTCTTAATGTTACAGATCACCTAATCAAGGTGTCGGTTAACCACACACACTCCACTAATCTATGATTAACATCAAGCTACCCTTTGTCATGCATTGTCAGTCCCAAATTAGTGTGCAGGTTAACCACACACGCTCCACTAACAACTTAACAAGGTGCAAAGTGCAATTTCATGGGTTAGCACCAAATTTAGATTTTTCCTAAGTAACTAAGATTGGGAATTTATAAGTTTAGTTAAATTATAATTATCATTATACTTTTAATGAAAATTAATGTCCTATCCTACCCGTTCGGCTAATGACCCTCCACCAGTCAAGGAAGCGGTGGGTGACAGTGGACAACCATTAAACTGTCATTTTATAGGCAGTAACCTTATACCCCCTTATAGATCGGCTTCGTGAATGAGGCCTGCTAACGGTAAGACTGACTTGTCATATATATATATATATATATATATATATATATATATATATATATATATATACATATATATATATATATATATATAAGAGTTGAATTTTAACTTTTAAATCTCTAGGGTTTGGAACTAAAGTATTCAAAAGTGAGACTTTACAAATTCCGAAACTTGAGGGCAAGTTTTGAAACTTGTCAAAACTTTTGGTTTTCATAACTTATGAGTTTAATGTGGTTTTTATGAAAAACTTTTCATGTTCCATAACTTGAGGACAAGTTATGGAAGACTTTAAAACCATTTAAAATGACTTAAAAATAAGACTTTTCATTTTCCATAACTTGAGGACAATTTATCAATTTCATTAAAATCATTTAGAACAAGTATTCTAACTAACAAAATCAAACAATTTGTCTATGATCTAGTTAAACTTATAAGTCAAGATAATTTGCATCACCTATTTGCAAGAAATTAGCCTATCATATAAACTAATACAAATCTTGAAACTATGAAAATTATCATTTAATTGGATGAGCATGATCATTACTATATAAAAAAACAGATTTTATGATTCAAAAAACAGTTTACGGTAATGATCCTATCCATTTCCTAGCCAAAAATCGAAAATTTGCACCCTAGAGCACCTACTAGACGAGTTCATGAACTGAACTCGCCGATTTCATGCTTTACTAAGTGGACTCGTCGATTCAGTTCATGGACTCGGCGAGTTCATCAGACAGAATGCAGAAAAATCGATTTTTCCAGCCTTGAAACTTAAGCAAGCATCAAATATAATAAAAAAAAATCCTAGGCTCTGATACCACTGTTGGGTTTTGTATACTACAACATCATATGGTGCACATACAACCCTAAATGCTTTGGATCTATGTTTTCTCTAATTACACATGCAATATTGTTTCCAAAGCATTAAGCCTACAACTAGCATACAAATGACATAAACAACATAAGAATACTAGTTAGGAGTTTACCTCTTTATGTAGCTTGTATAACTTGTTGTATTTGGCCTTTAAGAACTTTGTGCCCCAAATGTTGCACCTCAAATGGTTCAAAACACACCTTAGACAAAGGATGACTTTTAAGAGAGTTTCTTGCACATAAAATCGGTTATGAACTCTAAGATCATATTGGCCACGAATTTAGCTATGGGATGCTCTCTCTCTCTCTCTCTCTCTCTCTCTATATATATATATATATATATATATATATATATATATATATGTTAAGAATCCAAGAGTCATGGGTAAAACCATAATCCATACTCTTGGGGCTTATTATCTATGATCCATGATTTAAGTGGGCTAAATCTTTATGGATTCTTCCATAAACTTAGTTGATCATGTATCATAAGTTGTAACACCCATGTTTCTAGGCTAAACGTTAATGTGATGATGTAATAGTTAGGGTCAACAATTGTAACCTATTTGAGGTAATAAAGAAGAATTATATGAATATTATGTGTTTCATGATTATTATAATATAATAAAATAGGAAAAATCAACCGAATCGTCCGTAAATCGTAAAAATAAGTGCGCCAAAACGTGTGTATATATATATATATATATATTAAATATTTAGAAAGTACACGTCTTCTCATTCCCGAAAATATAAATTTTGTAGAAATCCGACTCCGTATGAATTAGATATGATTTTTATAAAATATAAAAGTCAGTCACGCACAAGGAATGTGTGACGTAAAAGCTACCAAGAGAACGATTGACTTTTAGCTAATACGACCAAAATGAAAATCGTAGTACTCCTTAAAATAGGAATTTTGAGAAAAAGAATGTTAAAAACAGAGTTCGTATGGGATAGTTATGATTTTAGCAAAATCATTCAATTTTATAAAAATAGGGACAAAAATATAAATTCAAAACTAGCCGACGGAGTCTAAACGAAAGTTGTAGATATCGTTGATAGCTACGCATGGATATATTGAACGTCAAAAATGGAGTTCGTATGAACGAGTTATAATTTTTAATAGCACATTTACGTATTAAAATAAAGTATAAACCATATATACATATACACAAACACACACACACACACACACACACACATATATATATATATATATATATATATATATACATCGTTAGAAAGGTATTTGACGATGCGGTCGTTATGAGACTAGTGTTGAGTACTTTCGACATTAGTTTAATGCAAATATCATTAAATCTATTTAAAACTACTATTATAAAGGGGTGTTTTGTCATTTAAGTAAATATAGATGGTAGTTTTTGAAAATTCAATTTCTATAAATAAGAGCCTCTAGCCTCTCATATTTCTTACACCATTCTCTTGATTCAAGAGTCTTTCTCTTCTTATCCCCCGAGCATTTCGGTCCCTCGTGATTCGGCTTCTCTTTTTGTAGTTTCTAGTATAGTAAGGTGAGTGCTGAAGCGTTGCAAAAATCTTTCTTAGAAAGATTTAGCAACGAAGTTCTACCCCTGCAGAGCCCAACTCCTAGCTAAGTAAGTTATGCTGCCCTACTTTAAATATAGCTTATAATATCGTTATTATGAACCTATAAATAAAATTTATCAGTGATTCAAAGTCGTTATACTGATTGATCCACTTACGGGGATGATGTCTAGGCTGTGATTTAGTGAGGTGCTTATAGTGGGATTTCCAAACAGTATACTTCTTATACCAAACGGAGCCTAACTCCGATATGATCCTACCTGCTTGTTCCTTACTTGATAGATCATGAAGTAGACTCAGAGTTAATGATGAATCTAGACCAATATTTAGTCGTAATGAATATTAGACTAAAATCTAGTGATAATGATACTAGGTTTCGTCGAAAGAAAATAAATTAATAGAAGCGAAGCGCTGTCTGAGTTCGGAATCACCACCTTAACAGGTGAGTACATAGTTCCTTTCATTTTACACATAGATATGAAGTATTTTATATAAATTACGTGCTATGTGTGCATATTATCTATATACTCGTTATCTATGCTAGATGAACGATTTTTATACATGTTTCAAATTATTTAAACTGTATATGTATTTTATATCTAATAAATGTGTTGGGTAAAACATGGGTAGATGTAATAGACGATGTATGATAAAATGATGAAAGGTCTCAATGTGTTAAGATGATCCAGTCATCTAGCGGAGTATAGATGACAACTACGAACTATTCTAGACAATCTAGTGGAAAGCTAGCAGGCTCGCAACCTGTAGGAGTTTATTTGAATTTGGTGTTCACCAGCAGTACTCCATCCCCCACATGGTTGCCTTATTTGACATAAATTGCTGAGGAACCCCCGAAGAAGTGTTGTCACCCCGATGAAAGTCCTTAGACTAGATCCCTTGTGTTACATGTTTTAGGACGTAAAGTGAGGATAACGGGAACGGGTAATCGGGTTTGTTTGGTTTGATAAAGTTAATAAAATTATTTATTGTGTGTAAGTACCAAAACAGTGAATCCAGCAGTTATCAAACAAACACCAATCAATCAAGTAAGAATGTAGTAGAAGAACAGAAACAATCCAAGCATGCACACGTATGGATAAGCTTTAGAACCGGACCGGTTCGGAACCAGAACTGATTTTCGTATATTATAAGAACCGGGAACCGGACCACCGGTTCTAGCGTCGGTTCCGGTTCCGGTCCCAGTTTTTCGGTTATTTTTCAAAATAGAACCGGTTCAAAATATTATAGATGATATTTTATCTTCCGGAGCTTGTAAATGATTCAATATTTAACCAAATTATTACTTTTTACATTCTAAATTGAAGTACAAACACTAAGTTACATGATGAAAAAAGAATCAAGTAATTTCGACTTCATATGAGTGAGTTATCCGCATTTTAAAAGCGGGACAGATTTCAAAAAACAAATGTCGAAACATAAAATACGCATCATTGATATGTTGTCTTCCGAGCTCTATAAATGATTCAATATCTAACCAAAATATGTGTTTTTATAGTCTAAAATGAACTAAAAACACCAAATTACATGCTAGAAAAAAATTAAGTAATTCCGATGTCATATGAATAAGTTATGCTCATTTAAAAAAATATGACAGATTAAAAAAAAAAAACAGAAAATGTTGAAATAGAAAAAACGCAGCATCGATATTCTTTCTTTTGGGACATGTGTATGATGCAATATCTAACCAAAAAATATGTTTGTATAGTAAAAATGAACTACAAACTCCAAATTACATGTTGGAAAAAAAATCAAATAATTCCAACTTCATATGAGTGAGTTATGCGTATTTTATAAACGAAAAAAAAAAGTCAAACTGGTTCCGGTTTTTAGAACCGGGACCGGTTTTCATAAAAATGGAGAACCGGTAACCGGACCTTGTTACCAATCCTGGTTCCGGTTTTGGTCCGTTTCTGGTTGGGTTCCAGTCCGGTTCCGGTTCCGGTTCCGGCGGTTCAAATGCTCATCCCTATGCACACGTTTTGTTAATCAAATAAACATTTGATACACCTTGGGAACCGTACACTCTATGGACTCTCGTTCGCCAACAACCCTGATACAATACTGACACACCCTATATATAAGGAACAGTTGGCCGTAAACAGGTTTACGGTCGTAAACCTGTTTACGGCCGTACACATACTGCTGGCCGTAAACACCAACAAAACACACTAAACTTGACTAAAAACCTAACATGACTTGTACAAATGATTGCCTAGCTCAAACCACAAAATAATGCCCTTTCAATCTCCCCCTTGGTTTGAAGCTAGCATAATTTCAGTCCTTCTCAATAACCAACACATCTGATCTCCCCATCGTACCCAGCCACATACTCTTATTGATTATATCAGAGATCATGCTTGTAAATTCTTTAGCAGCAGGCTCCAAAACTTCTTGCTCACAAATGATTTGATGACCAGCCAACGTGTGAATGTCCTCCTTACCAAATTGCAAAAGGTCCTTCTTCTCAATTAAACGAAATGAGCCTTTTTCGAACTTGATGACTACTAAGGCCATTGCTTCATCATAAACCCAGTATAGCATGTTGCGCAAAGATCCATCACAGAAGTTTTTAATGATAGGGATCTTTGTCAACTACTTTGTAGGAGGCCACATGACAGTTTTGATTTTCTTCTTGGTGGAAGGATCAGACACATGTTTAGAGGTTTTCAAGAATGATTCAGCAGTCTTCATACCATCAAATCCTCTTTTCACCTGATTTTCTAGAAAAAGCTTGAAAGTCGTTGCCTGTGAATTATTTGAGGGATTGTAGAATGGAGCAGCAGACAACTCTGTTAGATCCACCTTGGTAAGCGAAGAGAAGTCATATTGATGTTTGTAGTACTCCAATGTGTTGCTCTCTCTTGACCAGCCAAAAATTTAGTTTATCGTGATAACCCCACATATGGACTCCTGACCTATCTCCATATTTGTGGTGGAACTTTTTCTTTTCAAGGTCAGTCACGGTTAATTGAGGATGATCACCACAAACATTTTGATCATTATTTTTCATGAAAAGCAGACCTCCTCTTTTCTGAGATGTAACTGTTCTCCCTCCTCGCTTGATAGTGATTCCGGGTGGAGCTTGAACCGGTTCCTTCTCAAAACGGTCAATGACCGTTGTGGTTCTAACTGGCCTGTTTTCGGTCTGTTCAAAGGTTGAAGAAGTGGCTGGATCAGTTGTAGGAACTTGAGAAACACTTGGGCCTTCAGCTGATGATTGAAAAATATCTCAAAATTCAGCAATAAGTCTATTCTTCAGATCAAAGTAGTCGGCTGAAAGAGCACCAAGATTAATTTGAAGATCAGAAATTTGTTCGGTTTTCTGAGCATTTTCTTGCTGAAGCGCAGATATTTGATCAGTTTTTAAAGAATTTTCAGCTTCGAGCTCGGAGAGTCAAGCATCAAGATCTTCAATTAGAAGATCCTTTTCTATATTCAGCTGTTTGAGAACAGTAATCTCCTTCTGGAGCTCTGGATTAGAAGAATCATCCCCCTTCAAGTTGCCTTCCCCTATAGATACACCTTTACCGCTAGAAGGAAGATCTGCTTCGTTTTCAACCAAGAACCTAGCAAGCCTTTCTGAGGCAATATCATGCTTAGGCCTTCTAGGGGATACATGCTCAGGAGCTGAAGAACTTCTAGCTTCAAAAGTTGTTCTAGGTAGGTCAAGATCAGGTTCAGTAGTAGTTGTTGGAGTTGTAGTTGAGGTGGTCAGCACAGGTTGAATGGGTTGAACTATGTCCTGAATCCGTACCCCTGGCCTTGGATCTAATCTTCTTCTTTTAATCACAGGCACATAGATATAAGTCTCAAGTGAATCACTCGTAGACGCCAAGTTTGTAGGAATCACAACATTCGGGGGAGGAAGTCTTGAAATTGTATCCATAGGATTTGAAGAACCGGCAGTCTGATTTAGTACTGGAGGCATTGTTTCTTGAACTTCATCACCAAAAATCTTATAGATTGTTTCCATATCTTCACGAGACAAGTACAGATTGTCGATAAAACTCATATCCAAATCGTCATTACCATGAGGAGACAAACTACCTCCAAAAAGAGAATCAACATCTTCAGAATCTTCATCATCATTTTCAGCATCCGCACTTCTGCTATAATCACTCTGAACATGAACAGAGGTCAACTCATGCTCCTCGGCTATAGTTGCAACCGGAGGAACCCTGTTTTCATCATGATCTGACACCGTGATCACATCCTCGTCTACAGTCATATGGTTAGATGACTCATGAGAAGCAGAGGCTTCACTGGATTCTATAAACATACCGAATTTTACCAAAGGGTACTTTCCTTCAAAGGTATATTTGCCCTTGCGGTTTTGTTTGATCAATCCAATAGAATTTGGCCCAAGAGACTTGATGTCCAATGTTTCACCTTCTTTAGGAATCTCCGGGAATTGCTCGTTGATGATTATTTGAAGAAACCTTGGATACATCAGAAATTTATCTCTCGTCTTTTCCTTGAGATTCACAACCAGCTCATCTAGAATGAACTTTGAGAAATTAAAATCAATTCCAGTGGCAAGGGCAGCAATAGCTCCTGTATTTCGTAGTGAAATCTCATCAGCCCCTGATCTTCTCCCTGAGATACAACTCACAAAAACATGACCTAAAAACTCCAATAAGGCGGTAAAAGTTTCTTCAAGGTAGGAGGAAATACGCCTTCATATCCCATTCTCCTCGGAAGCTCTTGAGTTTGCTCTATTTCTATTTCAGTGGGAAAACTGGACTGATCGTCAATCTTCAGAGCATCTCTGATTATCTGTTCTGTGACGATCATCTTGCATCCTTTTACGATAGCTTCAAGGAATACAGAAGCATTTTCTCCTCTCTTGACTGTTGCAGATTTCCAAAATTCTTTAATTAGAGCTTGATAGATTTCTGGATTTAGGATCAGGGCTGTAGCCAAGCATCACTCCTTTATGCCATGAATCATGGACTTAAATTCACTATGAACAATAGGAGGATCAGGCAACAGAATTGCCAGATTGTGACATTCCGCAAATTTTAGTTAGGCCATTTCAGTGTGCATGAATGGAATCAAGTAAAAATCAATGATACGGATATTTGTGCAACAAAATGATTTTGACTTTAATTTAAATTTTAAATACAAAAAAAATTATTTTTGGCTGAAAAAGGGGTTCACGGCCGTAAACCCTTCATGGGCCGTAAACACCGAAAACACCAATTTTTGATTTCTGTTTCGATCAAACGTCGTTTTCTTGAAGGATTACTTCTGTGAGAGTCGGAATACACATACCTATAGTTTCGAACAATCAATTTCAAGAATTATCACAAATTTTTTTTTTATGATGAACAGTGAAATCGAGAGCAAATAGATGTGTACGGCCGAAAAAAAAACACAAGCAGAAACTGTTTACAGCTGTATACGTGGGTATTTATACATGGACCTAATGCTCATGGGCTTCCTTCTTCAATATTAAGTACAATACCACAAAAATGTTTAAAAATAATACATTTTGAGGATTAAAAACTAACAATAAAAATAAAATAAAATAAAATAAAATAAATCTAAAAATTTTAAACTAAAATAAAAATAAAATCAATTTTAAATTTAATTATTTATTTATTTATTTATTTATTTATTTTATTTTTTAGCGAAATAAAAATAAAAATAAAAAATAAAATAAACAATGAATTAACACTGATTTCCTTTACCAACACTCATAATACGTTGAATTTTGGGATCAAAGTTCTTAGACAGACTGAATCCGTTTATTAGTACCTTCTATTTCATAAATAGATCTGGTCGATCACTGATATTGTGGTCCACTTAAACACGAAAATTTTGTAACAAAATTAGGACATTCTGCAAGTGACAGTGCATTGTGACTTTGCAGTTCTAACTAAATTACTAATGACCATTCATCTGACGATGACCAGGGATATTATTGTCCACCTAAGTTAAGCAACGAGATCTACAGACAACCCATTTATTGATTGATTTTAGTTGTATTAGAACATGTTTACTGCTTCCTGATATACCTCAAAAATCAGGAACTTCCAAGGCACTCCTTACATTAGGTGAGCAGACTATTATTATGGGAGAAGATAGATTTAGAGTGCATATGTTGTACATCCAGGTCGGATCTTCCGATCACGCGGAGGATGAAACATATGTCTAACCAGGGTCAGAGGAATTGAGAAGTAGAATGGTGCATATGATGTGTACCAGGTCGGATTATCAGTCTCGTAGAGGAGACAACATATGGCTAACAGATAGAAAGAAGAGCATAAAGAGATATGCATAGAAGCAAAGTTGCATATGTTGTAGTCCATGTCGAATCTTCCGATCACGCAAAGGAGGCAACATATCTCGAACAAAAAGAAAGCAAGAAAATAATCTTATGCAGACCTATTTTATCGGAATTTCCCTGGGCATCCCATCAAAATTGGAATTTAAGGACAGAGTCCATACATCCAGGAAAAGTTAAGCCACGATTCTAGATACATATTATTTAATTTTAATTCGTAGATTTCCATGTATATCTCCCTACTTAACCTATCCAAGCGTCATATTGTCAGGTTAAATGGATATGTCTATGTAAAGATCTGACAAGTCATTTTTATCTTAATTTCATATATACCTAGTCAAGTCCAAATTAAAACTCTCGTGCCTACCAACACATCGAACACAGAGCCTAGACAATTCAACCTCGATAGCTTACATATATTCAGACTATCTGTTATCACAGAAGTTATATCACTTCCCAACACAACATCAAAGAGCAAGGAAGACACATAATATTTTTGGCTTTTAGATTTTAAAAAATTAAAACACAAGAAAATATTTTTTGGATTTTTCATAATTTAATGATTTTTGTTTGATTTTTAATTATTTCTCCCCCTAAATTTGTGCATGGGAGAGAACAAAAACTAAATGTGCAATTTTAAAATGACCTAAAGACAAAAATTAGTCCTCAAAATGTATCATCTTCAAAAATCCAACAAGCACATCGAACCGAGCTTTGTTAAAAGGTTTTGTGAACAAATCTGCCACATTATTAGCAATCAAAACTTTTTCTAACCGGATGAGAAAGCGCTAATAACAATCTTGGATAAAATGCACTTTGATGTCAATGTGCTTAGTTTTTTAGTGTTGGACAAGATTTTTAGCGATTTGAATAGCAACCTCATTGTCACAAAAGATAGGTGCTTTTAGAAAATTCAAACCATAATCGAGAAGCTGATGTTGTATCCAGATAACTTAAGAACAACAGGCTGAAGCAGCTATGTATTCCGCCTCTATTGTTGAGGTTGAGACGGTATGTTGTTTCTTGCACTGCCATGATACCAGTCTATCACCGAGAAACTGACATCCTCCAGAAGTTGATTTCCTGTCAAGCTCATAGCCTCCATAATTATTGTCAGCAAAAGCATATAAATCAAATTCAATATTTTTCGGATACCAAAGACCCAATTTTGGGGTGCCTTTGAGGTATCGAAAGATTCTTTTGACAGCAATAAAATGAGAAAGTTTTGGATTAGCCTGATATCGTGCGCATTGACAAACCGCAAACATGATGTCTGACCTGCTTGCGGTTAAATACATCAGTGATCCGATCATAGATCTGCAGTCGGTTTGATCTATGGATTCACCTTCAATATCTGGATTCAGCAGAGGTCTCTCAGCCATTGGTGTCAGTGCAGGTTTTGTGTCACGAAACCCGAACTTCTCAAGCATATATTCAACATTCTTTTCCAGATGTAGCAGGATCCAGGTTAATTCTTGTTTAACCTGAAGCCCCAAAAACATGGTCATTTCCCCCAAGGAACTCATCTCAAACCTCTTCTTCATAACGTTTTCGAACTCTTTGCACAATTTTGAACTCATCGACTCGAAGATGATGTCATCGACATAGATTTGAACAACAATTTGATCAGAAACAACATGCTTAATGAATAAGGTTTGATCAATTGTCCCCCGCAAATAGTCATGCTCGAGCAAATGCTTTGTAAGAGTAGCATACCACGCCTTAGGAGGTTGGTGTAACCCATATAAAGCTTTGTCCAACTTGTAGACGTGATTCGGAATTTTTGAATTAACAAACCCATGAGGTTGATCAACGTAGATCTCTTCATTCACTGCACCATACAAGAAGGCAGTCTTAACATCCATCTAGTAAACAGTAAAGTTCTTGTAGGAAGCATATGCAAGGAAGATATGAATAGCTTCCAAGCGAGCTACCGGAGCAAACACTTCGGTGTAGTCAAGACCCTCAATCTGACGGAATCCACAAACAACTAATCGGGCCTTATTCCGTACAGTAACCCCTGAATCATCTTGCTTGTTACGATATACCCAGCGCGTGTCAAGGGACTTCTTGACCTTAGGTAATTCAACCAACTTCCAAACCCCAAGCTTCTCAAATTGATTTAATTCCTCATTCATCGCATCCACCCAGCTGGGCTCTTTCAAATTCATTTGAATGTTCTTCGGCTCTATTTGAGATACGAAGTAGGAGTAAAGACATGTATTCACATCTCCACTCCGAATTCGCGTTCTAACACCATCACCCAGCTAGCCAATGACATTTTCAATGGGATGATCTCGTTGAATTCTTGAAGTTAACTCCTGGCTGATGTCATTAATTGAGACAGGAAGATTGCGAATATTGATGACTCCATCATTTTCTGATTGATCCACCTCTAAAGATCTAGAATCATGAGAGGAACATGCCACGAACTCGTTAGCAATTGGATATGGAAAGAGAAGTTTCATAAACGTTTAAGTATCAGCGGAAGCATCTCTGGACATAACCTCTCTTTCATCATGAGTAAGGGGAGTAGACTCAGCATCTGGATGATTTTCTTTATTCAGTGAGTCGGACGAATTAGTAGGAACAGGAGAATCCACTGAAGGAGTCTTAGAGGACACCACCGGTGGTCTGTAAATAACTTCTTCTTCATCATCTTCAATCAAAGTCTTTGAGCCAGAGCATGAACCGGATAGATTATCTGAAGACACATTGAGTCATTTGAACAAAGATATATAATCAAACAGCCAGTCTGGACCTACTCTAGCATCTGTCTCATTCTCTTCTAACCAGCGCACGTTGTAGGATTCCACAATTTTCTTTGTCTGCTTGTTGTAGACCCTATACGCAGTATGAGCAGCATACCCCACGAAATAACAGTCATCAGCTTTGGCATTGAATTTTGGGTTGGAATCTAGATGAAGAAGGGTGTAAGGACAACCAAATACCCGAAAATGACTAACGGATGGTTTGTGAATGTAAAGAATTTCGTACGGCGTCTTCATCTGAGCTTTGTTGATTAGTACCCGATTTTGGACATAACATGTTGTATTGATCACCTCAGTCCAAAAGAAAATTGGAAGTTTGGAGTCACATAACATGGTCCTTGCAGCGTCTTTTAACGTTCGATTTCTCCGTTCAGCAACACCATTTTGTTGCGGTGTGTGAGCGGCACTAAATTGACGCACAATCCTTTTGCCTGCACAAAAATGATCAAGGACAACATTTTTGAACTCTATCCCGTTGTCAGTCCTGAGCGCCTTCACCCGTTGGTTGGTTTGGTTCTCTATCATTACAATAAACTTCTTAATCAAATCAGCGACCCCAATTTTGTTGGATAGAGAGAAAACCCACATGAATCGTGAGAATTCATCGATCACAACCAGACAATAAGAATTTCTATTGATGCTGAGAACATTGATCGGACCAAATAAGTCCATGTGTAACAATTGGAGCACCTGGCTGATTGAATTAACCTGTTTGGGTAGATGTGGCTTTCTGTGATGTTTTCCTTGAGTGCAAGCCACACATTTTTCGAGTGTGATGAAATCTTTGACAAGAAGTCCACACACTATTTCATTCTTTGCAAGACGATTCAAGTTCTTTGTATTGGCATGTCCGAGTCTACGATGCCACAATATAGCATTTTGCTCTGCAATCTTTGAGAAGAGGCAAGTGACTTGTTCAGGAAGATTATTATTCATGTCAATAATGTATGCATTTCCATCTCGTTTTGATTTGACAAGGATCCATTCATCAGGAGTGACAATTCCAAGCTATAGAATCAGACATTCTTTATCTGTGAAATGTGTTGAATAGCCCTTGTCACATATCTGCGACACACTTAACAAGCTGTGCTTTAATTCTGGTGCATAATTGACATTTTTGAAACTCAGCACTCCGTTAGATACAGTTCCTTTTTGAGTGATTTCCCGCCTTCTCCTCCCGCAAAGGAAACATAAACCCCCTTAAAATTCTGAATGTTGTGCAGTTGGGAGATGTCTCCTTTCATGTGCCTGGAACAACCGTTGTCGACATACCAGGGTCTGGCGACATTCCTCCGCAGTTGTTCCTGCACAATGAGCGAGATTTATTTAGATTTGGGAACCCAGGTCACTACAGTCCTAGGTCTATCCTTAATATTCATAGATATATCCTTTTGTAACTTTACATCAGATACATTTGCAGAGGAGGACAATGAATGGACAATTACAGATTTGGGCACCCATTTATAGTTAGGTCTTAAAATGTTTATAGGTGAATTACAAATATTTCTCTTCTGCTTTGAGCGTTTAGATTTTTGGCTTGAGGTAGTCGAAGATCCAGACTCACTCTTTGATGAAACTGACCTCAGCTTACCCATGGTCAATTTTGGCAAAGCACCTGTAACTACTTTATAACCAACATGTTTATTGGGTTTAGGGTTTACCCTTTTTCGAGAATTGCCAATGTTCCAATCATCTTTACGAGAACGATATCTTGAGGACTTTCTAGTTAAAGACCTTCCTTGAGACTCATTTTCTCTCCTCTTTGTTGAAAAATGCATAAACATTCGATTGGAACAATTTTGAGCTATATGACCGGCAGTACCACAATTAAAACAAATTTGATTATTTTCAGAATATTTGGTACTGCCTGTAGTATTTTTCATGCTCTTATTGATCTTCCGATTATTTCCAAAAGAACATGTGCATAATTCAGGTTGTGAAGCAGATGTGGATGAAGTAGAGGTGCTAGAGACAGATTTAGATTCAATAAAGTTCATAGAAATAACACCACAATTATCAGAAGTTTTAAAATTTGACACCACATTATCATCAATCAAAATATCAGTCTTAATATCTAAAACAGTTTCATAATCTTCTGAAAAGGGAACTCCAAAATTCAATATACAATTATTATCAGATTCAGTTCTTCCATTTCCCTGCTTTTCCTGGCTTACTGAAGAATCTGCATCGGAAGTAGAAACATTAGTATCTAAATTCCTAGCACTAAAGTCTGTTGCCTTCTCAGTAGTGGATTTACCATAAACCATAAAAGGTTCACGATCAATCTCATATTGAGTCAATGGAGAAACAGTATAATTGTGATTGAAAGGGGGAGTGACACTCTCATAACCTAATCCTACATGTTTCTGGTCCTTCCATCTCATTTGGTGTTCAATTATAGATGCAACCCTTTCACTCGAGACATCATACTTTTTAAAATGAAAATCATCATTTACAAAACATGTTTTCAATGTCTCGAGTTCAGCGGTCACCGCATCAAAGTCCATTTTAAGATATCTATAATGAATACACTTGTCGCTATAATTAGACTGCAATTTCTTATAGTCATTTGTTTTGGCCTCTAATAGGTCTTTTAAAGGTTTTTGGCCTTTTCTTAACTAATATCCCTCATATTTAAGTTCCTCAATTTCTCTTTGCATTAGTTCAACCTGTTCACGTAAAAAATTTATAGTTTTAATGCACTCAGGAGAACAAGAAACTTCACTAACCTCAGGTTTTTCAGATTCTGGAGAATTCTAAACCATGAATGCAAACTAAAGGTTCATCATCTCCTCCTCAGGATCTATCTCAGCTTCTCCTTGGACACAATCATTGATTTGAGTAAAATTCACATTATCGGGTTCTGAGATGTTTAGGGCTTGTATTTGATCATCCCAATCAAATGACTGGGCCACCATAGCAAGATTTGCAGTTTGATTGTTGGTGGAAGCTCCCTTGTTGTTGCCGGCTGACAGTATTGTTCTTTCATGATTTTCTCTTCGATCTGGCTTTGGGTAGTCTCTTGTAAATTGACCTGGTTCATGACAGTTGTAACAACGGAGCTTAGACTTGCTGAATCCCACTTTCTTTTCTGCATTCATACCCCAGTTATTATTTCTCATCTTCTTGGAGAATTGTTTAGCACAGAATACCGCCATAGCAATTTGCCAGGTGATATCCATTTCCTCCACGTGTTCAGGATAAATATGATCCAAATCAGCAAAAAAATAGCAGAGGTGGTAGTTCACCTGCCACAGAAGCATTATAACAATTAACCAACCCAGTTGCTAGGGCCAAGTTCTCTTCATTTTCTTTAAAGACTGGAACATAAATAGGAGATAGAACATTCGTCTTTGGAGAAGCAGTTTGGAGGTATGGTTGTGGAGCAACAAACGAAGGTTGAACAGCGAGGGATGATTGAGAGTGAGTATAAGATGATTGAGGAACAGTAAAGGGTGGCACTTGAGGGTTTGAAAATGATGAAAAAGCATTGTTTGATTGAATCTCAAGATTTGTGGTAGAGTAAGAGTTTATGTGATTGATCTCTCTCTGTTTGTCATCAAGATCACAGGCTTTAATGATGGCCATAATTTCAGCCAAGATAAGTCTATTTAGATCCTTAGTTTTCTTGATGATGGCTACATTCATATCCCAAGTTGTTGGCAAAGAGTTGAGCAGCTTCTTGTTCACCTCCGATTTTGACACAAACACACCAGCTGAGCTCATTTCAGTGGTAAGAGTGATGAAACGTTGAAGCTGAGCTTCCAGAGTTTCTCGCAATATGTGATTAAACATGTTTAACTTTTTCCTCAAGGAGTCTTGACGGCTTTGTTTCATATCCTCATTTCCCTCATACACCTCTATCAAGGCCTCCCACATAGCTTTTTCATACTTGTACTCTCGAAAACCTTGGGCAATTTCAAGAGAAAGAGCCATAGTAAGGGTAGCCAGTGCTCTTTCCTGCTGTTCAATTTTGTCAAACTCTTCATCTGTGTATTCTTCAATAGCTTTATCCACAATTGTTTTGTCTGGAAGTGTGGTGGTGATCCTGATGGGGCCTTTTAAAATACAACTCCAAATTTTAAAGTCTTTCATTTTGATGTATTTCTCCATACAATATTTCCATTCAGGAAACCCCTCAGCAGACAGCAAACGGGGTATACGAGTGGTAGTGCCCATGACAGAGTCAAGCTCATGATGAGAGTTTTTCAAATCCATTTTTTTATTTTTTCGATTAATTAAATTAAATATTGAAATTTAAAGACTGATTACGGTTGGGAGTTTGCGGTCGTACACAGATTATGGCCGGACACAAAGATTACGACCGGACACGTGGTTAACAGTCGGACACAAGGTTTACAGCCGGACATTGGGTTTACGGCCGTACACTCGGTTTATGGTCGGATACTTAATTTACAGTTTAAGCAGTTCACGGTCAACGATGATACCGCATGCTTCCAAAACGCAATATTTTCAGCAAATTGAACTCCCTTTTGCAATGGAAACTTATAACCACGCCTTGAGTGTTTAGGAAATCGATTAACCATACGCACGATTGAGGTTTTTTTGTACACCAGATGGCTCTGATACCAATTGTATGTCCCAAAACAGTGAATCCAACAGTTATCAAACAAAAACCAATCAATCAAGTAAGAAAGTAGTAGAAGAACAGAAACAATCCAAGCATGCACACGTTTTATTAATCAAATAAATGTCTGATACACCTTGGGAACCATACACTCTATGGACTCTCTAATTCGCCAAAAACCTTGACACAATACTAACACACCCTCTATATAGGGAACAGTTGGCCGTAAACAGGTTTACGACCGTAAACCTGTTTATGGCCGTACACATACTGCTGGCCATAAACACCAACAAAACACATTAAACTTGACCAAAAACCTAACATGACTTGTAACAATGATTTCCTAGCTCAAACCACAAAATAATGCCCTTTCATTGTGGGTTGAAAACCCTATGTGCTCACCAGGCTCCAAAGCCTGACCCACTAAATTTCATGTATTACAGGTAGTGGCACACGAGCATATATATGATGTTGGGATGAGGGATTATGGATTACAGGCCTATTAATATGAAATAATATAGTAAGGCTTATATTGTACTGTTTATTCTTTTGATCTGTATTGAACATGACATCTCGAGGTTTTTAATGAAATACATTTCTTCGGAAATGCTTTAATAAATCTTTATCGTATTTTATTTTGGGTACAAATTCCGCAACACTTTGATTTAAAATGTTACTTTGATTTTTAAACAAAGCGTAAACAAAAATCGGCCGTTTCTGGCCATGAAAATGAGGATGTCACATAAGCCCAAAACATATATATAACTAATTTACACAATTAGTCCTCATTAATTTAATTAGTCTCTTTTGACCATTGAATTAATTCCAAATTAATTCTTGATCAATACTAATTAAATCATATGATTTCATATTAATGTATTAGAACTTATAATATATTAATAAATAAATAACCTCTTCTCAAAAGCCCATCCTATCAAATTGGCATGGTGATATGCAACTCAAATGGACCATGCTACTCTCGGGTCAAGTACATACCAATTATCTACAAAGGTATGTGAACCTCTAATCTCATTTAAAATTCCTTCATCTTCTTTTAATGATGTTTTATCTAAGTTTTATAATACGTTTTTTTTATCTTAATGACATGTTAATCTCCATAAGTAGTGAAGCAGAAAAGTCCAAAACCCTCTATTATGAAGCTAAGAAAAAACTAGAAGAAAAGAAGGGTTTAGGAGAGTCTCTAGATTTAAGTATTACTAATCTTTTGATAGATATAGAGTTTATTCGCATGGAAAATATAATTCTAGTAAAATAGCGAAAAATATATTGTAATACTACTAGAAGGTTGTATGCAAAATTAACTAAACTTCATCGTTCTGTTGAGATTTGTAGTGAACAACATCAAAAGCTACTTCTTTATCTTGCTTTTAAAAGAAAACATATAGACAAAATCACATATGACTATGAAAGCAAGATAACAGATTATGTTAAAATTCCAAATGATTCTTATGCATATGGTATTGTAAATGTTAATGAATGTTTAAATGCTGATGATCTTGTAAAAATTATGAATAAGACCTTAAGGAAAAATGAACAGGTCAAGATTTTAAACATGACTAAGAAGTCGACACTTGGTTCTTAACAAAATTTTGATGATATCAAAGATAATTCTTACAATATTAGTGAAATTGAGGAAGAGGAATGTGACGATTACTCACGATTGTATGTCATTAATGTCAATTCAATGACTAAAGGCAAAAAATGTAATGATTCATTGTCGAAAGTAAACAATGATCAACCTTCAATATCTAAAACCTGTGGTTCTCATGATTATGTTGTGGTTGAGGATTAAGAGAGTGATGAGGATGAAGTTTCAAATGAGAAACCAATTCTAAGAGTTGTGATAGATCAAGTCTTTGAAGATTCAAAGGAGTACTCGAAAGTGTTGAAAGACAAAGGTAAACATTATCTTGAATCAAATGTAGTGTGTTATCCAAGGTTCAAGGATTCAGAAGATGTTGTGTTTCCAAATCAAGTCTATGTTACCATAAGAAATGGTGATAATGTGGTTCCTGAATTGAACAAATTGGTAAATGAAGATAATGTGAGTGTGACGAAAGAAGGATCTTATTTGAATCAAAACACTGTTGAAAATGGTTTGAACAAAAACTTGAAAATTTTCAACAACAAACTAAAACAAAACGTGTGTGGGCTGTGAAAATAGAAAAATTTGTTGTTGATAACAAAAACAAAGAAAAATGTGTTGATTCTTTACCTAATGATCCAGAACTTCAAAAGGTGAAAACACAAACTTTCAAAAGAGGGGTAGAAAAATTGGCTTCTATTGAACGAATTTCGAAATCAAAAGCACAAAATAAAGCCTATTGGAAATATGAAAAACCTTTTCACAACCAAAAGGTTTTTAAACAAAAATCTCCTGAAACAGCAAAGATATTTTCACAAAATGCAAAGAATTTTCAAACTAAAAAACAAAATGATTTTCAAAGGAGTCAAAACTTTGTCCAAAATAACTTTTGACAGAGTGGTTTACAAGGAAATTTTAAGAAATGCTCAAAATCATAGACAAAGGAGTTTTGCTCAAAATCATGAACAAATGAGTTTTGATCAAAATCTTGAAGAAAGGAGTTTTGGTCAAAGTCATGGATAAAGAAGTATTGATCAAAATCGAAATTTTTTTCAACAAAATGATGTTGGTTATCATAACTGGTATCAAAATAGTTTTCCAAATCATTCAGAAAGATCATTTCCTAAAACACAATTTGAGAAATTAGAATTTAAAGGAAGGAAGAGTGAACCTCTTAAACCTAAAAACCCAAATTTTCCAAATCCTGATTCAAAACAGAAGATGAAAGCTTCATTCGCAAAAGGTAGAAGTGATGTTATGAACATCAATCATTGGCTTGAAGGAAAGGAAAACAATATTAATCACAAAAGTATTTTCAAGAGCAAGTACAAAATGCTTACGAGAAGTACTTGAATGATTCAATGAATAGACGTACTTCATCTCAAGTGGTCTACACCAACAGTTCGAAAATGGAAAGAAATTCCAATGACGAAAATTGATGTTTCTTAGAAAAGGATGAAAATTAAAAATAAAAGTTGAACATTCCCTATTGCTTGATTATATTTTGATGCCTAAAGCAAATGAAATCGACTTAATTGACAGTTTCAAATTGAAAGTTTGTAAGTGGATCTTAGGTTCTTCATTGCAAAATGTGTTACAAGCTAATGTCCAAGGACCCAAAAAGCTATTGGGGACCTAAATTCTTCTAACTGATCACAGGTACTATGTGATGAGTAATATGATGAAAATTGGTATATCGATAGTGGATACTCGCGTCACAGGACTGGGAGGAAGGAAAATTTGAGAGATTTTCAAATGTTAGAAAATGGTTGAGTTCTCAATTTTGGAACAAACAAAAATGTAAAGTCAAAGGATATGGAAAAATGACAAATGGAAATTCACCATGAATCGAGTCACTTATGTTAAAGCTTTAAAGAACAATCTGATTAGTTTTTCGCAACTAGTTGTTGGAACAGGTAATCAAGTTCTTTTTTTATGGGAAAGGAATTATTATCTCCAACATGGAAACGAAGGAGATTATGTTAAAGTTGAAATGAAAGGGAGACATGTTCAATCTTGACATGAAACCAATTGTGGGCATTCCCTCAGTGTGTTTTCTATCGAAAGCATCTTCAGATCTCAGCTGGTAATGGCATAGACGTCTTTCTCATCTCAACTTCAAAAATCAAAACGAACTTGTTCGTAATGATCTTATTCATGGTTTACCTGTTTTGAAATTTGACAATGATTCGTTATGTGTTGCATGTGAATAGGGAAAACAACATCGCTAGGGTCATCCGATCATATTAATTCAAAAATCATTGCACCTTTGCAATATCTTCACATTGACTTGTGTGGACCGTTGACTGTTGAGACTCTCAATAATAAGAAGTACATGCTAGTTATTGTTGATGATTTTTCAAGCTTTACTTGGGTTTTCTATCTTTGACAGAAGTCTGAAACTGCTCAAGTATGATTGATATTTATCAAGAACATAGAATTGAGTTTAAATAGGAAAGTTCAAAAGATATAGAGTGATAATGGAATGGAGTTCAAAAATCGAGTTCTAGATTCATTTTTGACTGAATTGGATATATCTCATAATTTTTCATCCCCGTACACACCGCAATAAAATGGTGTTGTCAAAATAAGGAATCGTTCCTTGAGTGAAGCGGCGAGAACGATGCTCACTTATGCGAATTTGCCACAATACTTTTGGGCAAAGGTAGTTTTCAATGTTTGCTTTACACAAAATCTTTCTTTCATTATCGTCATTTTAATATAACACCTTATGAAATTATAAACAAAAGGAAATCTAATGTCAAATTCTTCCATGTTTTTGGATGCAGATGTTTCATCATTAATCTTAAGGATAATCTTTCCAAATTTTAGTAGAAAGTTGTTGAGGGAATTTTCATTGGATATTCTCAAAATTCTATAGCCTATAGGATGTTAACAAGCAAACAAGGAAACTAGAAGAAACTTGGAATCTCACATTTAATGATCATTATGTCAAAAGATTTGAAAAATCATTCATTCAAAAACCTATTATTGTTTAGTCAAATGTTGAATCTGACAAAATGTGTACTTTTGATATTGATCTTGATTTATTTTTTGGTATTCTTTATAGGGAAATTGATTCAGAGATTAATGTTGATGATAATCAAATTCATGAGACATTGAAACACTAAGATGACTCGACAATCACAAATGAAGAAAACGAAGCACATTATTCATCGACTTCAAGACTAAATGTCGAAACAGTACATATTTTGACTAGTGATCAAGTGGAGATGAATCACTTGATATCTTCAACTCAAACTGAAAGACAAGAATCATATGTCAAGAGGAGCATTTGCCTAATCATGCTGATGTCAAGGGGGGGCATCACACCATAAATCCAATGGTCGAAGGGGGTCCAAGTGGGTCGAATCATGATGATGGTAATGATCAAAATAATTATCTTCATGAAGTAACTTATAATATCTCTATCGCAGGAGAAGTTTCAGATGCTGAAGACATATTTGAAGATGCACCTTTAGACTTTGATCTTGCATATCCACCGATGGACAAATGGATAAGAAATCATCCGAAAGAACAAATTCTTGGCGATCCAAACTTTAGTGTATTGACATGAGCCCATATTCGAGCAAAAAATAAGGTGTTGAATGTTCATCAAGAATTTGGTATGTTTAATGTTTTTATTTCGAAATTAGAACCAAAAATAGTAAAAATTGCATTCGAACATTCTGATTGGGTTGTTGTAATGATTCTTAAGAATAAAACTGACAAAGAAGGAAATATTATCAGAAACAAAGCGACAATAGTTGTAAAAGGTTATTCTCAAGAAGAAGGTATTTATTATGAGGAAACGTTTGCTCCTCTTCCAAGACTCAAGATGGTACAAATTTTTCTTGCCTATGATGCTCACAAGGTTTTCAACATCTACCAGATGGACGTACAATGTGCATTCCTAAATGGTGTTCTGGAAGAAAAAGTGTATCTAGAATAACCACCATGTCTTTTTAATGATAAGTATCTTGATCACTGTTATATTTTAGATAAGGTAGTTTATGGGTTGAAACAAGCACCTCGTGCCTAGTATGCAACTCTGAATTTTTTTTTTTTGAAAATCATTAAATTTAAACAAGGATCCATTTATACTACTTTATTTGAAAAGAAAGTAGGGGATCATCTGATGCTCATTCAAATTTATGTCGATGACATTATATTTGGTTTGACTGATACTTCAATATCTAAAGAATTTGAGGAATTAATGAAAAGTAAATTATAAATGAGCATGAGGGGTAAAATTAATAACTTTTTAGGATTAAATATTCGTCAAGTCAAGGAAGGAATCTTTATCAATCAAGAGAAATATACTAAAAACTTGCTTGAAAGGTTTGACATGATGAATTGCACGTAAGTCAAAGTACCTATGGTTGTTGGAACGTGCTTAAGTCGTTCATTAGATACGCATGTTGTGGATCTAACGACGTGCAGGAACATGATCGGTTCACTTTTGTATTTAACTGCAAGTCGACCTGATATTATGTTTCTGTATGTAATTGTGCTTCTGTTGCAAGACTTGAGGCAGTACAAATTTTTCTTGCCTATGCAACTCACAAGGATTTTGACATCTACCAAATGGACATCAAATGTGCATTCCTAAATGGTGTTTAGGAAGAAACAGTGTATGTAGAACAACCACTAGGTTTCGTTAACGATAAGTATCCTGATCACTGTTATATTTTAGAGAAGGAAGTCTATGGGTCGAAACAAGCACCTCGTGACTGGTATGCAACTCTGACAAATTTTTTTAAAAATTACTAAATTTAAACAAGGATCTGTTGATCTTACTTTATTTTGAAAGAAAGTAGGGATCATCTTATGCGCGTTCAAATTTATGATGATGATATTATATTTGGTTCAACTAATCCTTCAATGTCTAAAGAATTTGAGAAATTAATGAAAAGTAAATTCGAAATGAGAATGATGAGTAAATTTAATAACCTTTTGGGATTAAATATTCGTCAAAGCATGGAAGGAATCTTTATCAAACAAGATAAATATACTCGAAACATGATTGAAAGGTTTGGCATGACAAAGAGCATGAAAGTCAAAGGAGCTATGGCTGTTGGCACGTGCTTAAGTCCTTCGTTGGATAATACTATTGTGCATCTAACGATGTATAGGAGGATGATCTGTTCGCTTTTGTATTTAACTGCAAGTCGGTTTGATATCATGTTTGTTGTATGTAATTTTTCCAGGAACCTATCGCATCCCAGAGAACCCCATCTTGCCGCAGTCAAGAATATCTTTTGATACCTCAAAGGTACAGTTTCGTTCGGATTATGACATCCTTCAAAGAAAAAATATTTTATCCAAGCATTTTCTGATGCGAACTTGGGTGGATGTCAATTGGATCGAAAGAGCACAACTAGAGGGTGTCAATTTCTAGACGGGAAACTTGTGAGTTGGCAATCAAAAAAGCAAACTTGTGTTCATATTTCGACCGTTGAGGCAGAATACATTACTGCTTCTGCGTGCACATCACAAGTGATTTGGATTTAAATCCAATTGTGTGACTATGCGGTCACAATCTGGTCCAACATTCAAAAACAAAACATATTGCTCTTAGTTATCATTTTATCAGAGACCACGTTGAAGATGGAAAAATTGAAGTCCATTTTGTCAAAACAACAGATCAAATTGCTGATATTTTAACAAAACATTTAGATGAAAATTTATTCTTAAGGATTCTAAATGAACTGGGAATGATAGAAGCAAGCTATTTTCCCTATTCTTCTTAAATCTAACTTGAACTCGTGTTTTACCTTACATTCAATTGTTTTTATTACTTTTGATTAGTAAGTATAACTTTGGTGTGTTTTATTCACTTTCGACTGGTTGTGTTCTGTTCAGAGGTTACTGTTTAAGTTATGCGTTCGACTGCCTTAATATTTGATAACTTGTGGTTGATTAACCGGTTTCACAATCGGTGGGGAAGATGGGACAAACGTATGATGCTAAAAAATAACTAGTAAACTCCAAAGAAAAATGGTCAGAAGATGGAGTTTTTGTCTTATATGGAAATGATATTTCATTAAATTGTGCATGTCTAGTAATGTATATTTTGGAGGTAGATGGTTCAAAACAGTTGAACCCCTTGTATTGACTGTTGTACCCTATAAAGATACAGAATAAACTTCTTGGAGAGAGCTTTTTAGCTTCATAATCTCGTAAATATGGGTAGACTAGACACCCAAAAACCTGAAGATTTGTATAAGCCAATAGATGATGAAATAATAGCTCAAACAATGACTTTCCTTAAATAATTGGAGAAGGTGATATGTTAATAATATGAACAACAATTCTAAAGGCGTCAAACTAGAACGATGTAGGAACATGTGAGTTAAATAGCATTGCTAGGCCTGTTTCAGTAACTTGTCAGTGTTTTCACTCAACACATCCATTTTGTTGTGGAGTATAGGGGAATGAATTGCGATGGTGGGTACCATTAGTGTCAAATATTTGTTTGACACAAGAGTTTAAGAACTCAGTGCCACCATCACTTTGGAATTCCTTCAACTTTGATGAAAATTCTGTTTGAACAAACTGTAAGAAGACATTCAGCACAATAGGAAGTTCTGATTTAGCATTCATAAGGTAAAATTAGAGAAATCTAGAAAACTCATCCACAAAAATTACATAAAAGCAATAACCATCTTTAGATATTACAGGAGATGGTCCCCATAGGCTGCAGTGCACAAGACTAAGGACATAAGTTGCATGTTTAGAATCTAATGCAAAAGATAATTTACGACCTTTAGAAAGTTGGCATGTAAAACAAACATAAGGTTTTGGCAATATAGATGTAATAGAAAAATGCCCCAATTTATTTAATAAAGAAATTACACCAAAATTAACATGCCCTAAACGGGTATGCCATAGTTCAAAGGAAGCAGACTTGATAGATTTGACATGTTCCATAAGGGCTTGAGGAGCATGATTCAAAATGTATAACCCATTCTCACATCTTCCTCATGAAAGAGTTGCCTTCATTTGAGTGTCTTGAATAATAAAAGTGTTCAAGAGAAACAAACATCAACACGATGATCGACAATTAATTTACTAATAGATAACAAGTTCTTTGTTAGATGAGGAACAACTAACATATTGCATAATTGAATATCTTTAGTAATGGAGGAAGAACCAATATGAGAAACAGGTAAAATCATATCATTACCAAAAGCAACATCTTCTTTTCCAGGATAGGGGTAGCAGTATTCAGGTTTCCCGAGGACTTAGTCATGTGAGAAGTGGCACCAGAATCCATGTACCAGTCAGGCATGCCATTGTTGACATGACACTATGCTTGAAAAGATTGAGCAAGATTAGCATCAGAAGTAAAACTTTGTTGAGCGAAAGTTACCAGTTTAGGACATTCAGTTGCATAGTGTCCATTAGTTCTGCATAATTGACAAAAAAAATTTGGAGGGGGGGCATCGATTGGACTAACCACAACCACGACCACCAGAGGAGCCCCTTCCACAATTGGGAGTAGCCTGATGATTGCGTTACTGAGAAGTAGGCATGTTATTGGCATGAAAAAACAGCCTGTGGAGAAGTGCCATGAAGTGACTGCATAAATAATTCGTGACTCTCTGCTTGAGAGAGAAGATCACGAAACGTTGGCTGGGAAAAAATAGCTCTACGAGCTATTGAGAAGGTTTCAAAATATGAACCAAGACCATACAGAAGCCAATGGGTTTTGTCTGATTCATCTAGAGATCGACCGATAGCAGCAAGTTGGTCACAAATGCCCTTGAATTTCCAACCAAAGACATCAACAATATTTGTTCCCTTCTTCAGTTGTAAAGAGATTCCTTAAGATTTTGAGTTCTTTCTACAAAGGTGTGGCATAGGCTAATGCAAGAGCTTTCTATACCTGATAAGAAGAAGAGAGACCAATAATTTACGACGGATTTGATACAATATTGATGTTATTATCTTCTCTCTTCTTTGTGTCCAGCTGGATGGCCAAATGCCAAGTGACAAAAGAGTCGAAAGTGGTGACGAAACATTCAACACCTACTCACTAAACGGGGGATCAAAATCTTTACACACTAGAGGCGGAGGACGAAGCGAATGTAGACGTTTTTACTAGTTTATATTAAAATAGCATATAAAGAGTGAAACTAAAAGAAAGTTTGAACTAAAATTTTTTGAAACTAAAATCAATTTTATTTTTACTATTTCTTTCCTAAATACAATAGTTGAGAACTTGAGTTCACAAGAAAATACTAAAAATATCTTTAAAAATTATATTCTAACAAGATTGTTTTACAAAATGTATTTTTTTCAAAATCCCATTAACTCTTTTTCCAACAATCAATAGGATAATTAAAAAGTTTTTTTCACCCAATTTTGTTTGTTGTTTAGATAAAACTGAATTATTTAATTGTATAACTTGAATTAGTTTATTCGGTTGGATATTCGGATTTTTAAAACAAATAAAACTAAATTATTATTTTATATCTTTGATTAATTTAAATTAATAAAATAAAAATTAAATAGTCCAAAAAAACTAAATAACATTTATTAATTATATTATTTATTATTAATATATATCTTAATTGTTTGTTAATTATTAGATTTTTAAAATAAATTACAAACTATCACCCAATAAAAACTTTAATATGCATGTCTCAAACATTTTTTATCTATAAAATATTAGATTATAGTATAATGTTATATTAGTTGTTTATAAATTTTAAATTAATAACTAAACAATACGTTTCTTTTGTTTTCTTATAAAGTTGGTTAATTTTCAAGTTATTTATATTTTTTACAATATCTTAGATCTTCACAATCTAATAATAAAACATGATCTGCTCAAGTTGTAATTTGGTTGGTTCATATTAAATTTGAATTTAATGGAAAATACAAATATATGTTTTCGGTACATAAATCAATTTGGATTTTTTGATGGGATTAAATCAAACTCATCTTTCAAATAAAAATCCCTACTAATTATATAGTCTTTTTCATTTTTAATTCTTTCAAATTCTTTCTTTTGATTATTTGTAATTTAATTGAACAAATAGTGTGTGGAAAATAATTTTCGAATCGTATCTATCTCAGATATTTCTTTAGATAATTTATATGATCATAGATATATCACCATGTTATATAAAATGTCATAAGAATCTCTTTTAATAAAAATTATAGAGGAATTATTCTAGGCAATATTCTATGTTGTTGGGCCAGAGATCCGTTTATTTAGAGTTTAAAATTGTAACTTTTATTTATATATTTTTATTTGACGAAATAATTATAGATTTTTGAATAATAAACTTGTATAAAAGACTTCTCTTGAGGCAATTGTTTTGTTACAAGATACATCTGTTTTCCTTTAAATATTATTTGAAACAACTTTTGAATTGTTTTTTTTGTGTTTGGGTTTTAAAATAAAAACTTTTAATTCAAACTAGCAAAACACATTGAATTTTTAATTCGAGTTATTGTTAAACTAAAAACCTTAATTCCAAAATACTCAATCAAAAACCTTTCCCAAACACGCTCTGCGCCTTCGAAAAGTAAACGTTGTCAAAAATGTGCCCATATATTCTTTTTTAATTTAATCATCAACACTTGTTGCGTTAGGTGGTCTAACTACTGGGAATATTCATGCCTACTTTACATACCACAAATACAAGTCAAATCCTCAAAAAGTCGTATCGTATTCTTTGGTCCTAGAATAAATGGGACAACACACCACAAAAGAAAAGGAAGGCATGATCATTTACTACGAAGGACTTTGAATTTTCCCAGTCATGACTAATATTATTGAGTTTGTCAATTATAATTGAGATATTTCCATAACCATAGGTGTTTGTTTTATTTCTAAAAACTAATGATTTAAAAAAAAAATAAAGTTTTATAAAAGAAACTAAAAGCTATATCAAAGATGTAGTTTTTTAACAAACCACACCAATTTAGTCTAAGTTTTCGCTTCCTAAGATTAATCCATAATAAGAAGACGAAACAATTCAATCCTATCGATAATACCGTCTTTCCTAGGATGCTTCGCCCCAAACAACATTTTATTCTTGAAATTCTATTACACCCAAATTACCATAAGAATTATTAATGATAATGATCCATCTCTGAATCAGGATCAGAAATTATATTAATCATATATGTAATTTGTTATAGCTAGATGTATATATCTCTTAAGTTATGAAACAAATCATACATGTTATCCTTTGCCTGCTATGTAGCTGTAATTACTCATCAATTGTAGTTGTTGTGACAATATTTAATCCTAGTGTATTCGGTAGAAGGAAATTGGATATGTTTTGAAAACAAGGCATTGAGAAGCATAGGATTCATTTGGTTTGGTTGTGCAAAATATTCCAGTTTTTTAGGAAAATTTTACAAAAAAAACGGAAATTTTGAAAACGCGTTTGGTTCGTTCAGTTTTTCAAAAATTTCCAAGAAAATGAAAATTTTCAGTTTTTCAAATTGTATGTAAATTAGAAAAGTGATTTTTATATTTTTCAAAAGTTTTCCAAATTTCTAATATAAAAAATGAAAACTCCCCCAGTTTCAACCAAACGTGTTTTCGAAAATTTTCATTAAAAACTGAAAGCGAAAACTATATTTTCTAAAAACATTTTTTTAGAAAAATGAAAACAGTTTTCCACAACCAAACGCACCCATAATAATCCTTGGTATAACACCATTGGCAATTACCAAAGAATTTGCTTTGTTTTCCCTTAAAGATCTTGGCTCACTCTCATACTTTCATGGAGTTGAGGTAATCCCACACCTAATGGTGTATCTCTTAATCCAACCAAATACATCACATACATCCTTACAAGATCCCATATGTTGGGTTCTAAACTTCTAATCCCGTAAGTACACCAATGAGTTGAGCCACTCCACTTACCCTCAATGTTGGTCGACCATTTGTCAATCAAGATCAAAATTATAATAATCATATATGTAATTTGTTTTAGCTAGAGCTACATATCTCTTAAGTTAGGAAATAAATCATATATGTTTTTCTGTTTATGTAGTTGTAATTACTCCTAAGTTGTAGCTTTTGTAATAATATTTATACTTCTCATATCAACAAGAAAATCATATTTCTTCCTCATTTACAAGAATCACACCACTAAAAAAAGAATGACTGTCATTTATACCCAACAGGTCCTCCCAACGAATAATATCTCCAACATTAAGTTTCATCTTTCACTCGATCTCTAACAAGATAACCTTTATCCAGTTTAAGAGAATAGATTCTATGAAAACGAATTTTGTAAATAACAACCCAACACCAAATAGCATTCCAAAAACTCGTAGCATTTCTTATCTTGACTTTCCGTTTTAGGAAATAACTTAAAAATGTACCTTTATTGCATATATTGTTACTGAAGTCGAAATGTTAGTCTACATTCCTCGTTTAGCACTTTGAGAAACAAAAAAATTGAACCCACGTAAAGAATCATGAAGCGCTTTAATGACAATTTCAATGACAAATTCCAACAAAGCATTTTGGTAAGTAAAAAAATTACCAAATCCATTTGAAAAGAACATACTGGTTAAAAGAAAATAAATGTCATGTACCAATGTAATGTCCCAAATTACACAATAAATTTTTCATTCAATATTTGAAAACATATATTCCTATTCCAACTTCAAAGATCTTTGTTTAAACCATCTATTTCAAAACATTAATTATATTACAATATAAAAAGTATTAAATGTGGAAATCCCTAATGGATGCGATGCAATCAAATCATGCATTTCCATTTGCTTCCAAAAGAACCTACAAAAAAAATTGAACTTAGACAGTAAGCACAAAACTTACTGAGTTCCCGAAGATACCACATACAATAGAATAAAGGGCCCTGCCTCGAATAATGGACCCTATCTAGAAAATGGGCCACGCCCAACATAATTGGACCCCATCCAAAGAATGGGCCCCGACTAGTATAATTGGACTCCATCCAGATAATTATCCCCGCATAACATGTATGCAAAACAAACATATGAGCATGAGTCATAAAGACAAGCTTACACTAAAACTCAGTGTCCTATATAGTATAATGAGAAAACTCACCTCACAGGCAGTCAAACAAACACCACACTCGCAAGAAATGTAAAGGTCGACTCAACTACCATCTAAGCACGAATAAAAGGTCAAACCTCAGTTTATGACTCAAAACCCTAAAGTTTGATCTAAAGTCAAACTTAGTCAAAGTCAAAAAAAGTCTACAAAGTCAACACTTAGGTCAATAGGCGCCCCCGCCTATCTAAGGCGCCCCCGCCTATCTAAGGCGCTACACGCTCACTACAAGACAAAACAGTTGACCACTTGTACTTAATTATGTGCACATAAGAAAATCCTAAAAGCACCCCATGCTCAGGAGATGCATGCCACGCTCCGACTCATTCCAAAGGGTAAATGACTTAATCCATTTAGTAAATTCCCAATTTTATAGATATGAACTCCAATAAAGTTTAAATGGATAAAGTTTCCAACTTTATCCATTAAGTCCTTCCATAACAACCAAGATCAATTTTTGAACCTCAATAAGACCCAAAAAAACCACATACTTTACATAGCTAAGAAAACAAGCTTTAATATGCCAACTTTCCACATTTAAATAGTCCAAAATACAACCATATTTGCTTAGAAGGAGCGGGAGTTTCCTTTCTTCATTTAAATAGACCAAAAGCTAGATCTATCAAACTAGAAGGAAAGGTGGAATCGTTTTACTTACAATGATCCAGAAGTGAAGCAATCTAGCTGGATCTACACTTAGGTCCTTCAACAAGGCACCTTGCAAACACCTTATTCTTCAAGTTTTACATCAAAGTAAGAGAAACAAACTTCAAAAGGGGAATAGAAGCTCAAAACTGTAACATCTTATTTTCAAGTATGAATTTTAAGCTTAAAATCTTGTTGAATTTGGTGGTCACGACGTGGTAAGGAAGATCACCATGACTTGGCAACCACTTTTGGTCCGCGAATAATTTAGGTAGCCACAACATGGAAATGCATTAGCCATGATGTGGTGGCATCCCATGATTAAATCCTAAATTTGTAGGCTTAAAGCTTTATTTAAAAGATATGATGGCTAAGGTTTACCTGCCCTCATCCTCCATCAACTCCAAGAGCCGTGAAGCAAACCCTAATCCACCCTTCATCATATTTGAGCTCCATTTGATGATTTTCCCCTTTAAAGGAAGAACGAAGGAGTTGTAGAGCTAGAGAGAAGTAAACAAGCGTCAGCACAATCTTTTATGCATCTCTTGGACCCTTGTGAGTGTCCATGTTCCATTCTTTATGGTTCTAGCTTCTTAGATATTTCCTTTTATGGAATTTTGAGTTCCATTTGTGATCATGGTTGGTGTTTAAGGATGAACTCTAGATAAATCTTGCAACTTTATGAACCTTGGGTTTCCTTTAAGTGTTCTACCTTTTAGATTTAGAACTTGAGAGTGTTTTGAAGCTATCATGATTATCAGGTCACTTTTCTCACCTTCTGACCTAGTTTTGAAGGAGATATGCATTGGGTATGAATGTCCATAAAGTAATGATTAATACTTTATGAAAAAATAATGCCTTATGGAATGTTTGAGCAAAGAACTTTACGTATTTATAGCTTAATAAATTAAGTTGTCTTCAGCTAGAAACCATGACATGGCAGGTTTCTTGCTATAACGTGTTGAATAAAGGTTTCGTGACTGTTTTGTGGGGTTGCTGCCACGACGTGGTGGTATGTTTTCCACGACTTGGTAGAAGAGTAGGTCGCAATTGTGTCAAATATCCATGACGTGATCAGTAGTTGGCCACGACGTGGTGACTTTGAACGTTTCTTTAGATGGTGGTCTAAGGTTACACATTGAATGTTTCATTAGGTGGTGGTAATACCAGTTTACCATCTGTGAGAACTTTGGTACTTTTGACTGCATTTGTGAGGTGAGTCTTCTCACTACACTTTGTAGGATGTCAGACTGTCTTTTCGACTCTTGCATGTTTGTTGGGCGTGGCCTGTTATGTATATTGGGCGGGGACTGTAATACATGTAGGGAAGGGCTCGTTATTCCATTGGGGCAATACATGCTATGTTTGTGGGCAAGGCCCATATGGTTATGTGATATTTTGGGGAACTCACTAAGATGTGTGCTTACAATTTTATGTTTGAATGTTCAAGTACTTCTGGTTCCAAAGGGAAGGGCCCGACTTGATCGTACTGCTTCCCTTGGATTTTTCCACATTATCTACTTTATGATTTTACTCTGATATTTGAAAAGACTTTACACTCTGATTATCTTTCAAATAGTTAAATGAATGCTTTTGGTTGATGGAAAAATGAAACTTTTACCTTGAATTTTCGGGACATTACAAGTTGGTATCAGAGTCTTGGTTTAATGGATTTAGGCACACTGCATAGTATATCTGGACTAAAATTGACGAGTAATAAAAACTTTTTAAAGAAAATGATTTTCATGAAGGATTTTTATAAAGAAAGGGGTGCAATGCATGAAATTCGTCGTGCTATAGTAATTGATTCCCAAAATACCTATACATGAATGTTATGTTTTAGTATGCTACTATATGAGTTGCATGATAGTATAAAGCTAAGGATCTGCATAGGGGTGCATGGTAGAATGCTTAATAGAAGATATGCCTTTATATGGTTGTTATATGATTAGGTGCTTTAGAGTTTATGTTGATACTGGAAGTTATGTCATGAATGCACTAGGGTGGTACATAGTTAAGACTAGATAGCCCTAGAATGCTTGGTTCAGCCTTATTTCTTGTTATTTTTTTATGAAGGCCTTACGGTAGATACATTTATTCAAACTTCTATTTCATTGTAATTATGTACAACCTACATTCAATGTATAATTGACGGTGTCAATAGATACTTTCCTAGAATGCACGCAGAGTAGAATCCTAGGAAGTATCTTAGTGTTTTGTGTACGCTCTTTAGTTATGTATCCATGTGTGGTTAGTCATAGCAGAGTGAATTAGAAATAAGTGTGCAAGGTATTGTGCACCCATATTTCTAAAAGCATAGGGATCCATACTCGAATCAAGGGAAGTCATAGAGATTATAAGGAGCTTGTAGTATGAGAGATTCCTTAAGTATGCTTTGACCTTTCTTATGTTTTCCAGAAAGGTGATGACTCATCATGGAGGCAGTTCTGGTTCAAGCTCGGGTGACTGAGATTTCGCGAGCTATTCTTGAGGTGACCCTTGTTAATTTTGTGTTGATCAAGGAGAGGTTACTAGATTTAGTGGGAAAGTGTTTAGGGCATTTCGTGTAGAGATGGACGCCGATCAGTTTGGGGCCCGTACTCTCACCTTTCGTGAGTTTCGTGCTTGTGGGCCTCCTGAGTACTTTAGGAAGAAGGGCCCTATTACCAGGAGTCATTGGATCGTAGACATGGAGAGTGTCTATCGTATGAGCTTCTGACCATAGGGGTTGAAGGTTAGATTTACCGCTTATCTTTTGAGAGATATGGCTCGTGATTGGTGGGATAAGGTAGGCTATGCTCTAGGATCAGTGAACATTTAGACTGTGACATGGGTGGAATTTGTCACCATATTTAAAACAAGAGTCTGCTCCTGCTATAGATATTCAATAGATGGCATGATTTTTTAGGACCTTCGTCAAACGACAAAGACTATGGCGGAGATCACCGCCAACTTCAGAGATAGGGATTTGATGGTTCTGTAGTATGTTGTAGATGAAGAGATGAAGAAGAAGCGGTATTATGACATGTTGATAAATGATATCATAGAGTTTGTTAGTATTTCGAACTGCCAGACTTTGGAGCAGATGATTGACAACGCCTATGAGCGGGAGATTAAGTTAGAGCTTCGGTCAAAGTGGAAGCAAGCTCAAGTTTATAAAACAGAGGGTTCAACGAAAAATCCGAAGACTTTTGAATCTTGATCTAGAGGCCAACATGGTCGTAGCCGGTTTGGCAAGTGTGGGAGGGCGCATTGATGGGAATTATGGAGAGAAGGGAGGAAGTTGCTTTAAATGCAGCCAAACTGAACACTTCATCAGGGATTGCACTTACGGGGCACTGATATGCTTCCATTGCAATCAGAAGGGAGATAAGAATGTCGATTTCCTGATATTGTCGAGAGGAACAGTAGATACACCTGCTCCAACTACTTTGAGGATCACTGATGGCCGCCAGGGCAAGGCAAAGGCTCATGTGATGAAGAACATACATTTCATTTTTTGGCCGAAGAGCCCAAAGCAATGCTAAATGTTGCCACTAGTATGTATTCCTGTTTATTTGTTGTAGATTCATTATTTATGCTTATATTTTCTCGTGATGTGATTAGGAGTGTTCCTAGCCAATGATATGCCGACTCTTTTTCTTTTTTATTTGGGTGCTACTCAATCTTTTATGTCTCTTCCCCTTAGCAAGAAGTTTTATGTTACTCTTGAGACATTGGATTTTCCGTTAGAGATAGACATCGTCGACGATCGTACCATGAGTGTTTCGAGTATTCATCGGGATTGTGTATTAGAGATATTTTGGTTCTAGTTTCCTGTTAATGTTGTTCCTATTTCTATGAAAGGGGAGAGGATCATTAAAGGCATGGATTGGTTGAGTCGGTTTGGGGATATAATCGACTGTGAGAATCAGTTAGTGTGAGTTCAAACCCTAAGTGGGAGAGAACTGATCATTCATCATGAGGGAGTAAGAGGCGGTCCATCCATTTGTTTAACTGCGAGAGCTAGGAGATACTTGTAGTAGGGGTGTTCATGATTTTTGGCTTATATCAGGATTTTTTTATCGTGTTACCTGATAATTTTCCAAGATTTTCCAGGAGTACATCCGGAGAGGCAGGTGGAGTTTCAGATTGGTTAATTCTGCGTGCGGCTCTGATAGCCAAAACAACTTATCCTCTTGCACCTCCTGAGATGAAAGAGTTGTCCATGCAGCTCTAGGATCGGATAGACAAGGGAATCAGGCCGATTAGCTCTCCTTGGGGATCTCACATTTTGTTTGTGAAGAAGAAGGACGGGTCCTATTGGTTGTGTATTGATTATGGGGAGCTGAATAAGCTGACGGTGAAGAATAATTATCCACTCATAAGGATAGACGATTTGTTTGATCAGTTTTAGGGTGTATCTTGGTTTTCCAAGATTGATTTGAGGTTATTAGTAGATGAGTGTCATAGATGAGGATGTTCAGAATACAAATTTTAGGGCTCGTTATGGGCATTATGAGCTTGTGGTGATACATTTTGGGCTTACCAACGCACCATAATCATTCATGGACCTCATGAACCTGGTATGCATGCCGATGCTAGATCAATCTGTGATTGTGTTTATTGATGATATATTCGTCTATTTCAAGACTAAGGAGTAACATGAGGAGAATTTTAGAGAGGTTCTTGAAATATTGAGGAGGGAGTAACTTTACGCAATGTTCTCAAAGTGTGAGTTTTGGTTGCGCAAGGTGCATTTCTAGGGTCACCTTGTCTACCAGAATGGTATTTTGGTCGATCTAACCAAGATCGAGTCCATGATTCAGTGGGAGATCCCGAGATCTTCATTTGGGATTCGGAGATTCCTAGTTTTAGCAAGGTATTATAAGAGATTCATACAATCTTTATCAAAGATCGTAGTTCTTTTAACGTGGTTAACAAAGAAGAATGTCACTTTTCTATGGGGGGCTGATCAGCAGGCGACATTTGAGACTCTTAGGCAGAAGTTGTGTGAGGCTCTAATACTGACCCTTACCGACGGTGTGGATGATTTTTCAGTTTATTGTGATGCATCGATTATAGGTTTGGGTGCATTACTTATGCAAAGATTCATGTGATCGCATATGTTTTGAGGCGGTTGAATCCACATGATGCGAATTATCCTACCCATGATTTGGAGTTGATGGCTATAGTTTTCGCCCTCAATATTTGGTGGTACTGCTTTTATGGGGTCCGTTGTACCATTTACACAGATCACAAGAGTTTGAGATATTTGATGGATCAGACGAACATAAATATTAGACATAGTAAGTGTTGGATTAGTGTCTAAGCCCGTAACTATATTTGGTATGTACTTGACCCGGTTGTACATTGTCCTTTTGGGTTACCTTCACCAAAGCAACTTGATAGGATGATCTATGGAGAAAGAGGATTAATTATGATTTATCAATATATTATATGAATAATATATTAAAGGAGAAATCTTATTGTTTAGTTAATATTAGTCAAGAATTAATTGATAATTAGTTTTGTAACTAAAAGACATTAATTAAACTTAGGGGAGCGGAATTGTAATTATAAGATAGTTGCAATTGGGCTATGGATCACGTTGGAACATAGGTTGGACGAATTCTATGGGAAGCCCATAAGGAATTCGTCCAAGGGCTGCTTAGGGCCTAAGCAGTCAAATTAGGGTTTCCTAGCTGATAACCCTAATAGCCTTACTATATAAAGACCCCTATGGTCCCAAAAACATGGTTAACTCACTTGGAAGAACCCTAGGACGTTTTTTGGTGCTCCTTCTCCTTCTCATTAGTCATTATCATGCTTGTGGTGTTTGTAAGCCATTAGAGGAGTGACACTTGTGACTCTAAGCTCTAAAGACAAGAAGATTCAAACCATTGAAGAAGAGGTAATCATCTAGATCTGCTCTTATGTGATGATTTTGAAATGCATATGCTGGATTAGGGTTCTTGAGCCTTGGATCAATTCCATGTACAATAGAGAAACCTAGATCCAAGCATTAGGGTTTGCATGCTCACATAGGATGTTCTTTTTGGCACAAACCCATCAGTGGTATCAAAGCCATGATTGGTTTCTGTTGTATGTGATGCAATGCTTGTTTATCTGATGAAATTCGAGTTTCTGGCCTCTGCCCGACCCGACTCGGCGAGTCAGTATCTGGACTCGGTGAGTCAGCCCAACTCGGCGACTCTAGGAAGTGACTCGGCGAGTTTGGCTGTTAGACAGACAAATTTTTGGATTTTTTTGCCTATTTTGACTTAGGATAATTGCTGTAATTGTTTAAAAATAATAAAATTTGAATTTTATTAATTCCTTATGATTATCTTTGTCAAAATAAAAGATTTTGGTCATTTAATTAGACAATTGTTACCTTATTTGATAAATGTTAGATTGCTTGAATTATTTGGTCAATTATCTTGCATGAAGTTGGATTAGGTCAAAAACTAGATAATCACCAATTAATTGTTTAATTGCTTTATTTGTTTTTTTGATCTAGATAGTTTTGAAAAGTTTCAAAACTTGCCCTCAACTTTTGGAATTTAAATTTTTGATTAAAAAGTTTAATTTTGAAATATTTATATTCAAAACCCTAATGATTTGAAATGTTTCAAAACATGCTCTCAAGTTTTGGAATTTAAATTTAAATTAAAAGTTTAATTTTAAAATGTTAAATTCTAAAACCCTAATTTTTGAAAATGTTCAAATTGCACCCTTATGGTTTTATTAAATTAATTAAATGTATAATTAAAAGAGAGTTAATAAATCCATAATGATATGGTTTACATATAACTAAATTAAAATTGTAATTTGTTAAATTAGACCACATAGTATTTTAAAAGTGTAAAATACACCCTTATACTATATATAACATTAAAAGTCCAATATATATATATATATATATATATATATATATATATATATATATATATGTATAACTTAAACTGCTAGTCTTACCATTAGTAGGCCTCATTCACGAAGCCAATATATAAGGGGGGTATAAGGTTATGGCTTATAAAATGGCCGTTTAATGGATATCCACTCTCACCCACCGCTTCCTTGATTGGTGGAGGGACGTTAGCCGAACGGGTATGATAGGGCAAACCCTCTCCTCATTAAAAGTATAATGAATGTTAAAGTAACTAAATGTTTTACAAAAAATTCCCAATCTTAGTTACTTTAGCAAAAGTGAATTGATGTAATTCCATGAAATTACACTTTGTACCCTTGCTAAGACGTTAGTGGAGCGTGTATGGTTAACCGGCACACTAAATGGTTTCCAAGTAAAGGTAGCAAAGGGTGACTCGATGTTTGTCATTGTTTGGTGGAGCGTGTGTGGTTAACCGACACATCAAATAGATGATTGTAACATTGGGGGCACCATGTAAGTTTGCATGGTTATTCACACCCTGTTTTATGATCCTCGGCATCCTAGTCACAAATCGAGGGGCATATCAAGATTTAAACATGCCATTGAAAATTTCAATGACTCTCAAAGTATCTAGGAGTTTTCAATATATTTAAAACTTAATCTCCTTTTCGTTTTTCATGGTGGAAAATTAGTGAATTGTCATTCACTTACCTTCAAATATTCTAGAATTTGGGTTACGACATCCCTCTCCCAAGTTGTAGAGTATTGTGTTGGCTCCTAGCCTTAATATCTCGTATGGGTGTTTTATTAAGGACTCAATCAATCAATCATCTAACTTGAATTTTCTCCTGTTTTGTAGATGTCAAAGTATGACAGTTATGGTCTTCCCAAATCCCATGGAACAAGCTTTCCACATGAAGATGATATTCCATGTTTCGATCGAGGAACACGAGATCATGCTTCACTTCCTCCACCTCCTCCTATTGTTCTCCCCAACCCACAAGCTCAAAGGCTTGAAAAGTTCAAGCACACTCAAGCCATTTTGGCAAGTAAACATGAAGAAGGAAAGTCAGTGTGTGCACATGTCTTAGAGATGAAGTCACACATTGATAGGTTAAGAATGTTGGGAGTCATTGTCTATGAGAAGCTGGCTGTTAACTGGGTTCTTCATTCACTTCCTGACTCATATAGTGAGTTCGTAAGAGAGTACTATATGATAGACCACGACGTGACCCTCATCGATCTCACTTATTTTCTTGTTGCTACTGAATAAGCAATGATTTGGCGCACTGGAGAAGTAAATTTGTCTGGTGGATCTGCCTTCCAAACCTCTATGGACATAGGCAATGGCAACGAAAGGCATGCCATGGTCGAAAGGTTTGATCATAAGAGAAAGGAAAAGTTTGAAGTAGTTCTGTGTGCTGTTCCAAAAGAGTCAATTTGTTTTTATTGCCAAGAGTAGGGGCATTGGAGACTAAGCTGCCCAGTCTACCTGAGAGATCTAAGAGATGGGAGAGTCAAGGCGTTTGGCTCTACTTCAGGTAAAATCCACTATCTAACTCCATTAAGTTCCTATTCATTGATTCTTAATACATAATGTGATAAGATTACATTTGAATGTTTTGCAGGATCAGAGAAAAGAGAGGAAGCTTGATGGAAGAGCAAGATGAGTCTGATCAAGAAGAAATGGATCACGATCGCATGGATTCAAAGATCAGATTTTGAGCTTCGAAAGTTATGATAGATTTGTTAGGAATATTTGATTACATAGTTTTTCAATTGATTTTGCATTGTAAGGTCATGTTTTCCGCTGCTTTTATGAATAAAATAAATTTTTTGATTTGTCTTATTTATATATATCCTTGCAATGAAATCGTTGTGAAAAATTGATGTTTGTGTATTTCTATAAATGGGTGTGATTCTTAGTTATGTTATTTATGGAAGTGTCAAATTTCTCTAAGTAAGGAAAGATTCTAATCGTCTAAGTTTTAGTTGGACAGAAGCTTGGAATCATATGATTTGAATCATGCGATGTATGGAAATCTTGCTACTTAGGGAATTAAGACTAATTCCTTGATCACACAAGTATGTGAGTCAAGCGAAGGACTAAAGGACTAGAGGACAATGTTGTGCACTAGTCAAGTCCACCAAAAATAACAATAAGATTAGTCATCATAATTTACTAACAGTCAAGTAAATGTGATTATGCTTACAAGATTAAGTGTAATTCTGAATCATTCAAAAAGTTTAAATGAATAGCAAAACGAATGAGAAGAATTAATGAAGGCAGAAAGATAAAAGGTTTCTCAAATCTAAGAAGAAGGGAGAGTACTTTAGTATCAGTTTTATGATCGTCTTAATGATTAAGAACCATATCACAATTGATCCTCTAAGGACATCTTAGTGCACTAGTATGGCTAAGAAGAGGAATCAAAATTTTTTGAAATGATTAAATCAAAAAGTATGAGTCATACTTCGTTCCAAAATCAAGTCTTAGAATCGTACTCCAAGATTGTGAATTGAGTGACACATTTTAAGAATTTCTAACACACTCATCAAATGTAAAGTATAAATTTTTGTTCTTACTCTTTCACATTTGAAATTGGTAAGTTTTGATGTCTTGGACAAGACAAAGACCAACTAAGACCAAATGTGTGTAGTGTTTGTCTTGATAAGAATCCGCACTAACTCTTGAACATTTGTTTATCAAGAAATGTTTCTTGATAAGAGAATCTTATATGTCAAGAGGTCATTGGGAGTCTAAAGATCTTGAAAAGTTTCAAGAACAAATCAAGAAGTAAACCTATTATTTAGTCAAGGATATATTTATTATTTGCATTCTCAAAGTTCGATTATGATTACGACATCCCTCTTCATAGTTCAAATTTTGAGAACACGACAAATAGAAATATTATGGCAATATTATAGCAAGAAACTGGTAAAGTATCATGTTTTTCATTATGAATCGTATCCCACACGCTTCGCGTATAGGATCGATTGCATATGCTGTAATATTCGACCGTTCTAAAATTTTCCAAATGCCTAGGGCATTTAGAAGGAAAAAAGGGAATAGAACCGGATTTAACTAAAATGATTAAACAATTGTCAAGGACAATCAAAGGTTCGCCAAGGTATGATCGTTTGTGGACAGTTGGAAGTATAGTCATGGATGGACCATATTTAGAATGAGTTGTCATATGACAAATATGGAAATGTTTCCTTATTAGGAGTTGGACGTTAAGAATCTATGTCTAGATTAGAAACTTCTATGCAAGAAGGATGTTCAAAGGAATGTACTTTGAATGTGAGACTTCATGACTATGGAATTGTCTTGTAACAATCTCCAATAGAGCACTTTGTAATTTCATTGGCAAAGTCTTGGTGACTTTAGCGCTATGACATTACGAAAGGACCGTTGCATAAAATGTTAGAATCTAACAAATTCTATAAGTGGAAAGAATTTGGTATTCTCACACTTGTGGTAAGGATTGGGAATTATGAAATGAGTGTTATTGAAAATGTTATTCAATTATACTATTTCACAAAGTAAGTACCATAGGTAAACATAGTGTGCATGCTAAGAGCATGGGACAATTGTTGTTATAATTCAAGTAAGAAGTTGATTACCCGAAACAACAAATAATGAGTAATAAATATGGTGATTAAATAAAATGTTTTATTTATACTCAAAGGTAGGTATGAATGAAGATTGTCATGATCCGTCTTTAGATTGTCTAAAGTATTTAGACATAGCACAAGTTTCTTGCAGAATTCATGAGTGCTGCTACAAGATTAGAGTATTAGATTAAACCCATGCTCACTTGGATCGCTTCATGGATTTTATCACGAGTGATTGGTGAGACGGTAATATCTTATATTCTTGAAACTGAGATGTGTGGGTTGTATCTTGCGAGTCGGTTACACATTAATAATATGTAAACGCACCAATAACTTGGTGTTATAAAACGTATTGTTGTGTGTGATTCGGTGAGTGAGTACATGCGAGCATTGAGTCGAAGTTTATCCGTTCCTTTTACCCAAAGTGGGATAAAAGCGATATCTGTGGGCCCCTCAATGATTTAGTGATGACACCCTAAGCGCTTGGCCAAGCCAGGACTAAGTTGATGTGTTCAATTGTAGTCTGTTGTCAGTCGTCATAAATCAAAAATCAGGAAACAACAAGTGAACAGAGAGTATGATTAAAATCCATGTCTCAGTTTATACGATATCTAGGATGGATGAATATATGATCCCTTATCTAAAGGACAGGTTGCTGATAAGATCAGAGTTCGACAACGTCTTTGAGAGCTACGATTGCTAATCGATTGTACTTACATTATACTTACTAGACTTATCCAAGTGGGAGACTGTTGGATTAGTGTCTAAGCCCGTAACTATATTTGGAATGTACTTGACCTGGTTGTGCACGGTCCTTTTTGGGTTGCCTTCACCAAAGCAACTTGATAGAATGATTTATGGAGAAAGAGGATTAATTATGATTTAGTAATATATTATATGAATAATATATTAAAGGAGAAATTATATTGTTTAATTAATATTTGTCAAGAATTAATTAATAATTAGTTTTGTAACTAAAAAACAATAATTAAACTTAGGGGACTGGAATTGTAATTATAAGATAGTTGCAATTGGGCTATGGATCACCTTGGAACATAGGTTGGACGAATTCTATGGGAAGCCCATAAGGAATTCGTCCAAGGGCTGTTCTAAAGGGAGTCCATGGGCTACTTAGGGCCTAAGCAGTCAAATTAGGGTTTCCTAGCTGATAACCCTAATAGCCTCACTATATAAAGACCCCTATGGCCCCAAAAACATGGTGAACTGACTTTGAAGAACCCTAGGACGTTTTTTGGTGCTCCTTCTCCTTCTCATAATTCATTCTCATGCTTGTGGTGTTTGTAAGCCATTAGAGGAGTGACACTTGTGACTCTAAGCTCTAAAGAAAAGAAGATTCAAACCATTGAAGAAGAGGTAATCATCTAGATCTGCTCTTATGTGATGATTTTGAAATGCATATGCTAGATTAGGGTTTTTAAGTCTTGTGTCAATTGCATGTACAATAGAGAAACCTAGATCCAAGCATTAGGGTTTGCATGAGCACGTAGGATGTTCTTTTTGGCACAAACCCATCAGTAAGTTGTTGGAGGTGGTTAAGGATTACAATTGTGAGATTCTTTATCATCCTGGGAAGGTCAACATAGTAGCAGATGCCTTGATTCGTAAGGCGCCTAGTGCTCCTATCATAGACCTATGCATGGGGATGATTATCACTTCACCACTATTAGATTTGATCAAAGAGATGTAGATAGAGGGGTTGAAGGAAGAGATGGAAGAACGAAAAGATCAAGGATCAGATTGCTACATTTGTTGGAGATAGTTAGGGTTTGTTAACTCAGTGTGGCAGAGTGTGTGTTCTTATTTCTGGTGGGGTTCGATAAACGTTGTTGAAAGAAGCGCACAAGTCATAGTTTTCAATCCATCTTGGCGCTGCAAATATATATATATATATATATATATATATATATATATATATATATATATAGTTGATATTAAGCTATTGGTGGCCCTATATCAAGAGGGATAGAGCTTGGTATGTGGATCGGTGCTTGAGTTGTTGGAAAGTCAAAGCCAAACATCAGAGACCACATGGCAGGATGCAGTTGTTAGACATCCCCATATGGAAATAGGAGAGTATTACTATGGATATCATCACAAAGTTTCCAAAGACGACATGTAGGGTTGATTCGATATGAGTTATTCTTCAAAGTGAGTGGACCATTCAACTCTTGAGGATATGCTTCGTGCATGAATGTTGAATTTGTTGGATTGAGGTGTCTAAGCTCATAGCTAAATTGGTATATTCTTGTAATTAGAAGAAAAATACTTTTTAGGTTTCCCTCATAACTAGAACTTGGTTAGAATAACATTTGTAGATATAGGATAATTTTATTTGTTTATTATATTATTAATAAGTTATAGTAAATGATTTGTTAAATGTATGATATATTAACTAGAAATAGATAGTTGACTCGTTAATTTAATGTGTGATTAATAAATTAATGTGGAATCAATAAGAGTTGATTAATTCGGGATTAATTGGAATTAATTAAAGGTGCAAGGAGTAAGCTGTAATTGTTTAATAATTGAACAAAACTGGGGATCTAGAAGACTCCATCATATGGACAGTTTTTGATGCCCTTTTAGGGTTTCTTGAATCCATAAATGATAATTAGGAAACTAGATAATTACTTGATTTGAAATATTATTATTATGTGATCAAATTTAGGGTTTTTAGGGTTTCCAAGCAGCTATATGTAGGAACTTCCTGTCAGCTATTTTGAACGACTCTTATACCTATAGAATTCTGATTTCTCTTGTTCTCATCCTCTCCCATCTCTTGTATTTTAGTTCTAGGGTTTGGGTGTGAGCTATTACAGGCATTATCCTTTTGGTCCTAAGCTTTCCAAGACCAACAACTACAAGGGATTGAAGTAATTTTTTTGCTATAAAAAATCAAAGGTATGTAACCCTAACTTGGTATTTTTTTATTATATTAGGTTCAATTTAGTTTTGTTGTTCACTGTTTGATACCTTCAAAGTGTTATGACATGGATCCTTAAGGTTGCATGTGCACTTAAGCGTTAAGAGTTTTTCCGCAAGCAGATAGTTTTTGTAACCTATAAAACCCATAGTAGTGTCAGCGCCTTGATGTGTCTAACATTGAAAGTGCATGAAATGAACTGAACACTTTTTTTTCGAAAATTATCAGTCACGATGTAACATACCCTCTATCATGACGTGACACCAGTCCATATATGATTTTCAGGATTTTCTGCCAAATCTGATTCGTAGGGTTAGTTTTAGTGATTATCTGGTTTTGGTTCTGCTGATATCCAAATTTTGAATGTTTGATATGATTAAATATAAAACCCTAAAATTAGGAGATAATCATTAAATAGATAATATTTAATTATAAGATGAATTAAATTGGATTATCCTTATGGATTTAGTTATAAGACTAATTAAACTAAATTATCCTTATGGATTTAATAATAAATCTAATTATAAGATTAATTAAATAGATAATTATAAAATCCATGTTAGGTTTAGACTGATTAATTAATTTTATGATTAATTTAGAAAATTAATATTTCAACCTTGTGGTTTAAATATTTAAAATACATCCTATACATATATAAAATGTTTAAATACTATATGTATAACAAAAGTTAGTCGAATCAATAGTAGGCCTCATTCAGGAAACCATACTATAAGAGGGGTATAAAGAAACAACCTATAAAATGACCGTTGAATGGATGTCCTTTTCACCCACCGTTCCTTTTGTATGGTGGTGGGTCATTAGCCGAATGGGTTTGATAGGATGTAATCACATTAAACGTATAATTCTATAAAGTAATAGAAGAATCTTTTAAAATCCCACTCTAGTTATTTTAGGAAAATATGAAATTTTATGCTAACCCATGGAAACACACATTATTTCTTTATGAGTCATTAGTGGAGCGTGAATGGTTAACTGACACACAAATGTGGGACTATAAAGATGTAATGATGAAACAACTCATGTTTTTGATGGTTGATGGAGTGTGTGTGGTTAACTAGCACATAAATGGGAGATTATAAATCAATCGAGGGTTTTGAGCAGGTTTGCATGGTTATTCACATCTTAATTGTGATCCTTGGCATCCTAGACACAATTGGTAAGTACATAATCCAAGAATAAACATGCCATTGATGTTTTATTGAAAATCTCAAAACATCTAGTAGTTTCATGTGATTGAAATTGTTGAAAAGTTTCTACCTACCTAAAATAGATTCGTGATATGACTACGTCATCCTTCTTCATATTTTGAAAGGAAAATACGGATCCTAACCTTAATTTAAATTTTGGGTTAATAATTATGGATTAAAAACAACTAAATTGAATTCTCCGTTTTCCTACTTTTAGATGTCTAATCAAGATAGACATGATCTTCATCATTCTTTTGAATATGTTTTTCCTCCATCTTCTGGAGATGGTCTTCCACATTAAATTCAAGGTGAAATTGTCTTCTATTCCCTAGGAAATTATGGAACTCAACATCATCTTTCTTCAACTCTTCCTTCCATTGCTTCCTCCCGTGACTCTACCAAGATCATGTTTTCTTCAAGTTGAAAGACATGAAACTACTCAAGCCCTATTGGCTTGTAAACACGAAGATGTAAATTCTATATGTATGCATGTTTTGAAAATGAAATAATACATTGACAAAATAGGAAGAATAGGTGTTGTATTTCCGAAGGATCAAGACAATGATTTGGTTCCTCTATTGCTTCCAAATTCATATGGTTAGTTCATTGAGAACTTGCAGATTTGGAATCTTGACGTGACCTTAACTGATCTGACCCATAGGTTGATAGTTACTAAAGCAGAAATGCTTAAGATCACAACTAAAGTGGAAATGATTATAGGGTCTAATCCTAAGAGTTGCATGGACATCGACTATGGTAATGTTTGTAAACTAGAAAAGTTTTCTCTTCCCAATCAAAAGGGATCGACCAAGGTCAAACCGTTTGATCGTATGGTAAAGAGAGAGGATCATTCTAAGATCATCCCAATGTTGACCGCAATGAGTTCATTTGTTTCTACTTCCAATTAAAGGGTAATTGGAAGCGAAGCTGCCCAAAATACCTGAAGGATCTTCAAGATGGTAAAGTCAATTTGTGTTACTATACTTCATGTACATCCATTACTTAACTCCATAAGTTCCTATTGATAGACTCTTAATACATAATGTGATGATCGCATTTTGATGGTATTGCAGGATATAAAAGAAAGGAGGAAGCTTGAGAAAAGCAATCTAAATGTGATCATGGGAAATGGACTTTAGTCACATAGTTCGATGGTCAGAAATTGGAGCTACTACTAAGGAGCTAGGATAATTTTAATACATTGTTTTTATTTTTTAAATACGATTAGAGGCATTGTTTTTCATTTTATGCATTATAAGGACAAATTCTATTTTTTAATTAATAAAAGTGAAGTTTTGTTATATATAGTTGCCTCATTTTATATTTCCCTACAATGACATTAATGAATATGTTGATCACGTTTCTAATAATAGCAATATTAAATGAGGATTTGATTCTTAAGATATCGTTCTTGTGGTATTGTAACATTTGGCCAAGTGAAAAAGAAATATCATCACCAAGTTTCAATTAGACAGAAACTTGGATTCATGCAATTTGAATTGCATGATGCATGAGAATCTTGTTCATTGGAAAATTATGACTAATTCATTTTTCACATGTTTATATGAGACAAGTGAAAGACTAATGGATCTAGTACATGGTGATATGGACTCTTCAGATCCACCATAAGGGACAATAATTTTATTCATCATGGTTTACTAATGCTTCAGTGGATATGATTGTGTTTATAAGATTAATCATAATTCTAACTTTTGAAAGGTTCGTAGAGTAGTAAAATGTGACAACCCGATATTTCGAGTCAATGTAATGTAAAACCAATCAAATTTAGGTCAAAATGTAACTTTCCTAAAATCTTATTTGGGTCAAATAAAGTAGTAGGAATCGTATCAAGGTTTCCAAGCATATAAAGAACCCTAAAATCCAAGTTATAACGAAGAAGTTATGACCAACCGAAGATTCTCGGCAAAACCGGCATCAGCGATTAAACGTAAAACGCGAAATTTCGATGCAATAGTTTTTAGCCTTAAGTATCTAAATGAAAGTTATAGACAACCTCAATCTATGATCGTACATAAAAAGAACGTCCAAATCTGACTTCGGATGTGAAAGTTATGAATTTTTGAAGAAATTCCTTAATCGCGTCATTTTATTAAATAAATAATAAAAATAATTTTGGAATTTGCCAACGGATTCTAAACGAAAGTTGTAGATCTTGGTCTCACCTTCGCGTGGATATAAAGAACGTCAAAAACGGAGTTCGTATGAGGGAGATATGAATTTTAGAAGTTTAATTAAAATAAATATAAATTTAATTATCAACTCCCAGTATTATCCGAATGGGAGTCATCGGATAGGACCGAAGTACGCCCTGCGTACCTTCGTACGCCCCGCGTACTGAGATCAAGGGCCTCGGATCGTCCACGTCGCCCTATTCGACCCGTCCGACCCGTCCGAAGCGTCCGACCCGCTGTCCCGTCCGACCCGCCGTCCCATCCGACCCGTCTCCCCAACAACCCGTCCCATCCGAAGCCGAGGCAGTCGAGGCTTCGGTCATGCATGACGTACGCGTACGCGCTGCGTACGAGCGTACGCCCCGCGTACCGAGGCGGTTCAGCCTTCCTATAAATAGGATGCGAGGGCTTCCGAGAAAAGGGCTCATTTCTCTCCTCTCTCTCACAATCTTGCCTCGTTTTCCGTGCCCGTTCAAACCCGAAGCTCTGGTCTTTTTGCTCAAGTCCCGAGGGTCGATTTTACTCCCAAGATTCCCGAGAATCCCGAGAAAAATCCATTTCCCGAGACGAAACTCTGCCCGGTTTTCCATCTCGCTATCTTCAAGCTTTCATGTGAGTTCATACCCCTTAACTAATGTTCTAAACTACTTTTAAATGCTTTATGGGGGGGGATACAAGTAGAACCATGCTAGTATTATATCAATCGCATGCGATTAATAAGTAGAATTACGCTAGTTATTACGTCAATCACATGTGATTAATATATAGCATTCAAGAGATTTGGCTACTCATTAGCCATTTTACTAAATAGTTTCCTTCAAATGATTTGTATAAACATTTTATATGTTTTAAACTACTTATTACACTTTACATTTTACCCGGTACATTACCTTTCAAACTTATTTACAACTGTGTTTCAATCAAATGTTTCCTTATACTCAAAACTGTTTTATCATACTTATGCCTTCAATTTGTTTTATAGATCGACATCAAGTCGATCTTTTCTTAAAATAATATTTATGTTTCAAATGTCTTACAAAATTTATTTATGCTTTTATATTATAAATTGCATGCCTCTATATGTATAGTTATATAAGAAATGTTTAAAAGACTTAGGAAGGCTATCCACCCTATTTCCTTTTCGCGCCTTGAGATGTGGTCTGGTGGGATATTGGATACTCGTCCGAAGGTCGTTTAAATATTAGTTATATATCATGTGTACATATAAAGTCATAAAAGGTCCTTCCAGTTCATCCTATGCCCTTGGGTAGCAAGGGTATACATCCACGTCCATACATACCACTTAGATTACTAGTAAGCTACCATGTGGGTAGTTCAGGAAGATACTAGAACCATTACTAGAATGCGATATCATACAATGAGTCAGTTCATTCATGAGTCAATACTTTCTAAAACATTACTATACATGTACAACTATACTAGGACGAGAACATATACATCTATACTAGAACATTTACATTACTATACTTGCCAGATAGAGAGAACACACATTACAGCTAGCACACGTAGAACCTTACCGTACTCTACTATAATATTTACATTATTATACGTATAGGAGTACTTATGCATAGATATATCAGTAGGAGTCCTATTACATTTTATATGTATCGACTCCGTTATTAAATCCGTGTTCTTACCTTTTCCTTGTGATAAGATCACATAATCGACGAGATAGAATGGATTATTATCCTAGTACCAGAGGATACGAGTTGGGGGGATTGACCATTCCTAGAATCTCTGTTAGCTACAGAGGTAAAAGTACATCTATGGATGTCAAACGGTTGGTACCTTTACAGGTGCACGATTAAGGGATTAACCATTCCTATACCCAGCTGTTAGCAACAGAGGTAAGAGTACGTCTACGGATGGATTAAAGTTAACGTTTACAGTACCAAAGGGTATGATTCAGGTTAGTTATATTATTACCCATAATTGTGACTCATTCACATAACCAATGAGGTAAAATTATATTTAGGTATCCTAGTACCAAAGGATAGAACTTCTTATAATGATAATAATAGTAACACAATTAGGTCTTGGTAAAAGACTACAAAGAGCACAGTTAAGTCTTGGTAGAAGACTCCTTTTGTTACTAATAGGAATCATAGGGATTCTAGGGTTTTTCAAACATTTACAGTTGATCTACAAACATTTTCATACTTTTATGAGCTTTCTTTCAAAACAATGTCAAGTCTTAAAAATTATAAGTTTTACAAATTAAGACACATTAATACTTATGATCTCACCAGCTTTATAGCTGATACTCGCTTTCAAAATTACTTGTATCCTCAGGTCATCATAGACAGGTACCGATGCAAGGAGAAAGGAAGATAGAGCTTATTCAAGACTTACCTTTCATTTTGATTTATGCTTTAGTGTTTATCAAAATTTGACAGAATACAATTGTATAATAATTATTTTATTAATGCAATGGATGATGTTGTTGCTTGTTTACTACTTTACATTGTTGTTGATATTATACATGACGTCCTCCGCCCCAGAACGTTTCCGCCGTTCTTGGTTTTGGGGTGTGACAGATTGGTATCAGAGCATTGTTTATAGAGAATTGAGTATATCAACCCATAAAAGATATACTAACTATAAATACAATGGGATTAAAAATACTCTGATTTAGAGTATATACTTTAAATAATAAGATATTTAAGTAAGTATACGTGCTGCATTCATACTAAAATCAGTGTCACTAGGACAGTACAAAAGAATTACGATTGTTGGGCAACACAAGTGGGCTTAGAGACATATGGTCAAAACTGGGAAGATATAGCCTGATCACCTATATTATCCGAGGGTTGACTAGCATGTGCCTAAGTTTTAATTGGGTGGTTGCAACAATGCTAAAATCTTACCAACCCTACCACAATGAGAACAATAGAACATAACATTAAAAATTTAAAATACTATAGGAGTATTTGGCGTTACTATAAGTACTTTATACTTGAGAATTAAAATGGGATCTTCATTACTAAGTTAATAGTTTAAGTGGATACACTGAGGCTACATGTAATTAGGATGTTATAGACTCAGAATCTGTGATAATTGTGCCTTACCACTATTCTGTGCGAATTTGGAAATAAGGTCACTTATTCGCAGGTCTATCCTGTTTAGATTACACATAGCGGGTATGCACTTCACAAATAGTGATGTAACTAATGAGGGTTTTCTAAATAATTATCTAGATAGTTCGTCTAATAATTATCCACTTACCCTAAATTCTCGCATAGAAATCATAGTTGGACTCCATCCCCTTGACAACCAGTACCTTCCGAATGAAGTCATAGCTGGTTGGTTTGGAGAAGAACCAGAGAATGATCATCCTATCCCTTTGGATGATCACCATGACGAAAACCTTTCAGCCGATGCTAATTCCGAACTAGAGGTTGAGAACCTACCCCAAGCAACTCCTTTCCAATTCCTAACCCTCGTCCGGCTTTTCATTGCCCGACCCTGAGTGAGTGGAATGCTTGGAAACAGGGAGCCAAGGACAAGATCAGTTTATACTATTTGATGGCGACCGAAGCTTTTACGACTTGAGCAATGGGGGCTCAGCAGATAGAGTCTTGCCAATCTTGGTCCACTGAGAGGCCCGAAATGAGATTCAAAGCAGGACAGCCCTACATCAGATTGCAGAAGTAGGCGCCTATGCTAGAATGCATACCCCCCACACCATTCATCTAGAGGATGCTCACGAGAGATCAGTGAGAAACCATGAAACCCTGTTGCAAGCACTGGCTGAATCACGAGCCGAGGTCATAGAGCTCCGAGTATGCCAGATGGTGTGCGAAAGACACCTACTTGACAATGGAACGTCAATTGGTTGAGCTAAGAGTTCACCAGAGGAATGACCGTCGCCAGTAGTAGACGCTTTACTTTATTTCCCTTATAAAAAGAAATTGTTTTCTGTCTATGCCCGATGTGGCATTTTCTATGAAATTATCGTGTACCGTAAGTACTTTAGTTAGGTCTTTAAGCTGTCAGGAACTATCTTCTGTGGATATGATGTGAAACCTTAAAAGGTCATTTTCCAGAATCCTTACATCGTGAATATCAAAGATATTGACAGCCGGCTAACTTCTGTGTCATTCTTCATGCAAGTACTTTTATCTTACTTTCATTGGAGTCTATCTAAATCATACTTTAGTCAAGTCATTGGACTATGGTGATTTATCTCCAGAGGCATTTCCAAGTCTCTTCAGTGGTTGGATCTTGTTATTCACCAACCCACGACACCTCAGCTCGAACGACAAACGTCTTGAGACCATTCTACGAATATACTCCCATTCCGTACTAGGACTGCATCATAGGGATGTAGGTCAAACCTTAGCGAACATACTTTCATTCTTTACCAGGACTGCATCATAGGGATGTAGGTCAAACTTTCGAGATCATACTCTTACTCTTTTCATGAACAATCTAAGTACATCAGGGTCAACCAGAATCGCTCACAAATCTTTACTCTTTCGTGTTACAGAATCATGTCGCCAAAGAAAGACGAGCAACCCATCAACCAAGCACCAACCCTCCAGATTGATGCAGCTACCGTTCAAGCTGCAGTCTCGGTTGTCGTGTCAGCTTTTCTGACGCACCTTAACGCTAACAATGCGAATGTTAGCGGGATTATTAACAACAATTACAATCCGAGTAACAATCAAATACCGCAACGAGCAGCAAACTACCACGACACCCCGAGTTCCAAGACGAAGAGTAACAAATGGAAGTTTTGGGATAGAAAGAAGGACAAATCGCGTAAAGGGACGAACAAGAAACAACCACGAGTAACGACCTTCACAACTACGACATCTATACCTCCTACTGCCATCCCTTCGGAAACACCAGTTGTCCCAAACCCAGCCCGACAATATGCTGGAAATCTCCCTAATTGCATCAAATGTAATTATCACCACCTTGGACCGTGTCGGGGGAAGCAGTGCTCAAACTGCAACAAAAAGAGGCACACCAAACGATACCGCAAGAGCTTATCAGGACCGACCAATAACTCACCCAACGCCGAGGGAAACCAGACTTGTCATCACTGTGGTGAGTTTGGTCACTATAAAAGAGACTGCCCGAAAAAGGAAAGAACCCGCGTCCCCATAACTCCTACTCGACGTTTCACTACCACCACCAATGTGGGTGCTGTCCATATATGTCACCAATGCGGTGAAATTGGACACCTCCAGAAGGATTGCCCGATAACGCAGAATTCTGGCGCAGATGGGAAGATTCTCAGGATCACAGCTGCAGGAGAGCCTACTCCGGAACCACGTTAAATGTAATTTGGGCGTTCGTTGTAACAGACTTATAAACTATCTAGAATTAGTGCAACTAGAGTCTTACCTTTTGCGAGATCCTGTCTGTATAGGAATGCTCGTGCTGCGTATACTTGTCTTTTGTAGTATATCCTATTCGCAGCAATAGTCTTGTGGTAAATCTAAAGTACTGTAACTCTGTTCATGGTTGCACAGTTGTGTTTTGTCTGTAATCGTCTATGTTTAATTCTAATGTCTTTAAAGTTTCTGTATGATTCCGACATTATCATACAATCAGATTCAATTTGATCGACGCCAAAACAGCTTCATACGTACATCTCTTTCTTCTAGATCGTTTTTCCAGCGAAGCCGTCATATCAGAACACCGTAGTACTCATGCCAAGAGTACCACTTAGTTATTTTCTTTCCGAAGAAATCCCCGAAGTACCACTCTTGCAGTACGTCAAGTTCAATCCAAGGATTTATACGAATGATCTATCACTGAGAAATGTTTGCATAAGAGTGATATATAATCAAGGTTCTACAGGTTTAGAATTGATGATTCCACTTTAACTTCTTTTCCCGGATGGGATGTGAGGGTAAGGAAGAATCAGTTATTCGACTACCTTTTCAATATTAATTATATACGACTCGTATACACGAGATGGTGATCGTGAAGCCCTGTATAAATTCTAAAATGGACTTCAGGACGGAGAACTGCCTAAGTATACGATTAATCACATCATCATGCGAACAAACTTAGAACCCAGTACGACTCCCGAAAACAGATCGCCCTATAGTTTAAACACCCTCGGAGATACCAGAACAGTACAAACTGCTTGACGAACTACACAGAAAGAGAATTAGAAGACTAGGCTTCTCACCCTAGAGAACCCCGGTCATATTCTCGCGGAGATCGACGGATTGCAACGTATGTGCCTCGGATATCGAGGACTCTGTCAAGATTTTCATAGAAATTGTTATCTCTGCCTCGCATAGACAAAATGGTCGAGCAAACGCAAGGAAAGAAACTACTTCCAGGAATGGATCTAAAATCCGAATATCACCAGTTCGAGTGTTAGTTGAGGATGTCCAGAAGACTATCTCCTGAACTCGATGTGGACACTTCGAGTTCGTAGTAATACCTTTCGGATAGGACCAATACGCCCATAGTTCTCATGAGCTAAATAAATAGAGTTACGTCTTTCTTACTGGGATCAGTCATCATTTCTCCATGTAATGACTTACTTATCTACCCTCGTAGTAAGAAGAAAGCCCATGGTAACATTTCTACAGAGGAACTTTTAGCAAAGTTCTCTAGGCTCGAGTTTTGAAATTGAAAAGTCAAATTTCTAGGACACACTGATAGTAATGTGAGAAATTTTGAGTACTCTTTCAATTTGTCAAAACCGTTGAGCATTTATCGACACCAGAGACGCCGACAGTTTTCGCCAGATTCTAGGTCTTACCGACCTACCGCCTTAGTTCATTCAGAACTCCTCGCAAGCTACAGAAACTCGTACAACTTTGACCCAGCAATGGGTGGCCTTTGACTGGGAAGTTACGTAAGAAAAGGAACCTTTGAGATTCCAAGTGAGTGACCAAGTTCTTTAGGATAACTCACTCTGAGAATGGCTTAATACGCTTCATAAAGCGTGGAAAGCTAAATCCAAGTTAGACAGGACCTCCGAGATTCTTATCAGAATCGGTCCTGTGCCTCACACAAACAAGACCTACTCCGCGAACTCAGTAACGTACTTTCTACTCTTCGCATCTCGATCGTGAAACCATACCTTTCCGTTAGGACTTTTGCAGGTCCACTCTTTGAGATCCTCAACTTCGTATTAGAACCGTAGTGACCCTCGACCGAGAGGTCAAGCGGACGAAGAAACGCCATCGCCAGTTAGTGAAGGTTCGTTGGAATGCCAACCGAGAACCTGTTATCAATTAGATGCACTAGAACCAATCAATTAGGAAGTTTCCTCCTCACGACTCGATCATTCGTGCATACTTCCTTGCTTAAATTCTAATTTCGGGACGAAATTCCTTCTAACGGGGGGATGATGTGACAACCCGATATTTCGAGTCAATGTAATGTAAAACCAATCAAATTTAGGTCAAAATGTAACTTTCCTAAAATCTTATTTGGGTCAAATAAAGTAGTAGGAATCGTATCAAGGTTTCCAAGCATATAAAGAACCCTAAAATCCGAGTTATAACGAAGAAGTTATGACCAACCGAAGATTCTCGGCAAAACCGGCATCAGCGATTAAACGTAAAACGCGAAATTTCGATGCAATAGTTTTTAGCCTTAAGTATCTAAATGAAAGTTATAGACAACCTCAATCTATGATCGTACATAAAAAGAACGTCCAAATCTGACTTCGGATGTGAAAGTTATGAAATTTTGAAGAAATTCCTTAATCGCGTCATTTTATTAAATAAATAATAAAAATAATTTTGGAATTTGCCAACGGATTCTAAACGAAAGTTGTAGATCTTGGTCTCACCTTCGCGTGGATATAAAGAACATCAAAAACGGAGTTCGTATGAGGGAGATATGAATTTTAGAAGTTTAATTAAAATAAATATAAATTTAATTATAAACTCCCAGTATTATCCGAAGGGGAGTCATCGGATAGGACCGAAGTACGCCCTGCGTACCTTCGTACGCCCCGCGTACTGAGATCAAGGGCCTCGGATCGTCCACGTCGCCCTATCCGACCCGTCCGAAGCGTCCGACCCGCTGTCCCGTCCGCCCCGCCGTCCCATCCGACCCGTCTCCCCAACAACCCGTCCCATCCGAAGCCGAGGCAGTCGAGGCTTCGGTCATGCATGACGTACGCGTACGCGCTGCGTACGAGCGTACGCCCCGCGTACCGAGGCGGTTCAGCCTTCCTATAAATAGGATGCGAGGGCTTCCGAGAAAAGGGCTCATTTCTCTCCTCTCTCTCACAATCTTGCCTCGTTTTCCGTGACCGTTCAAACCCGAAGCTCTGGTCTTTTTGCTCAAGTCCTGAGGGTCGATTTTACTCCCGAGATTCCCGAGAATCCCGAGAAAAATCCGTTTCCCGAGACGAAACTCTGCCCGGTTTTCCATCTCGCTATCTTCAAGCTTTCATGTGAGTTCATACCCCTTAACTAATGTTCTAAACTACTTTTAAATGCTTTATGGGGGGGGATACAAGTAGAACCATGCTAGTATTATATCAATCGCATGCGATTAATAAGTAGAATTACGCTAGTTATTACGTCAATCACATGTGATTAATATATAGCATTCAAGAGATTTGGCTACTCATTAGCCATTTTACTAAATAGTTTCCTTCAAATGATTTGTATAAACATTTTATATGTTTTAAACTACTTATTACACTTTACATTTTACCCGGTACATTACCTTTCAAACTTATTTACAACTGTGTTTCAATCAAATGTTTCCTTATACTCAAAACTGTTTTATCATACTTATGCCTTCAATTTGTTTTATAGATCGACATCAAGTCGATCTTTTCTTAAAATAATATTTATGTTTCAAATGTCTTACAAAATTTATTTATGCTTTTATATTATAAATTGCATGCCTCTATATGTATAGTTATATAAGAAATGTTTAAAAGACTTAGGAAGGCTATCCACCCTATTTCCATTTCGCGCCTTGAGATGTGGTCTGGTGGGATATTGGATACTCGTCCGAAGGTCGTTTAAATATTAGTTATATATCATGTGTACATATAAAGTCATAAAAGGTCCTTCCAGTTCATCCTATGCCCTAGGGTAGCAAGGGTATACATCCACGTCCATACATACCACTTAGATTACTAGTAAGCTACCATGTGGGTAGTTCAGGAAGATACTAGAACCATTACTAGAATGCGATATCATACAATGAGTCAGTTCATTCATGAGTCAATACTTTCTAAAACATTACTATACATGTACAACTATACTAGGACGAGAACATATACATCTATACTAGAACATTTACATTACTATACTTGCCAGATAGAGAGAACACACATTACAGCTAGCACACGTAGAACCTTACCGTACTCTACTATAATATTTACATTATTATACGTATAGGAGTACTTATGCATAGATATATCAGTAGGAGTCCTATTACATTTTATATGTATCGACTCCGTTATTAAATCCGTGTTCTTACCTTTTCCTTGTGATAAGATCACATAATCGACGAGATAGAATGGATTATTATCCTAGTACCAGAGGATACGAGTTGGGGGGATTGACCATTCCTAGAATCTCTGTTAGCTACAGAGGTAAAAGTACATCTATGGATGTCAAACGGTTGGTACCTTTACAGGTCCACGATTAAGGGATTAACTATTCCTATACCCAGCTGTTAGCAACAGAGGTAAGAGTACGTCTACGGATGGATTAAAGTTAACGTTTACAGTACCAAAGGGTATGATTCAGGTTAGTTATATTATTACCCATAATTGTGACTCATTCACATAACCAATGAGGTAAAATTATATTTAGGTATCCTAGTACCAAAGGATAGAACTTCTTATAATGATAATAATAGTAACACAATTAGGTCTTGGTAAAAGACTATAAAGAGCACAGTTAAGTCTTGGTAGAAGACTCCTTTTGTTACTAATAGGAATCATAGGGATTCTAGGGTTTTTCAAACATTTACAGCTGATCTACAAACATTTTCATACTTTTATGAGCTTTCTTTCAAAACAATGTCAAGTCTTAAAAATTATAAGTTTTACAAATTAAGACACATTAATACTTATGATCTCACCAGCTTTATAGCTGATACTCGCTTTCAAAATTACTTGTATCCTCAGGTCATCATAGACAGGTACCGATGCAAGGAGAAAGGAAGATAGAGCTTATTCAAGACTTACCTTTCATTTTGATTTATGCTTTAGTGTTTATCAAAATTTGACAGAATACAATTGTATAATAATTATTTTATTAATGCAATGGATGATGTTGTTGCTTGTTTACTACTTTACATTGTTGTTGATATTATACATGACGTCCTCCGCCCCAGAACGTTTCCGCCGTTCTTGGTTTTGGGGTGTGACATAAAACAAAGAGAATAATCTCTTAGGCTAAAAGATAGAAGATTCTACAATCTAAAAGGAAAGGAGAGCACTTTAGTATCTTGTTTTATGATCATCTTGCTAATTGTGGAATTGTATCAAAATTAATCCTCAAAGAACATCTTAATGTAATTGTATGAATAAAAAGGGGAATCGAACATTGTTGGAAATGTTTCGATCATAAATGTGTCATGGTTCATTCCCAAACAAGTTTTAGAGTTGTATTCTAGTAACTATGGAACATATCTTAAAACTCATTTCAAACTAAGAAGGTTGATAACACCTTATAATATATGGAGTAATAATGCTTCCCTTACTCTAGCACATTTAGAATTAAAGTTTTGATGTTTTTGTTGAGCGAGAAACAATAGAAAACTGAGCCGAATTCTATAAAGTGTTTCATTATTGGGATTCCACATGAACTCTTGAATATTTTTTTTACCTCGTCGAGGAATGTTCCTTGAGATAAACACTCATATGTCAAGAAGCAGTCAGAGTCATATTGATATTGAGAGTTTAAAGATTCAACCGATAATGATCATTTTAGTTATCACTAGTGCGCAACGTAAGGTTGAAAACCTATTGTGTTTTAGTTGACACATTCTTATTTCTGTGCGTCTTTCGGTTAAGTTGGCAATGCATATGAGTTCAATGTTTTGTTTTTAGTTGCAAAAGCAAAGCACGTTGGTCAATGAATGTACATTGATCAGTATGGGTGAGCTGCTAACAAATACAGAAGCATTGGTAGGCCTTGAGCTGCAAGAAAGAAAGAAATTTAAAATAGTGTAATTCAGTCCATGAAGGAAAACTAAGTTTGAATTAGGTTTGTCCTAAACCTTGTCTTATGACTATAGTTTGGGAATGAAATCTCCATGTAGATAGGAAAGTACGCACCTTAAAATCTAGATGGCAAAACGTTTCTCTCTAATTCATGAAAATGATTATGATGAAATACTTTCGCTAATGGATTTCAAAGATCTTATTCAGATCGATATGGATATTGGTTGTGTAAAATGCATTCTCAAATTCACAATATGATTACAGTATCCCTCTTCATATTTCGATTTGTGAGGAATGGCAAGGAGTTTTTTGAACCTTCAAGAGATATATCTATTAGTCTGGAAGGGCTTAAACATATGTAGATACTATCCAACTAAGATTTATGAGCTTAAGAGGTCTAATCAGAGACTAACGAAGTGTCGCATTATAGGAATCTACACTTCTATAAGAAAGTCAAAAGGTATTGGTTTCTCGAAGTCCGATTAATTTCTGGGTACATGTAAAAGCTAGTGGGATCATAATTGTTTTGCTAGAATTACATGAGGACAATATTTTTTCGTAGGAAACATTATCTCTAGGGAACTTTTTTTATATGATAAACCTGGGGAGAGGGCACTCATACTTCGATTTGAATCTAAAATTTTCGATTGTATAGATTAGTAAAACTTAGTCAAAGACATATATGAATATCATATTGACATGTTTCAGCATAAGAGATTCGATATGTAGAAATATTATAGCAAGGAATTGAACTAATATCAAATCCTTGTGTAGGGAATAATGAGTCGAGTCTCATATGCTTCAGATATAGGATCGATTACATATGCTACATTATTCACTTATTCTAATTTTTCAAATGCCTTTAGCATTGTGTGAAAATGTTTAGGATTTTGTGTGACTAAGCTGGTTAAACAAATGTCAAGAACATTCTAATGTTTTACCAAATATTGGTTGCTTGTTGACAGTTGGAAGTATGATATTATTAAGATAGACCATAGTGACATGTTTTGGATTGAGATCATCTTGGTCAGAATTGATGGTCGTATGGAAATATGGAAATGTTTCCATAGTGGGGTATGGTTGTTAAATATGCATGTAAGTTGGAAGCCTTAATGCAAGATAAGCGTTCTAAGAGTGTACCTTGAATTTGAAACTTCATAACCAATGCATTATTTCAAGTAACAAGTTCCTTTGGAACATTCTATGATATCGAAAGCTCAATCTCTGTGACTTTAGAACCTCGACATCATAGGAGGTCAATGCATGTGAAGTAGGAATTCCACCACATCTTAGATAGTAATAATAATTTGGAATTGTGAAACGAGCATCGTTGGAGTAGTGTCCAGTCGATCTGTTCACCAAGGAAGGACCATGGAGAGGCGTAGTATGCATGTTTATAACATGTAATTATTGATGTTAGTTAATTCAAGTGGTTACTTGATTACTCGAAACATTATGCAATGAATAAATTCGTAATTGTTATGATGATTAAATAATAGGGATTTATTTATATTCAAGGGGTACGATATCATAGCTTATTAGTTTATTATTGTGTTTCACTTTGCATGTTTTACTTACTGAATAATTTTAATTATTTAAATTCCATATTCATTCTTACTTTTGGAAGTAAGTAGCAAATTAAGACTGTCATGAATTGTTTGTAGATTGTCTATAGGGATTGGACATTACTTATTGATTGCTACAATATTCATAAGTACATGGAAATAGGGTTTTTAAGTATTGGATAAACTCACTCTTAGAAATTACTTCATTGATTTAATCATGATTAATTCTAAGACGGTAATATCTTCTATTCTTCAAATAGAGATATATAAGCCATTTTTTGCAAATTAGTTGTGCATTGGTTTACTCCAACACATCTCGTAACTCGGTGTTATAAAGTGTAATTTCATGCTTGATTTGGTGAGTTAAATGTATGACTATATAGTCAAAGTTTATTTGTTCCCTTTTTATTAATAGGAAAAGCGATATCTTTGGGCCCCTCAGTGATTTGAGTTGATCTATGTAAACCATGCACCTAGTCCGGACTAAATTCAGGTGTTCGATTTTGATCATTAAACCGGAGCCTGAGAAAGAAACAAATGAACATGAGGTTTATCATTTAGTCCATTATTTTGTTCATATGATATCTTGTAGAATGAAGGAATAGCTGATCACTTATTTTAGGGACAACGTTTGATTTGAATTAGAGTTGAAAGTGGCTTTGGAAAGCACACTTTGCTATTTGATTCGAGGTTGTACTTGCAGTTGTAGTTATAGACTTATCTAAGTAGGAAACTATCAGATTAAGTTGTCTAAGGTCGTAAATAAATTGGTATATTCTTGTAATTAGATACAAAGTCCTTTTTGGGTTTCCCTCATAACTAGAACTTGGTTAGAGTGACATTTATAGAAAGAGGATAAATTTATTAGTTTATTATATGATTAATAAGTTGTAATAAATGATTTGTTATATATATAACATATTAATTAGAAATAGATAGTTGATTTGTTAATTTATGATATGATTAATAAATTACTGTGAAATAAATAAGAATTGATTAATTATGAATCAGAATTATTTGGAATCAATTCAGGATTAAATGGAATTAATTAAAGCTACATGTACTGAGCCGTAATTGATAAACAATCGAACAAAATTAAGGATCCATAAGCCTCCATCATATGGACGGTTTTTGATGCCCTATTAGGGTTTCTAAAAGCCTCTAAATGATAATTAGGAAACTATATAATTACATGAGTTGAAATATTAGTATTATATGTTCAAAATTTGCGTTTTAAGGGTTTCTAAAAAGCTATAAATAAGACCCTTGGGTCATCTATTTTCTATGAATCTTGTACCTAGGGAATTATGTTTTCCCTTGCTTTCCTCCTCTCTCATATCTTTTCTTTTAGTTATAGGGTTTGGGTGTGATCCATTATAGGCATCATCCTTTTAATACTTAGCTTTCCACGACTAACAGATACATGGGATTGAAGAGGTTTGTTTGCTACAACAAATCAAATATATGTAACCCTATCTTGGTATTTTTAGATTATATTAGGTTTCATGTTAGTTTTGTTGTTCAGTGTAGGATACCTTCAAAGTATTATGAAATAGATCCTTTAGGTTGCATGTGTCCTTAAGTTTTAAGAGTTTTTCTACAAGCACATAGTTTTTGTAACCTATAAAACTCATCATAATTTTGGTGGGAGTAGGCATACTTACCATTTTTTAGATGAGTTCTCCTACAACAACAACTATCATGCCAAAATTGACATGCATCACTTTGAGTTGCTTTATGGAAGGAAATTTCGGCCCCCATTTGTTGGGGGTGAGGTTAGTCATTGATTGATGCAGAACACCGAAGTAGTGCTCAAGACTATGGAGTTGATACAACAAGTATGTGGTAAATTGCAAACCGCACATAGTAGACATAATAGTTATGCTGATCGGCATCATTTCAACTTGGATTTCCATGTTGGGGTTTTCATGGTTCTAAATTTGTCACCATGGAAGGGTGTCATCTGGTTCTGAAAGAGGGGAAAGTTGGGCCCCAGATATATCATTCCCTTCAGGGTTATTTCCCGGGTGGGCATGGTTGCTTAACAGTTAGATCTTCCCGAGGAGCTTAGTCAGATCCACAACACATTTTATGTTTCCCAGTTGTGGAAATGTTTAGTTGATGAGTCTGTAATGGTACTGTTATATGACATTCAGGTTGATGAGGGCCTGAACTATATAGGGCGGCCAATTTTTGATTATTGGTAGGAAGACAAAGGTCATGCGCAAGAAGGAGCTAGTTTTGGTCAAGGTGCAATGTCAACACCAGAAGGGTTACAAATTTACTTGAGAACCCAGGGAAGAGATGATAGAGCATTACCCCGAGTTATTTGTAGCAGCGGATTTCAAGGACAAAATCTGATTCAAGTGGGGGAGAGTTATAACATCCGGTTTTCAAGTATGAATTTAATGCTTAAAAAACCGGTGGAATTTGGTAGCCACGGCGTGGTGTGGAAGGTCACCACGACGTATTGATAAGATTAAAACTTATAAGATCGATAGATTCAAAACAAGTAGAAGAATCAAACACCAAGAATAGATATCAAAGTTGTGCTGAATGCTTAAAATCATTGCCTTAGAAGAGCTCGATTAAGAACTGCTATTGTAAAGGCTAAGTAGGGTTACAAGATGATTGACAAAACACGGTGCATGCATGCACTATTTATACTCTAACCCTAGCACATTAATATCGGGTTGACAAACCCAACCCATTAAAAAAGATTAAAGAAAACAATACAATACAATTATTGACACAATACAAAATAAACCCAACAATCTCCACCTTTGTCTCAATAAGGAAGGCAGATTCTTCATTATTGTTGTCACTTTTGAACTGTAAACAGCTTCGGCATAATCCCCAGTAGTGTCTTGCGAACAAGGACATACCAATTGATCATGTCTGAAAAGCACTTATTGTCCACAATGATGTTCGCTTTATTCTGACTCACGAAATCCACAAAGTAATCGAGATAGGATCAGGAGTATAGATGCTTGTCTACAAAATAGAAGCAGGCTCTGTGAAATTTCGCATCTGGCTTTTCTCTTATCTGAAAAGCTACACTCCAATCCTTCTTTCGTATCCTCCACAACTTCATCGTATCGAGGTCCTTCGGGAGAACAGTGGGTTTCTTGTGCAGAATAGTGGAAATCTCCACATCCATCTTCACAATCTATTGGATGTAACAGACCAACATTCATTTTAGATGTGCAATGATAGGCTCGAATTTTTGTTGATCCTTCATCAGCAGAAGTTACAAAGAAATCCAATCAAATGGGATGAAGCTCTTTGTTTCAAGTGGTCCATACACCTTAACAACTGTGATCTTCTTTGATCTCTATGTTTCGTATTGTGGCCTCACATGCTTTTGATAAAATGAGCAGAGCGCCTGATCAGCACCTTTGTCAGCCAGAGAAGCATTCTCAATTAAGTCAAAACTATGAAAAAGGAAATCCTTCGAAGTAATAGGCATATCAAGCTATAAATCCGAGGAATTCTCCAAGTTGAATGATCTAACGGGCTTAGCCAGTAAACGTTCAGATTGTTGACGGCTTCTTTCAGAATTCGCTCAAGTGTCCACAGAAGAAAGATAGTCTTTTGAGCTTTCAATGTTTCCTCTGCTTCACGAGCAAGCCTTGCTTTCGCTTTAGCTTCTCTGACTATATGATGATTTTCAGCGATTTCAACTCGATGAATCTTCCTTCGCAATTTTTCATTTTCATCAGGTTCTTCCTCTTTACTGTCATCGATAAGCTTCTCTTTGCCTCTCGAACTCGAAGTTGCATTAACCTTCGGTTCGTTTATTTTGGGATGTTGTTCTTGATTATCACCCCCACCAGCTGGTTTCTTGACACCTTCGATTGTCACTTTTTGTGCTTCTTTCGTTGCTTCTCCCCCTTGTTTTGGAATGGAAGATTCCGAAACACCTTGGATTTTATCTAACATGGAGAATATAGGCTGTAAATTTTTTGAAAGATGTTGACGAACTGAGACTGTTAGAAGAGAATTGGGATTTTCAATCAGATTGTGCAACTCAGCATTCGCATCAGCAACACAACTTCGGATAACAACATTCTCAGAATTTAGATCAACAATCTGGGAATTGGCATGAGTTAACTTGACAGATAGAACTTTCACACACTCAGTTTTAACATCAATCTCATCCATAATCTTGTTTTCATGAGCCAAATCAACCTAAAGTTTGACGATTTTGGAAGAGATGGAAGTGTGAACTCTATATTGTCCGATTGAATGCTTGTGCGAACCTTCTCAATAGCATCGTTTTCAGTGTGAAGAGAAGTTCCAAGATTGGAATTCACCTGATTCACTTTTGCAGTGTTGGACTCAAAGGATTTCTGGAAAGTACCCATAAAGGCTTGAGCCTCAAATACTATTTTTGCGACTTTTCGGTCGTATCCTTGCAAGTCTGGGTAGAATTAGCAACTGCTTTGTTGGTGAGAGTAAGGTTGGAAGCATGCTCCTTTGTAAGCGTTTCCAAAAAGGCTTTGACAGAGGCATTAGAGTATTCATCACAAGAGGAATCTTTGGAAGACTCAATTAAAGAATCCAGTTTCGAATTCAGTTCCTTGAACTACTTTCAGGTCATGGGAGCATCATCTTTGTTACTCTCTAGTTGAATATTGAAAGGACTAACGAAAATCCTCAAAAGCTTCCTAATCATCACCAAAGACAGTATCAGGATCATCTTGACGCAGTGGTGAAATGGGAGTGAACTCTATACCAACAGAAATACCAGAAGCCCTTACCCTCATATCAGATACGTTGGCAGTGACTGGTGATGAACTTGTGGTTATTGTTGTGGTTATTGTGGAGTCCGTGAACAATGGAGCAGTGCTGGTAGCGGTAATCTGTGGTTGCGAGACTCCAACAGATATAGGTGGGCATGGAGCGATAGGAGTTGTAGATGAAGGAGGAGGAGAAGGTGGAGCAAAATCCTGGAAAAGTTTATCTGTAAGTGGAACAGAAGTTGGCATAGAGAAGGTTACCACAGGATTCAGACTTATAGGCTCTGAAACCATAGGATGTGAAGTCGCAGCTTTATCATCATGTCCGTGTTGGACTTACTCTGGATTACGAATGTCCGAGATGGTATTGGACTGCGAATCACCCTCAACACTTGGAGTGGGCGTGAGTTTCCTGCGAGTGGTTTGCGTCTTTTTCTTTGGAGTCTGTGCAAGTTCCGAAGGTCCAACTTTTGTTTTTCTTTTTCCTCATTTCTTTGGCTTATCGGCCTCCACAAGAACTTGTCGCACTGCAGCAGTCAATGGACGAGGACCTGAAGTCGGTTTGCTACGATAGGCTTTAATGACTGCTCTGTCAGCCAGTACATTCCAAAGCATCGATTCAGGAATTGAACCAATAAATGAGAATCTAGAACTATCCGCTACTATAAAGTTTGAGGTGTGAAAAATGGGAATATCGGAAACAATTGAACCTTTGAGCACCGGAATATGAAGGTGATTGATGGCCTTGTGAACAACAATGGACCAAAATCGAGCATAAGAATTGTCTGTGTGCCTTGTGAAAAAGAGTGTACTCTAGACAAGCTGAGTCCAAAGAATTGATCCATCGTCTAGATTAAACCCTGAATAAACACCATACATAATGGTAAGAAAAAACTGATGGGTTTTAGCCATATGAACATTCCTATGTGCACGTACAAACCCTAATGCTTGGATCTAGGTTTCTCTAATTGAACATGCATTGTATCCAAGACTTCTAATGATGATTCTAGTATAATAACATAAGAAAATCATATCTTGAAGAGTACCTTAAGTTGCTTGCTTGAATCTTCTTGGCCTTGGAGCTTAGAGTCACAAGTGTCACTCCTCTAATGGCTTACAAACACCAACTTAGCAAGAGGATGATTGGAGAGAGAGGGGAGGGAGCTAGAAATCGGCCAGGGTTCTTCCAAAGGCAAGAGTGCCAATTTCCTTGACCCCTTGGGTCTATTTATACTTGTAAGGCTCCTAGGGTTTCACCCTTAAACCCTAATTGGATAACTTAGGCCCTAAGCAATCCAATACCCTAATGATAAGCCTTGGACTAATTCTAGGTCTATCCAAAGCCCCAAAACCGTCCACCCCTTATCTATAAGGGATTATAGCCCAAAGTACAACTATCATACAATTGACAGTTTATGCCCTTCTATATAATTAATCTCCTTAAGTCACCAAATTAATTCCTAATTAATTTATGACTTATATTAATCAAATAATAATATTATTACTCCTTATATTATTCTCATAATATAATAATAATATTTCTTCTCTCATTACAAATCATCCTGTCAAGTTGCTATGGTGAAGGCAACCCAAAAGGACCATGCACAATCGGGTCAAATACTTGCCTAATATAGTTGCAGCCATAGACACTATTCCAATAGTCTCCCACTTGGATAAGTCTAGTAACTATATATACATGTATAATCCGATTAGCAATCGTAGCTCTCAAAGACGCTGTCAAACTCTGATCTTATCAATCTTGTCCTTTAGAGAAGGGATCGTACAGTCCTCTGTTTAGATATCATGCAGGCATTTAGATGGAATCAATTGTCTAGCATTTGGTTTCTCGATCTCAGATTTATTTGACATAGAACTTAATCGAGCACATCAATTTAGTTCTGACCGGGCCCGACACATAAGTCAAATCAAATCATCGAGCGGCCGAGATATCGCTTTTACCCTCTTAGAACAAAAGTAACAGATAAACTTTGACTTATATGCATTTACTTATTCATTAATCAACTATACACAACAATGCGTTTTATAACATCAAGTTACTGATGCGGTTTCGCATTATCAATGAATAACCAATTAACAAATAACAAACCATATATCTAGGTTTTAAGACCATATGATATTAACGTCTTGCGATCACCCTTTTATCACATTCCATAAGGTGATTCCAGCAAGCACGGGCTTGTTCCAATGCTCAAAACTAGTTCATAAGCACTCATGAATGTTGTAGAAATCTTTTGCTATGCCTAATACCATTCAGACAATCTACACACCAATTCATGACAATCTTCATTCATACCTACTTCCAACATATGAACGATTTTGGACAATTTGAATAATTCGATTATTCTTAATAAACTCAATTATTCTGGAAGTCAAAACATGCAAAGTGAAACAATAGTTAGTAACATTATTCATAAATAATACTCCTTTATTTAATCATCAAATGTTAATTACATTTATCTATTACACGTTTATAATACTATCTAATCTATACTAATATCATCCTTCAGCCCAATACTCCTAGCATGATGCAAATGCTTAACCCTGCTCAGTCCCTTCATAAGCGGATCTGCTGGGTTATCTTCTGATGATATCCTCCTAATCACGAGGTGTCCTTCTTCTACTTGATGATACTTTCTGTCGATATAACGAGATCTACCATGATCCCTTGGTTCCTTGGTCAAGGCAACCGCTCCTTCATTATCACAGAAAATCTCCATGGGCTCCTTTATGGCAGGTACAACTCCAAGATCACCGATGAAGTTCTTCAACCATATTGCCTCCTTTGACGCTTTGCTCGCTGCAATGTACTCTGATTTGCACGTTGAATCAGCTACGGTTTCCTGCTTGGAACTTTTCCAAGTCACTTCTCCTCCATTCAGGGTAAAGACCCAGCCAGACTGCGAACGGTAGTTGTCTCTGTCGTTCTGAAAGCTGGCGTCACTATACCCTCGCACCTTCAAGTCATCACTCCCTCCGAAGACTAAAAACCATTATTTGGTCCTCCGAAGGTACTTAATGATATTCTTAACTGCAATCCAATGGGCTATGCCAGGGTTCCCTTGATATCTACTAACCATGCTCAAAGCAAAGGCTACATCAGGGCGAGTACAAGTCATAGCATACATGATTGAGCCAACTGCGGAAGCGTATGGTACTCGGCTCATTTCTGCTATTTCGGCTTCGGTACTCGGACTTTGAGTCTTACTCAACTTGGCATTACTTTGTATCGGTAGTTCTCCCTTTTTCGAATTTTCCATACTAAAACGTTTTAGTACTTTATCTAAGTAAGTGTTCTGACTAAGTCCTATTAGTCTTTTACTTCGTTTTCTCATTATCCTTATTCCCAAAATATAGGAAGCCTCTCGGAGGTCCTTCATAGCGAAGCACTTCCCGAGCCAGGACTTAACTTCCTGTAGTGTCGGGACGTCTTTTCCTATGAGTAGTATGTCATCGACATACAAAACGAGGAAGCTTACTATACTCCCACTGGCTTTGACATATACACATGATTCATCTTCACTTCGTACAAATCCAAACTCTTTGGCTTTCTCATCAAAGCAAAGATTCCATTTGCGAGACGCTTGCTTAAGTCCATAAATGGACTTCTCAAGCTTACACACTCTATTTGGATACTTCGGATCAACAAAACCCTCTGGCCGATCCATGTAAACATCCTCAGCCAACTTCCCATTAAGGAAAGCGGTCTTGACATCCATTTGCCAAATCTCATAATCATGAAATGCGGCAATTGCTAGCATCACTCTAATAGATTTTATCTTCGCAACTGGTGAGAAGGTCTCATCATAGTCAACTCCGGGAGTTTGAGTAAAGCCCTTCGCAACCAATCGCGCCTTATATGTGTGTACGTTTCCATCCACGTCGGTCTTCTTTTTGAAGATCCATTTGCACCCAACGGTCTTACGTTCGGGCACATTATCAACCAAATTCCAAACTTGACTGTCATACATGGACTAGATCTCGCTGTCCATTGCCTCTTTCCATTTCGCAGACTCCGGGCCTGCCATGGCTTCCTTATAGCTATTAGGTTCATCTAAATTTATTAGTGTACCATCACTAATATACGTGTCCCCTTCGGTAGTAATATGAAAACCATAAAACTGGGGTTGAACTCTAACTCTTTCGGAACGTCTAAAAGGTAATGTTTCGTCAATCGGTTCAACCGGAGTTTGCTCCTCAGGTTGAGTGCCAGCGGTAGGAGTTCCTTCATCAATCGACTCTTGAATCTCTTCAAGCTCGATTTTCCTCCCACTGTCTCCTTGGCTTATGAGTTCTCGCTCTCGGAAAAATCCTCTCCTCGCAACGAAGACAAGATTGTCCTTCGGTCTATAGAAGAGATATCCAAAGGATTTATGTGGGTAGCCGACGAAAATACATCGCTCACTACGAGGTTCGAGCTTGTCGTGAGTATCTCGTCTTACGAAAGCCTCACAACCCCAAACCTTTATATGTGCTAACGAGGGAGCTTTCCCTGTCCACATCTCGTGAGGTGTTTTGGCAACCTTCTTAGTAGGGACTCGGTTAAGGATATGGGCGGCAATCTCTAAGGCATACCCCCAGAATGAGATAGGTAGTGAAGCACAACTCATCATAGAGCGGACCATGTCTAACAAGGTTCGATTACGCCTTTTGCCACACCATTCAACTGCGGTGTCCTAGGTGGCGTCAATTGTGAAACTATTCCACACTCCTTGAGATAGTCGTGGAATTCAAGACTTAGATACTCTCCTCCTCGATCGGATCGAAGCATCTTGATTTTCCTGCCCAATTGATTCTCCACTTCATTCTTGAACTCTTTGAATTTTTCAAACGTTTCTGATTTTTGCTTGATTAAGTAGATATACCCATATCTACTATAGTCATCGGTAAAAGTCACATAGAAGCGGTTTCCATCCTTCGTGGGTTATCTAAAGGGTCCACATACATCGGTATGTATGAGGTCCAATAAACCCTCACCCCTTTCACATGTACTAGTGAAGGGTGACTTGGTCATCTTTCCAAGCAAACAAGACTCGCATATGTCATCTTCCCTAAGGTCGAATGACTCCAACACTCCATCCTTCGTGGAGTTGGGCTATGCGCTTCTTGTTGACATGTCCAAGACGGAAATGCCACAAGGATGCTCTATCCATATTATTGGAAGAATCCATGCATAAAACATCATTTCCTAGGTTACCTACAATCATAACAGTTTCATAAATTCCATTACATGGTATTGCTTCAAAATATAAGAAACCATTTAGATAAGCATAAATAGAACTATTCTCATTATTAAAAGAAAATCTAAATCCTTGTCTAAACAAACCATGAAATGAAATTATGTTTCTTGCCATTTCTAGCAAATAGCAAAAATTGTTCAAATCTAAACATAAACCATTCCTAAGCACTAGAGAATACACTCCAATCTTGGTCACAGGCAACGATCTTCTGTTCCCCATGATTAGATTTATTCTTCCATGCTCCACATCCCTATTTCTTCTTAGTCCCTGCAATTCAGAACAAATGTGGTAACCACACCTGGTATCGAGGACCCAAGAAATAGCATGAGATGAATTATTAGATTTAATTGTGTATATACCTGCGAAAGACGGCTTGATCTTTCCTTCCCTGATGGCTTGCAGGTAGTCTGGGCAGCTTCTCTTCCAATGCCCTATTTTGTGGCAGTGGTGGCACTCTGCCTCCTTTGGGTTAGGGTTAGGCTTAGCGGGATCAACTTTGGTCCCACTAGAAGAGGAACCATCTCGGGACTTTCCCTTGCGGTGGCTCTTAGATGGATCCTTCCTCTTCTTGCCTCTTCCTTGCCCAATTACCAAAACATGAGCAGCGGGTGGATTAGGAGTGGGTGCAACAGACTTGTCCTTGAGGTTGCTCTCAGCAACCCTAAGGAGACCTTGGAGCTTACTTAGGGTGACCTCCTCCTTGTTCGTGTGGTAGGTCATCCTAAATTGATTGTAACACGTGGGCAAGGAGTGAAGCACCATGTCGATTGCCAAGTCTTCCCCAAAGTCAACATTCAACTTGCGAAGACGATCGACATACCTTTTCATCTTTTGCAGGTGCACGGTTAGAGATTCTCCATGACCCATTTTGGAAGAGATCATGTTAGTGAAGATCTCGTAAAGCTCCTGCCTCGCATTTTGATGGTATCTCTCCAATAAGTCTTGGTGCATTTCATACGGATACATGTCCTCGTAGGACTTTTGGAATTTGGCGTTCATTGTGGCTATCATGATGCAATGAACCTTCATTGCATCATGTTCATGAGTCTCAAAAGCAGTCATTTCAGCCGGAGTAGCGATTTCTGGGTTGATTTTCTCGAGCTTCTCATCGAGGACATACTCCTTGTCCTCGTAGCGAGCAATCGTGCGAATGAATCTTATCCATTCGCTAAAGTTTGTCCCATCGAAAGTCACCTTTTGGCAAAGGCTCATCAATGTGAACGAGCTAGCAGCATTGTTCGCGTTCGACATCTACAAATAGAAAGGACAAAGATAGATTAGAATTTGAATCCCTGATTATCACCCAATAAGAAAAATTAGGGCTAAGATCCAACAACATTATTTACATATTAGAAAAGGGATGCCGTAATCTAACATGCAAACAATTTGAAGGTAAGTGAATGACGATTCACTAATTCTCCACCATGAAAACATAACTTTAAGTTCTAAATGTATTGAGAATTCCTAGGTTTGGATGAGATTCATTGAAACTTTTCAATGGCATGTTTAAATCTCAATATGCCCCTCTCATTTGTGACTGGGATACCGAGGATCACAAAGTGGGTGTGAATTACCATGCAAATTCACACGGTGCCTTCATTGTAACAATCACCTATTCGAAGTGCCGGTAAACCACACACGCTCCATCGAACTATGCTAAACAATGAATCACCCTTTGCCACCTTTTCTTAGAACCAATTAGTGTGCCGGTAAACCACACACGCTCCACTAACTTCTTAGCAAGGGTGTAAAGTGTAATTTCATGGGATTGCATCAATTCACTTTTCCTAAAGTAACTAGGATTGGGAATTTTTTGAAAAACATGTAGTTACTTTGTATTTCATATTATACTTTTAATGAGGAGATGAGGTTGCCCTATCCTACCCGTTCGGCTAACGATCCTCCACCAATCAAGCAAGCGGTGGGTGTGAGTGTACACCCATTAAGCGCCATTTTATAGGCCGCAACCTTATACCCACCTTATAGACCGGCTTCGTGAATGAGGCCTACTAACGGTAAGACTAGCATTTTAATTATACATATACATACATACATACATATATATATATATATATATATATATATATATATATATATATATATTAAACTTGTAATATTATATTGTATAGGGTTGAATTTTAAACTTGTAAAATTCTAGGGTTTGAAATTTAAATTGTCTAAATTAAACTTTTAATCACAAAACATAAATTTCAAAACTTGAGGGCACGTTTTAAACTTTTCAAAACATAAGGGATCAAATAAAAAATAATTCAAATTAACCATTTAATCGCATAATTATCTTTATTTGATTTATTTAATTATTTCTTGCAAAACAATTTACCAATTTAATTAAAATAATTAATCAATAATCACATAAGGAAATTAATATTCAATTAATTGATAAATATCTTCAATTAGGTCAAGAATATACTCAAATATATCTTAAAATCGGATTTATATTGACCTATTAAGATTAAGGTAAGTATCCAAAAGATAAACAGCAAGAAATCCCGAAATTAGCTCTTTCTGACGCTCGAACTCGCCGAGTACCACAATGGACTCGCCGAGTTGAGCCTACTCGCCGAGTTCATCAGGCAGAATGACAAAATTCGAATTTTGCAAGCAACAATCAAGAAACCAATGCATCAATTAATTAGAAACCAATCAAGGCTCTGATACCACTGATGGGTTTTAGCCATATGAACATTCCTATGTGCACATACAAACCCTAATGCTTGGATCTAGGTTTCTCTAATTGAACATGCATTGTATCCAAGACTTCTAATGATGATTCTAGTATAATAACATAAGAAAACCAGATCTTGAAGAGTACCTTAAGTTGCCTGCTTGAATCTTCTTGTCCTTGGAGCTTAGAGTCACAAGTGTCACTCCTCTAATGGCTAACAAACACCAACTTAGCAAGAGGATGATTGGAGAGAGAGGGGATGGAGCTAGAATCCGGCCAGGGTTCTTCCAAAGGCAAGAGTGCCGATTTCCTTGACCCCTTGGGTCTATTTATACTTGGAAGGCTCCTAAGGTTTCACCCTTAAACCCTAATTGGATAACTTAGGCCCTAAGCAATCCAATACCCTAATGATAAGCCTTGGACTAATTCTAGGTCTATCCAAAGCCCCAAAACCATCCACCCGTTATCTATAAGGGATTATAGCCCAAAGTACAACTATCATACAATTGACAATTTATGCCCTTCTATATAATTAATCTCCTTAAGTCACCAAATTAATTCCTAATTAATTTATGACTTATATTAATCAAATAATAATATTATTACTCCTTATATTATTCTCATAATATATTAATAATATTTCTTCTCTCATTACAAATCATCTTGTCAAGTTGCTATGGTGAAGGCAACCCAAAAGGACCATGCACAATCGGGTCAAATACTTGCCTAATATAGTTGCAGCCTTAGACACTATTCCACAAAAAACTTACTAGAACTGTCAGACCCAGTTACTATCTCTGAAAAACTCTTGAAGAGCAGAGTAAATAAATCATTCCATATAGGAGGAAGGTTAGGCTTCTTGAATTTGGAGATGACAGCTAGGCATTCAATATATCACATATTATAGAACATCTCCAGAAGAGCAGATTTGGAATGGTTTTAGGATCGACCAACTCACTATCTTGAGAAAACCCTTGCAGGTGACAGAACCTGGTTTTGGTAATGTTGGTCTTCTGGTTGATAATATCATAAGTGATCATACCTTCCCCTTTTTGATAGCTAGTAGTAGAATACACCTTGAATAGATGAACGAAGGGAACAACCTCAGACATGGTAAGTGTCGGTGCTAGTGGTAAATGATGAAGACATTCGATGAGAGGCTGAAGAAACGCATCATACTTTGATGGATCAAGATCAAGAATTAGGTTTTGGTTGGCCTTGATACCCGATAAACTTGACGATGTAGTCTGACCAACAATAGAAGGAGTTTCAGATGAAGTTGCCATTTAATAGATTGGAGAAGATGATGAACAGTAACTGACAGAGAGAAAGGTTTTCTTGCGTCTGAGGAGTAATAACTTTGAAACAGTGAATAAAAGTGAACTATCAAATTTCCTTTTATATAATATGATTAAAGAGAGAAAAATTGACGTTTGGCGTTTTAAAATCCCGATAAAGTAGCCTTGAAAAGTGTGAAAGGCGTGTGTCAAGCGGCGTGATGTCACTGTCAGTTTGAAATTCCCTCGCGTCGTGATCACAATCTTATCTACTAAAAATCACCATTTCAGTTGCTAACTTTCGTAATTGATCACTATTTACTGTACTCCGAACCGGAAAGTAACGATTAAGACAACGACCTAGATTTTTGAAAATCACAAGGATCTTCGTGCAAGAGTATGCCAAAGATAAAGAAATAAAACAAGTTCCCTAAGGGATTCTGTTGATTTCAATAAAGACATAAAGCAGATGGATCCCGGGCACCAATCTCTTCATTCACAGTCAAGAGAGACTTTGAAGTGCTTGTGTAGTGTCCCATTGAATTACGATCATCTTTTTTGTGGAGAAACAGTGAAAGGATTCTTTTAAATAAGGCGAAAGGGGTGGCTTCCTCATCAACTATGTATGAAACTCAATATAAGTCCGAACGTTTGTATGAAGTACTTGTCTGACCAGTGAAGCCATAAGAACAAGTATGCTTTGGAAAAAATTAAGTGGTTGGATAATTTAAATCTCAAGAAAAATAAAAAATGGATCTTTTGGGAAGAAAAGTCTTAGGTCTAGAACATTTCATTAAGATCTCAAAAAAAAAAGATTTCAAGGTACGAACCACAAAAGTGAAGTTTCGTCAATTCCATGGTGATTAATCTAGAACATTTAAATTGTTCACCGTCAATGCGTAAATAAGTGTTGGATTTTGGGTTTCACTCAATTTGTGGTGATAAAGAATTTAAGATCATAAACACAGAAATTGAGCAACCGTAAACCTCAGTGGTAATTTCTGAGAGTCTCAAGGGTTACGAGAGTGGAAACGAATGTGATGGAGAAGTAATGGAGATGGTTCCGAAGAGAAATGTATGCTACACGAAAGTGAACAATCAGTCAACTCTTAACTCAATGTGAGAAGAGTAAGGTAGCTCAATGACTTATGTGAATATTAGCCTGGTTTGGAAGAAATGATTAGTATTACCAATTCATTAAGGCTTCAAACATAGAGTCTCAGAGGCTTTGGACTACATGCAGTAGCATGCTTCTAAGGACACATAACTAGTGTAAAGATTAGAAATTCAGTACCCGCCCCATCATTCGTAATTGAGAATATCATAAATAAATAAAATACTTTTGGATTTTGAATTTTTTGAAAAAGAGATAAAAATACAAAAATTAAATAAGAAGAAACACACAAAATATACAAAAGTATACAAGAAGCTCTGAACCTCCGAATGAATAGTGGACTGCGAGCCACTACGAGCATTCGCGGATGAACAGTAGATTACGAATCACTACGAGTGTTCGCACCCATTCACAGTTGAAAAGTTGACTGCGAATCGCTACGAGCATTCACACCCATTCGCAATTCAATCAATACTTTCCTAGTGCGAAGGTGGTTTCAGGACTGATTCAACTTCAACCATTCCTAAGCCTTGAAGAATGCGATTAAAGGTTTGTTATGGTAAGGCTTTAGTAAAGATGTCAACCAGTTGATCAGCGGATCTAACAAAATGAATCTCGACTTTTCCATCTTCCATGTGATCTTGAATAAAGTGATACCTCAGTGCAATGTGTTTGGTCTTGGAGTATTGCACTGGGTTGTGACAGATGCAAATGGCACTTTCGGAGTCATAGTATAAGGGTATTCTTTTCATGTTTATGTCATAAACCTTTAATTGAATTTGAATCCATATCACCTGGGAGGTACAGGATGCAGCTGCAATATATTCAGCTTCGACAGTCGATAGGGAAACGCAGGTCTGTTTCTTCGATTGCCAACTTACAAGTTTTCCGTCAAGAAATTGACATCCTCCAGTTATACTTTTGCGATCAAGACCGCAACCTCTGAGATCAGAATCAGAGAATGCTTGCACAAAGAACCTCGAACTAGATGGGTACCAAATTCCGAGCGAGGTTGTTCATTTTAGATATATGAAGATGTTCTTCACAACGGTCATGTGTGGTTCGCGAGGATTTTCTTGAAACCTAGCACAATAGCAAACAGAGAACATAATTTCTGGACGACTAGCCGTTAAATACATCAATGAACCTATAATTTGACGATAGAGTGTCATATATGTAGCTGGTGTGTCCAAAGATGGTGTTTGCTTTCTTCCGAATGCCATTGGAACCTTCACCTTCAAATTTCCCACCATTCCAAACATCACAAGTAAGGTCTTCGTATAAGCCTCCTGGTTGATAAAGATTCCTTCATGACTCTTTCTTATATTCAAACCAAGGAAAAAGTTAATCGGACCCATTGAGCTCATCTCAAACTTAGTTTCCATCAACTTTTGGAACTCAGCAATTAATTTAGGATTAGTAGATTCGAAAATGATATCATCAACATAGATTTGGACGATCATCAAATGGTCACAATATTTCTTTCAAAAGAAGGTTGGGTCGACCGAGCCTTGTTTAAATTTAGACTGTTTTAAAAATCTAGTAAGAGTTTTATACTAGGCTCGTGGAGCTTGCATCAGACCATAGACTGCTTTGTCAAGAATGTAACACTGGTTCAGATATTTTTTGTTCACGAATCCAGGTGGTTGTTCCACATACACCATGTCACACCCCAAAACCGAGAACGGCGGAATACGTTCTGGGGTGGAGGACGTCATGTACAGTATCATAACAATTGCATAATAGTAAAAACAAGCGACAACAACCATTGCATTAATATAGTAAGTTTAATTACAAGCGTGTTTTGTATAGTTTTGATAGACACCAAAAGTATAACAAAATAAAAGATGGGTCTTGTATATGCTCCATCTTCTCAAAAGCTGCACCAGTACCTGTCTATCTTTGACCTGAGGATACAAGTTATTTTGAAAACGAGTATCAGCATAAAGCTGATGAGTATATAAGATTTTATGTGTCATTTCTTGCATAAAAGTGTTTACAATCAATTAATATATGAGTTGAAACGAATGTTGAGAGTAGTAGAAATCCTTAGAAAATCCTATATTTTCCCGATTTAGATATGTGTAAGTTAAAATCCTTTGAGTGTGCAAAAGTATTTTCATTGAAACTATCAGTGCTAAAAATAAGTTAGTAAGTTTCATACAAGTAGCGTAGATGAGTAAAAGTATTGTTGGTTGATTGTAGTAGTGTTGCAAACTTCAATATATATTCATTTACTTCGGGAAATTAGATTAGTCATTAATTCTTAGTGTGTTAATTTGAATATAGCTGAGATTTCTTATGTAACCGAACTGAATTATTATAGAGGTTCCGATAACCTTCCCGGTCATCCGCAGTGTAGTGTTGTAGTGCCATCCCTGGGCCTAGTCGGCTCGGACTGTAATTTAACAATCGGGATGTAATAGCGTCCGTCCTGTATAGATCTATACATGTAGTGTTGCTTTCCTTTCGGGAAGCCCCGGTTACATGGTATTTACGTAGTAGAGTGTCATATAGAGGAATAGTATGTTATATTCTGGATTAGTGTATTCTCTTGTATTATAGTATAGTAACTTTTAGTTATAGTATAGAGAGGGTTCTCTTAAACGTGTCTAAACTCATGATAGTAGTAGTTATAACGGGTACCCTAGTGATAGAGGTGTCAAGCAGTAGTGTTAACTATACCTATTATAGTTATATAGAGTGTAGAGTCACATGCCTTTGATTTATAAAGGTATTATATAAGATGAAGACTTTCATATCTAACACCATATATATGATATATAAGTAAGAAATCAACGACAGTAGGACGGATAACAATATACCCTAAGACCACAATGAAACAAGAACAGGAAATAAGGTGAGCTATCGGTCCTAAGTCCTTCAAGTCTTATTTATATAAATATATGGATGTCGATATAGTTTAAAATAAAAGTAATTTAAATAGAATTTGAAAATAGTTAAACAACAATTTAATTTAGAAAATGCGTTTGATGAATATTTAAAACAGTTTTATTGACAAATAGATAAAAGCATAGAGAGATCCTTTTTGGTTGTAACCTATAAATCACATATGATTAGGAACTAGAACTTGTTGCATTTACTTGTATCATCCCCTAAAACATGTAAAAACATTTTAAAAGGTTAATTAAGGGGTATGAACTCACCTGCAACGAGTAGATCGGGTGGAAGTATCGGATGAGCATTTGGTGTCAAGTAAATACTTGAACACACTTTATGACCCTAGTAACATATGAAGGCATATGTTTACAAGTAATTAGTGATTTAAACACTAATTAAACACATATAGACATCCTAATGTGAATAAAAGCTTTATGGTTGAGTGCTAGAAGGTTATTGGGTTGCAAGGAAGGAGTTTTAGGCCTCACTATGGAGTTTACTCGTCACAAACTCACCTTAGGTGATTTTACGGCTGGGAGACCACCTCCCCCATGAGTTTACGGCCGTAAACTCATGGGAGGAGTGTAATTGTGTGTTTTCAAGACTCTTGTGGCTCTAGAAGGGATTCCAAGGCAATATACAAGGCTTGAGGGGTGTTTAAGGTTCCAAAGGAGCACTCCCTTGGAGTTTGCGGTCCTAGGACCACTCCTTGGGAGTTTACGGTCGTAAACCCCATGGTTTATGGCCGTGAACTCTTGGACACCCCCCATACTTCGATTTTGAGGTCATTTGTTCACTCCTAACAATTTCTAAGTAAAGGTATAAGGCTATTTAGGAGTTTAAAGGCTCATTTTGCATGGTTTAAGGGAGTTTATGGTCTAAGGATATTCTTGGGCCGTAAACTCTCTTTTAAGCCTCTAAACACAAGATTAAATGGCTAAAACACTTCTAGGGTATGTTCTAACTTAGCCTCTAAGCCTAAGGAAGGGATTTGGGACCATTTTGGCTCATTTTTACAGATTTTTGAGCCGTAAACTCCTTACACTTTGCCTTCTTGGACGATTTTTGAGCTATAATGACATGCAATGGTTTGTAGAACAAGCTAGGGTAAGTGTACTTACAGTTTGGAGCGGAAACTAGCGGATTTTGGGAGAATCGGGCCTTGAGGAGAGAGAGTAGAGAGAGAGACTAGTGTGATAAAAGTTCTAACTTGGTGACTACTCAACCCTTATATAGGGTTTGAGTTTGTGGCCAGGTGGAATTTTACCCAATACCGACGTTAAACGGGGCTTAAATTTTTACCCGATTAAATGGTCGTAATTAAAAACTTTTTCCAACTAAACGGAAGGGTAATTCACGTGTTTTTATTCATTTCATTACGACGTTAATAACATAAAATAAAATAAAATAAAACGTTTATTGATTTGTCTACCCCAAATTAACGGAACCTTTATAAAATAGAATATTCTATTAACGGAAACGGGTTATAATGATGGAATAAATTTTTGGGTTGTCACACACTATTTCTTCTAATTCTCCGCTTAGAAAGGAACACTTAACGTCCATTTGATAGACTTCAAAGTTCTTGTGTGCTGTATATGCCAGAAAGATGCAAACTAACTCTAGCCTTGCTACTGCTGCAAAAGTCTCCTCATATTCAATCCCTTCTTCTTGGCAATACCTTTTTACGACTAACCACGCCTTGTTTTGCATCACATTTCCCTCTTTGTCGAGCTTATTTCTAAACAACAATTTAAGACCAACGATGGAAGCATCCTTCAGAGTTGGAATTAACCTCCACACCTTGTTTCGTTCAAACTCATTGAGCTCCTCCTGCTTTTCTTGCACCCAATCAAAATGATCAAGGGCAATCTTAACGTTTTTTGGATAAATTTTGGAGATCAACGAATTGAACATGTAAAATTCCATTTTGGAGAATAATGCAGTCTGATTCGCCTTTTGTTGTGCTCTCGTAAGAAATCCTGCAGAGGCTTCTCCGATTACTTGTGTTTTGGGATGATCTCTGGTCCATTTGACTAGAGGAAAGTAGTTTGGATCATAAGATGGATCTATTTCATCATTTATTTCATCAAATTCAAATTGAGCATCCAAATCATCATTCGTATTCTCATTCTCCCCCTCGAATGATGCATTTGGCTCTTCATTCAGAGTTGAATCCTCCCCCTGGAATGGTGGTTCTAAGCTGATTTCAGGGGCTTCATTCTCCCCCTGAACAGGTGTATGAGATGAAGAGGTTGATGTGAAACCCTCCCCCTGATGTGGAGCATTCACAGCTTGTGGTCAAGATGCCATTTTATCATAAATTTATTAGTGTATGACATCCATGTTTGGAATGGTGGTTCTAAGCTAATTTTAGGAGCATTCGCAGCCTAAGGTGGAGCCTCGCTCGGTATACATATCAGCACATAACACATGCAACATTCATGCATACATCTAGCATCCTATCATAGATAATTATGTGCCGATATTGGTGCCTTCAACCAGCTAAGTACAGTGAGGAAACTCACCTAACACTGTCGAATCTAACAGATAAATCTCTGGCCGCAGGCCCACTAAAATCCCCGCATTATCAATCACAAAATAATCATCCAATCAATAATAGAATCCTGACCTACACTAAGAGTCCAAACTAGGGTAAAAGACCATTTTACCCTTTCCCTAACTTGTCCCAAGGTCGCCTAATCTAATTGTCCAAAGGTCTAATTTCCATAATAATCACTCAAAGCCCAATATGGCCCAATTTTCCAAATTAGGCCCAAATCAATTTCATGGGCCTACAACCAAGAGTTCAATAAAATATTAACAACCCATTAATAAAATTCAGATGGCCCAATAAGGCCCAGACAATATAGTCCACCATGGCCAAAAATAAAAGATCCCATGAACCTAAGCCCACTAATGAGTACGCATGGCATATTGAGCTCGTACGCTCAGGGTACTCGCTTAAAATCATGTACGCGTAACGTACTTGCGTGTACCCCCAGCGTACTCCACCCTTTTGACAAACCCTCACTTTTTAGCTATTAATCGATTAAGACTTCAACCCGAACTCGGTTCTGAATTTCTTAAGTTGGTTTATCACATAAAGTTGCCAACTTTACATGCATGCATGGCTTAATGAGTCTCTTAGAGATCAAAAGAGCTTAACAAATGTCTAAACACATGCATGAGACCACAAATTCCCTAAGTCTTTGCATTTTCATGGACAAAGGTACCAAAAGGGTCATAGATCTACCAAGAATCACTTCTGGAGTGACGCAAGAGGCTCAACAATCAAACCATGGACTCAAAGAGCATAAAATGGCACCAAACTAGATCTAGGATTATGGATTAGCAAGATGGAAGCTTTTTACCTCACAAGGAAAGCAAATGAAGAGCTAATCTCATATCTTCAAGCTCCAAGCACAACTCCAAATGGTTCACTTCTTCTTCTCCTTCACAATGCACCAAAAATCACACTTTAAGGCTCAAACTCTCAAGATCTCACTTAGTGTTCGATTTTCTAGACAAGAAGGGATGGAGGATGCTAAAACATGACCTAGTAAGGCTATCACAAGGTTTAAACAAGGTGCAATACCCTAAAATTATGGTTTCTCTTATCTGCATGTACACAAGTGTACACCCTACATACGTGTCCGAGGGCTCGATCATGCATCGGGCTAGTACGCTAAGTGTACCACCCTGTATACTCAACGTACTAGCCTTAAGGACCATTTTGCAAACTTTTTCGAGTAGGGCTTAAATATGAAACTTGCGATTTTCCAAGTGTTACAATTCACCCCCACTTGAATCAAACTCAGTCCTCGAAGTCCACCGCACTGAATAACTCTAGATAATGCTCCCTCATTTCATCCTCCGGCTCCCAAGTCCACTCTGAACCCTTGCAGTGCTGTCATTGCACCTCTACCAATTCCATGACCTTGTCCCTCAAAGTTTTCGTCTTTCGATGAAGAATCGTCATCGGTCTCTCAATATAATTCAAACGATCATCCAACTAAATATCCTCCAACGGTACCACTGTGGAATCATCCACTAAGCACCTCCGCAACGGAGAGACATGGAACATGCTATGAATCTGATTGAGCTCATCTGGAAGATGCAAGCGACATGAAACCCGACCCACTCGAGCCAAAACCCTAAAGGGACCAATATACCTGGGGCCCAACTTCCCCTCTTCCTGAATCGGATGACAACTTTCCAAGATGACACCTTCAGGAGGACCATATCCCCCACCTGGAACTCTAATTTCGATTGGCATCATTTGACCTAACTCTTCTATCGAATTTGAGCTGTCTGGAGCCTACTCTGATCCTACTGAATTAACTCAGTGGTCCTAAGGAACATCTCAGTGCTCCCCATAACTCGTTAACCGACCTCGCTCCAACAAATCAGGGTCCTACATTTCCTCCCATAAAGCATCTCAAAAGGAGGTTGATCAATATTGGCATGATAACTATTGTTATATGAAAATTTTACTAATGGAAGATACCTATCCCAACTCGCGGAATTCAAAACAATTCTCCCCCACTTAGATTCGTCGAAGCTCTCCTATCCCACAAAATTTGATGGATTCCTAACCCATCTTACCTTCATCTAATATAAACCGTCGACGACCTGCGCTTACCAATACTAGCGTTCCATTACTATCTAATCTTGACGATCGCCCAACTCTTGAAACCCAGAAGAATACTCCCCGAAATCTTATTAAGTTTGATAACTCTAATATAAACCGTCGACGACCTGCGCTTACCAATACTAGCGTTCCATTACTATCTAATCTTGACAGATACCATAACCCTTGCTTTGAACTGACAAATCTTTACCCCAACTTCCTATCCTCCGTAGAATCTCTAAATTCTAACTATCACCAACCCTTGCGATAATAAAATTCCCCTGGCACTTCCAATGAAAAAACACACTCATGCGGTTGCCACCTTCATCTTCTTGATACTGTTCCTTCTCTAGCAACGAGAGTGATTGGATCCAAAGGTCCTGTCGTAGACGACTGCCAATCCCACCTGAACAATGCTATCACGCCCACACTCCGAATTTCCTGAAGAACTAGTCCTGCTGATTCAACCAAAGATATCTCAATCAAAACCCCTGACTAAACCCTACAAAAAAAAGATGGAACTAAAACCGATCAACTGAATCCTGCTCAGCAAGATGCGACCCTCCAATAATTCCATACCAATACAAGATTCCAAGGCAAATCCAATTACTAATAGTGAATAAAGTAAAAGATAACATATCCGCATTAGCATCTAATGAAACTTCGACATCCACCGACTACCATCGCAATGCCCGACTCTTTGCTGTCTTGGCTCCTTAGCGGAATACTACATCCCCTTCAAAAAGCAGTCCACGTTATGCAAAATGGCATAGGATAGATCTTTGAACGATGACTTACACAAAAAAATATGAACTTTGAACCTTGGGTGAGGCTAGTGGAAACTTTCCGATGTCACAACTCCAAACCTAGCAATAGCGACCTACACCTTCCAAAGTACGGAGTGTACAGAGGACTGAGCTCTAATTGATGAATTCTGGAATTTATGTTATGGCTAACAGTCCTACCATTCAAAATTCCATAAACAACATGGCAGACAAGTTCATGTAATTAAAGTGATCATTCAACTACACATAACTTGAATCTAAGCAATAAATATTAAAACTTTTAACATGCTATGTAATGATAAGTCAAACACAAGCTAAACCAACTTCTTAAAATCCGTGAGAAGTAAGAAACTAACATGTAGCATTAGGGTTCATCTACACTAAACAAAAGATTAATGATTAAACTCATAATTGCATAAAATAAACAAATAAAGACATAAGAAAGTAGACTAGACATGATCAATCTGATGCAAAGCGAATGTGTGATGTGATCTCTTGCTATAATCTTCAAAACTCTTGATCACCAATCTTACTCTCCTTCCAAGGTTTTATTTTCGCAGCTTCTCTGTCCCAAAATTCATCTTAAAAACCTCTAAATTCTCCCATAAGGAGATTTATCAATTGATATATATATATATATATATATATATATATATATATATATATAGTTTCCATAAAAGCACTACCCACATCGACACCAATAAGGTGTCACAACGTGAACTCACTAATTATTTGTATTCAACACGGAAACTTCGACTCCGCATAGGAAACTTCTGGTGATATCGTGGTCACAACGTGAATAGCAATGCCTCACGTCGTGAGCTTCTTTATTACATATAGAATCAAGATCTTTCTTGATGCCACATCGTGGACTTCACAATTCCATTTTATGGGAAATGTATTTCCACATGATTTTCTCCTTTAAGCTCTAAGCTTCAACTCCAATCCTTCTAATATTCAGCTTTCGTCGTTTTTAGTCTTTTTTCTTCAAGAGTGTCTTCTTTTGGCTAAAAAATGTAATTTAGCTTAATAAGTACCAAATATCTATGCATTTAACCAAAATATAGTTTAAAATGCTGTAAAATAATGCCTAGAAATGTGTATAAATATGGCAATACCTATAATAGTATTTAGGACCATTAGGTTTTTACACCGCAACTTATGTGTGTATTGATTATGACATACTTAGGATTATTGTATTTTGAAACAACATTTGTACTCTAGATATTTTAATAAAACGAGACAGGTTTTGCAAAATGTTTTATTATACTGGGATTTTCTACAAACACAGATAACATGGTTTAAAAGCAAACTTTTTTTAGTTCTAGGAAATATGGATGACAAAGTTGGTATCAGAGCATTAGTTTAGGTGAACCATGAATAGGGATAATTTCTAGACTTTAACTTAGATTGCAAAGTGAAGATGGTGAGGTGTGTCTTGTATATTTTAGGTTGTATACCTAAACTGATATAGGTCTTATTTGCTATTATGTGCTAATATATTTATTTTATAGCATGCCTTAGGTTGTGTACCTTACTTGATATTATGTGCACTAGCATACATTAAGAGAGATGTCTTATATGTTAATATGTCCTAAGTGATATGTATTATAGTATGCATTAGGTTGCATACCTAGATTGCTAACACCTGAAAATATTTAAGGCATTTGAACTTGATTTGGAAGATGAAATTTAATGTATTCGGGATTCTAAACATATAATGAATGTACTAAAGCTGCCATGTAACTTTTCGTAGTGATAAGGAGACTTACAATAGTTAACATCAATAAGTTCTTAAGTAATGTAATATTACCTTCAGAGTGATATTGTGCATTTGAGGTACATTTACTTTAGGTGACATAATAGACATTTGGCATATGCAACCGAGAACCACAAAAAGTCCATGAGTTCTAAATATGGCCAGATTGAAGCAGTGATTGCTTACGAATTTAGAAATGCTAAAGATGGAGATAAATACTTTGACGATATCGAAATTCAAGTTATATAAGATGTCATGCTGAATTTAGAGGATTTTGAGCAAAATGTCAAGAATAATGCTAACAGAGTTTCCAAACTCAATAAACTGGGTACTTGTTTGTCAATAATAAGTGGTATGTAATTAAAGTGGTGTCTTAAGAGTTGATCGGTACGTTATACAGGATGCCCTGACTTGGTATTTAGAATACAAAGTGATAATTGACTTCTATCACATCCTTACATGGATTCCTTAATATGTTAAGCCGAATTTAACATACGTGATTAGGAACCAAGTTGAAGCTGAAGTGGTAATACATCTATAGTGTGGCACGAGGAAAAAATACCAATGGCAGGAATGAGACGGAACCAATTTGGAGCTAGTAGACTTGCTAATATTTATTCATACGAAATGAATGTAAAAGGAAATAGATGTGGATGAAATGCGGATTCCCTACGATTGACTACTACAAGGGGATGACGATGTTACGGAAGGATGAAATGATATACATGGTTACATGCATATGTCAAAGGGTGGTTCAAATAGTTTGAGGAGTGTTTATCTCCATATTATTCATACCACTAACCTCATACGTAGTGTTTCATGTAGACTAGGGACTATACGAGAAAAAATTTATACGAAGACTTTGGAAGTGTAATTCCTAGTGACTTAGGAAAAGTGTTAAAATATGTTATATTGGGAATTTGCATTGAAGGGATCCAAAAGGAGTCTAGGAAATTTTATATGTGCTTCGTAAAGCACATAACTATTGTTAGGAGGTTCGTAGAGATGTGGAAATCCTAGTGGACACTACCAAATTTTTTTGCATGTGCTCGTTTGGACATATACGTATATGTTAAATTACTTTATGGTTGTCATGGGTAATGACTTGGGAACTACGGGGTAAATCATGTGACGAGTATGGATAAGTGTGAAAGGTAGTATAGGCCTACACTACCGGAAGCACAAGATACATATTTAGATCAAGAAGAGTCACAAAGTTACTAAGGCACTAGTAGTTGGGTGGATAGTATGGATAGCACTAAATTCATTTTACCTATTTCCATCATAACCTAGAACTTGGTGATGTCAAGGCGAAAGGTTTTGTTTTGGGCCCAAGTGGCAGTGAAGGATTGAGTCCAGGTAATGTAGATTTGCATGAGTGAGTTGATTTATTCATAGAATCTTTTTTGATGTAGTAACCGGCTTTAGTCAGGAGATTTATGAAGGAGGAGATCGAGGTGATCGACAGAGTGATTGCATCCTTCATTGAGGCTGAGCATCCAGTAGTTATAATTGTTACATGTTGTGATCTGGTTGTATGCCGACCTATCATGTTCAGAGGAGAAAGGATCAGGTTGTTAACATAATATGGAAGGTGTCTTCTGTGTTAGTGTTTGTCTCGTGGAGGAAAGAGTTTTGTTCTTGTATAATTTTTGTGACGTATAATGGAAGATCATTAGAATATGACTATTCGTTTGGGTACTACAGCTGAAGTAAATACCTTATCTTGGGACTACGACTCAGTTCAGGAAGGAACGGGAGTCTTTTATGAATGTCAAGTTTGTGAATCAAGAATTGGGACTAAAGGTCCATTGGATGATGAAAGAGCAAATGTTGGTTCAGGCACCACCATCAGCAAATATTCTCAAACCTTTTAATTCTCTCTAAGGAGGCTAATGGAGTTGTAGTCGTTGAAGCTAGTATATAAAGGTGCATGCAAGTGTCTCTCGTGCGTTTGCAACCAAGATCTTTAGAGATGATCAGGAAAATCATTACAAGAGGATCAATTAGAGCGTAAAAAGGTTGATCATCCCAAGAGAATAGGGATGAATTTAGTTATTAATACCCTCTTATACCATACGTATACATTGGTAGATGACATCGTGCTTGTCGTAATTTCGATCAGACTATTGTTATGTTATACGAGAAAATGACTCATTGTGGACGCAAGTAGTAATAATACATTGGGGATGTTAAATTCACTAATATGACAATCAAGAGTTTTTTCCATGAAGAAAGTGACCTACAAATCACAAAGTCGGAACCAATTTAGGTTTTTATTGCTTAAATTATTTTATATAAATTTAATTTACATCAAATGTCATTATTGTTTTTAAAGCATGTTTATTGCGCATGCAAGTGTCTCTCGTGCGTTTGCACCCAAGTTCTTCAGAGATGATAGAGAAAATCATTACCAGAGGATCAATTAGAGTGCAACGAGGTTGATCGTCCCAAGAGAATAGGGATGGATGGGACTGAGTTTAGCGACCGTCGTTGTTACTAGTAAATTCCATTTCGTTATACACTCTTATACCATTTTGTATACGTATACATTGCTAGACAACATCATGCCTGTCGTAATCTTGATCAGACTATGGTTATGTTATACGAGAAAATAACTCGTTGTGGGCACAAGAAGTAATACTATTTTGGGAATGTTAAATTCATTGATATGACAATCAGGAGTTTTTTCCAATAAGAAAGTGAGCTACAAATTACAAAGGCAGAACCAATTTAGGGTTTTATCGGTTTAAGTATTTTATATAAATTTAATTCACATCAAATGTCATAATTGTTTTTATAGCATCTTTATTGCCATTAGTTTTTATTGTCAAATTCGAATATCTAAAATACTTTTTGTAAGTCCATAATTTGTCTGTGTATCAATCAGATTCGTTTGATGGTGCGGAATCCCAATCAAACGGATGATGTCAGATCAAATAGAAGAGAAGGAGAAGAAGAATAATATGAATCTTGTTTGAATTGATTAGAATGAAGTTCCCTTACAAGATTCATACACAACACACACTTGTTCTTCCCTCTACCATACACTCTCTATTGTTTCATCAATCTCTACTCCTCACCCCTAACACCTATATATACACAAGGGAAATATGGGCTAACTGAACATGGGCTGTAAATGGGTTTACGAGCGTAAACACGGTCGTAAACACGTATACGACCGTAAACACCAAATTGTTTACGATCCAAGACACAAAAATACATTTTTCTAGAAAAGTAAAGTATAAACCATATTTTTGACCCAACAATCTCCCCCTTGGTTTATAGCTTTCTTTTCTTAAATGACCCAACAAGCTCCCCCTAAAAAGTAGTGGGCTTTTCATGTTAATCTTCATTGGGAGATTGGCTTCAGCATTTATCTTCAAATTCTTCACAACTTCAAGATGTACTTTATGAATCTTCAATGAATCACTTCATCTTGAGCACTTGAGCTTTTCTTCAAGATTTGACTCTGAATGCACATTGGGTGAGGAGGCTTCTTGTACTGATTCTTGAAAGATGGCGCTTTCAGCTTGAGAATCTTCAGAGAGAACATCAGAGAGAAATAATCTTTTGGATCGCTTCAGTAGGTTTAAGATAGCAGCAGACTGATTGAGGAGGCTTCAATGCAATCCGTCACATAATCTTCAATTTCAGCTTCACCTTGCTTCTGGGGTTGAAAGATTGAATTTGAAAGAATAATCTTCATTTCTTGTTCCTTCGAATGAGAATTCTTCAATGCTCACGGACGAAGCCTTTGGCTCAAAAATCTTCGATACAAACTCCATGAGTTTCATCTTCACCTGAATTCACTTTTCAAGACAAAACAAAACTAAAAGAAAACTTAGAACAAAAAGTAAAACAGAAATAACACTATTTTTTTATTTTGATTTTTTTTAATTCTCCTCCTTTTATTTAAATTAGAAGAACACTATGAACAAACTTAACAAAAAAAAACAAAAATAATAGCTAACTTTAAGAGTGATTTGGGATCAAAGTTTTAGACAGCCTTTATCCGTTTATCAATACCTCTCCCTTCATGAATAGATATGGTCAATCGTCGGTATTGTGGTCCACTTAAACACGAGAGATTGTGACAAAATTAGGACATACTATAAGTGACAAGACAATATGATCCTAAGTTCCTAGATAATATTCCTTAAGGACCATTCAGCTGACGACGACTAAAGATATTGTTATCCACCTAAATTGAGCAGCGAGATCTACAAACAACCTATATGTGTTCAATTTTAATTGTAATAGAACGTGTTTCCCGCTTCCTGGCATGCCCCAGCCATCAAGGACTTCCAAAATACTCCTTACACCGGGTGAGCAGACAATTATTAAGAGAGAAGATAGATTTAGAATGCATATGTTGTACATCCAGGTCGGATCTCTTCCAATCACGCAAAGGATGAAACGTATGACTAACTGAAGTTTTAGAGGGATCAAAAAGAGAATGGCGCATATACTGTGTACCAAGTCGGATTTTGAGTCACGTAGAGGAGACAGTATATGGCTAACAGATAGAAAGAATTGCATAGAAAGAAGATGCAAAGAAATAGAATGGCATATGTTACATTCCAGGTCGAATCTCTCGATCACGTAGAGGAGGCAACATATGACTAACAGACTGAAAGAAAGAAAATAACCTTCTACAGACCTAATTTATCGTTATTCCCCAGTCACCCCATCCAACCGGAATTAAGTATAGAATCCTCACATCAAGGAAAAGTGAATCCACAGTTCTAGATACAGGTTCTTTAGTGAGACCGGTAGATTCCCATGTATACCTCCCTGCTCGACTTATTCGAGCGTCGTATTGTCAGGCTAAATGGATCTATCTAGGTCAAGATTTTTCAAGTCTCTAGATCTTTCGTGCCTACCATCGCATCAAACACAGATCCTAGACAATTCAGATTCAGTCCCTTACACATATTCGGATTGCCTGTTATCACATGATTATATCACTTCCCAAAACATCTCCTTCAAGCACATTTCATTTACACCATTTTTTTATTTTCTGATTTTGTAATGTTTTTGGATTTTTATTTTATTTTCTAATTTTTGTTTTGTTTTTATTTCTCCCCCTAAATTTGTGCAAAGGAGAGAAACGAAAGTAAATGCGCAAATTTAAACTATCCTAAAACAAAATTTAGTCTTTAAAGCGAATCAGCTTAAGAAAAACTCAGGAGTATAGAGAAGAAAATTCAAACCATAAGTCACCAATTGAATTTGCATTCAGAAGGTATGAGAACAGCACGCATAATCGCAGAACAGATCCAAAAATTCTTCATGTCATTAAGCACTAATCCCACGAGTGACCCCTTCTTTTCTTCTTTTCCCGCAAATGACACATACTCTCAAACAAAGTTCTGAGAGATGTCCCCTATCATGTGTCTGGAACAGCCACTACCAACAAACCGAAGTCTGATGATATGCCTCCATAGCTGCTCCGACACAGAGCGGGATCAATTAGTCTTAGGAACCCAGTCCATTTTGAAACTGGGTCAACCTTTGTCATCAACACACGATACTTTCTCCCATGACATATCCTTCTTATCACAAACAGAAGATGTAGAAATATTAGAATCATTAATTAATTTGGGAGATTGAACCTTCGGTACCCATTTGTAGTCGGGTTTAACCCATTTCTTGTTGGATCAAATGGGTGCCTCGGCACTTGCTTTTGATCTTGATGTCGGCCGTTGAGATGACTTTGACCCAATCGGTCTTTCTTTCACTGGAGCATCTCTTGGATTGGGCTTCTTGGCCGAAACTCCCTTCTTGCCTTTGGGATTCAGATTATTGGCCTTCTACGCGTTCCAGTCACCATTGTCTGAACTTGACCTAGAAGGGTTTCCTTTGAAGTATCTCCCACTTGGTGCGCTTTTCCATCCTTGTGCATAGTAGAGAACGTACGCGCGATTAGGACAATTTCTGGCAATGTGTCCAAGTGTTCCATAGTGAAAACATGTCCTTTTCTTCACTGTGAAGTTGTTTCTTCCTGCCCCTGGTGACGTATCCATGCATTGTCTCTTATTGATCCCACGTGCACACTTGCAACAAGCACTCTGTTGCGCTAGAATTGGAGGCATGTATTTCTCAACGGCAGGTTTGTTAGGAGTAACAGAATTCGAAGCAACAGATTCTGAGTTCAAGGTGTCATTAGTTTGTTCAGTAGTGCTCTCCTTGTTCTCATCTTCTGCTACTTTACCTACACATGAAGTAGAAACATTAGTATTTTCAACATTAATAACTCCTCCTGACATAAATCCAACTCGTTTTCCATATTGAAGATGTGCCTCCCTGACAATTTCTTCCTGAGTCATAGGGATGGATGTGTAGTTATAATTGAAAGGTAGAGGAACACTATCATACCCTAGACTCTTGTTTTGATTATCTTTAAATTTTAATTGGGTTTCAAATAAGGACTCGACTGTCTGACTTGACGCGGTATAATTTTTGAAACTAATGTCTGTTTTTCCACACTTAATTTTCAAAGTGTCAAGTTCTTCAGTTAAAGCAGCAAGTTGTCTCTTAATATAGTCATAATTTTCACACTTATTGCTATACTCTTCCTGAAGTTTCCTAAAGTCTTTGGTTTTTGCTTCTAATTCAGCCTTCAGGGGTTTCTGTCCTTTCCTGAGTTAATATCCTTCATATCTCAAGTCCTCAACTTCCCTTTTTAATAAATCAATTTGTTCCCGAAGAAATTTAATCGTAGTTTCACAAGCTGGAGTACATGTAACTTCAGTGACCGGATTGTTTTCAGAACTCATTGTTTTTCTACACTTCAAAGCATCAAGTTCTTCAATTACATCAGCAAGACTAAGATGATTGAGATCTTTTGTCTTCTTGATGATAGCCACGTTCATATCCCACGATTTCGGAAGTGAATTCAGTAGCTTTTTGTTTATCTCAAACTTAGACAAGAAGATCCCAACTATATTCATCTTAGTAGTAAGTGTAGTAAATTGTTGCAACTGAGTTTCGAGGGTTTTTGTAGGGATATAATCGAAAAGGTTGAAATTTTGTCTTAACATATCCTGACGACTCTCTTTCATGTTTTCAACTCCCTCGTAGACCTTAAAATCAATTAAAAAGCACAACTAGAAGTCAAAATCAAACTTAAAAGTCAAACCCTTTGATTATAAACCTCAAAAGTCAACCTTAAAAGTCAAATTTAAAAGTTTAAACTCACAAGTCAAACTTAAAAGTCAAACCAAAAAGCTAAATTTGAAAATTTAAAAATTAAACGAAAAAGTCAAAGTTTAAACTCAAAGGTCAAACTTGGAAGTCAAAGTCAAAATTTAAATAAAAAATCAAAAATAAAAGTCAAAAATAAAATTTTTTATTATTTTTTATTATATTATTATTATTATTATTATTAATTTTAATTTTTGTTTTATTTTGGATGAAAAAGGAATTTAAAAATAAAAAAAATTGAGTTTTGGGGTTAAAAGTGTCAAATTTCAAAAGTAGGTGCGAAAGTGAGTCTTTATCAATTAAAATCAGGAGTAATGAATCAAGATTCAGGTTGTTTCAACTGGTAAGGCGTTGAAGAAGGAAGAATGGGAGGCCCGGGTTTGATCCCAGGCGTCGACAATTTCGCTCCTCCCTTTTCTTTTTAAATGAAGCGCGGCTACTGATCTAATTTCCTCAGCCGATCAACGAGCCTATCCCACCAAGCCGAGCCACAAGTCGCCGAACCTTAAATTCCGGCCACAAACCGCCGGCCTCAAACCTTCGGCGACCGTAAACTCCGGCCGTGAACTCCAAAACCCTAGCCGCCGGCCGCAAACTCCGCCACAGCCTCGTAGGTTTCGACCAAAAACACCGATTTTTCGAATTTGAAGCTCTAAAACTCGATCAAAAACCCTTTTTTATGAAAAACACGAAGAACAAACCCCCCCTTATTTTTCAGATATCTATCTAAAAACGCAAAAATATTTCGAAAATAAGATCAAATAATGCCCCAAATCTGACAAAATTGACTGATACAACCAAGCTCTGATACCAATTGTAAGTCCCCAATTTGCCTGTGTATCAATCAGATCCGTTTGATGGTGCGGAATCTCAATCAAACAGATGATGTCAGATCAAATAGAAGAGAAGGAGAAGAAGAATAATATGAATCTTGTTTGAATTGATTAGAATGAAGTTCCTTTCACAAGATTCACACAGTTACACACATACGCTCCTTTCTCTCTCTCTGTCCGTAAACTCTCTTCTATTCATCAATCTCTACTCCTCACCCTAACACCTATATATATACAAGGGAATATGGGCTTGGTGAACATGGTCCGTAAATGGGTTTACGGCCGTAAACACAACCGTAAACACCAAGCTGTTTACGGTCCTACACATAAAAATACATTTTTCTAGAAAAGCAAAGTATAAACCATGTTTTTGACCCAACACTTTTTTTCAATTGTCACAACCAATTGAGATAAAGAGATTTGGTTGTTATCTTCTTCCATAACTACTTATTCCTTCATTCCATCCTCTTTCTCCCCCCTCAACTTTATCTATCTATCTCTCTCTCTGTGTGTGTGTGTGTATATATATATATATATATATATATATAGAGAGAGAGAGAGAGAGAGTCAAGATCAAATAAGAAGGAAAATTTTGGTAGGAAGGTAATAAGTTTTTTTCTACATATTTTTTTAGCAAACAAACAAAATGAATCATTAGATGATTCGAAAGTAAGATGATTCACAAGAAAAAAAAATTCCTAAAAAAACATCTTCATGATTCATTTTTAAGTAATTAAAAAAATACACTTTAATGACAATTTTAGTGAATAGCAACAAAATCGTTGTATAAATGAATCATCGAGATGTTTTTTTGAGATTTTTTTGGTGAATCATGTTATTTTTTATTCATCTAGTGATTCATTTGTTTTGTTCGTCAAAAAAATATGTAGAAAAAAAACTTCTTACCTTCCTACTAATAAAAAAATTCTTACCGGATCTATATTCTATATATATATATATATATATATATATATATATATATATATACACACACACACATATATATATTTACCTTTTTGAACCATACTTTATACTATTGGGCTTATTTGTGTTGTGTCAAATGTGTGCATAGTTTAGTATGTTTTATTTTGGTTTGGGCCTGTCCATTCTCGAATCCACTTAGTTTGTTAGACTATTTATATTGTGCATGCATGTAATTTTAGGGTTAATGTTTTGCAACCCTAATTGTCGTACGCTCTTACAGAGAAGTTCTTGAGAACTATTCTAGAGTAGTTTAATCAATGCATTCGGCACACGTTTGATCTTCATTGTTCTGGCCTTTAATTCACTCTATTATTATAGAATATTTCGATCTCATTTATTGTTCCTACAATTGGTATCAGAGCAGGAGATAATATAATTAATCGTTACTCTTTTGTCGAGTTCTCTTAGGGTTTTACGTGTTTCTTGGATCTGTTCTAGATCTAGATCTTTGGTTTTTACCGTAAACTCGATTATCGTTTTACACATATGATTCTATATGTGTTTCTGTGAATTCTCGACATCATGCAGAACAAATATCCTCATTCTCTATTGTTCAATCTCTCTAGTAATATTGAATCTACGACAAGGATTCCAACCCTCTTCCTGCAAGATTATGAAGTTTGGGTGTTGCACTTTGAAGACTATGTTCTTGGTATTGACAAACATGGTTCAACCATATGGCAATCAATGACACAGGAGACGTTCTTGCATACATCGACCAGGAGGGTAATCAAGACTCAGGTTGATTACAATGAACTTCTTGTTGAACACACTGCAATTCCTCAGGATGAAAAAGATAAGCTAATGAGCAACATAAAGGAAATGATAATTATATGATTTTCTCTTGCTCCAGACACTTTACGTATCGTAAGTGCATGTATTACTGCTAAGGAAATATGGAATACGTTGAAGGAACTGTATTATGGAGACGATGATCTAGAACACTCTTTACAAACAACTCTTTTGTCTAAGTTTGGTTCATTTTTTCAAAAACCTAATGAGAAGTTGGATCCAACTTTCAATCGCTTCAACCACTTGTTAAGTAGAATGCTCAAATATAATCTTGAGCGACAAGTCATTGAATAGAAAGTGAATGAAAATAATGACTTAGATGTTAAATCAGAATTCGAAGAGGTGAATGTTGAACTTGATGCAACCTATGATCAGAATTATCCTCCAATGACAAAGTAGACCAAAGATCATCCAAGATCTCAAGTAATCGAAGACTCATCTTCAAGCGTTTTTACCAGGGCTCAACAAAAAGCGAAACAAACTGCATTATTTTCAAAGTTTGAATTTTGTATGGTTAATTCATTCATTTCTAAAATTGAGCCTAAAACTATGAAAAATGCTCTTGATCATGCTGATTGGGTTTAAGCAATGTATGAAGAACTTAATGAATTTAAGAGAAATAAAATATGGAGATTAGTTCCTACTTCGAAGGATACTTCTGTTGTCGTGATGAAATGGGTGTTTCGGAACAAGATGGATAAAGAGGGGAACGTGATTCGCAATAAGGCACGTTTAGTGGTGAAAGGATATTGTCAAGAGGAAGGAATAAACTATGAAGAAACGTTTGCACCGGTTCCTAGGTTGGAATCCATTCGGATTTTTCTTGCATATGCCGCTCACAAGAATTTTGAAGTCTATCATATGGATTTGAAGTGTGTGTTTCTGAATGGCGAACTCAAGGAGACTGTATGTGTGGAACAACCACCAGGTTTCGTGAATGAAAAATATTTGAATCATTGCTATGTTCTGGATAAGGCAGTGTATGGTTTGAAACAAGATCCACGTGCATGGTATGAAACTCTGACTCGTTTTCTTAAGCATTCAAAATTTAAACAAGGTTCGGTTGACCCAACCTTCTTTCTCAAGAAAGATGGTAACCATTTGATGATCGTCCAAATTTACGTTGATGATATTATTTTCGGATCCAATAATCCTAAATTAACAGGTAAATTCTGAAAATTAATAGAAACTAAATTTGGGATGAGCTTAATGGTTCCTATTAACTTTTTCCTTGGTTTAAACATTATATAGAATCTAGAGGGAACCAAGCCTACACGAAGATATTACATGCTAAATTCGGAATGGTGCATGGGTGACTCAAACGTCAAAGGTCTAATGGCTTTCGGAACGAAACTTACTTCATCCTTGGACAAGAAAGCAACTGATATCATTCTATATCGACAGATGATTGGTTATTTAATGTATCTAACATCGAGTCATCATGATATTATGTTTGATGTATGTTATTGTGCCAAGTTTCAGGCAAATCCCCGTGAACCACATATGGTAGTTGTGAAGAACATATTCTGATACCTCAAAAAAACATCTCTCAAAATTTGGTATCCTTCTAATTCCAGATTCTTTATGCAAGCATATTCCGATGTTGATCTTGGTGGATGTGGCATTATCGTAAAAGCACTTTTGGGGGTTGTTAGTTTCTGCATGGCAATCTTATAAGTTGGAAATCTAAGAAGCAGACTTGTGTCTCCCTATCTACAGCTGAATCTGAATATATAGCAGTAGCATCATGTACATCGCAAGTAGTATGGATTAGATTATGGAATTAACATGAAGCGAATCCCATTATATTGTGATTCTGAAAGTGCTATAAGGATATGCCACAATCCAGTGCAACACTCAAAGATGAAACATATAGCACTGCGATATCACTTCATAAAGGATCATGTTGAGGATGGCAATGTTGAAGTCAATTTTGTTAGATCCTCAGATCAGTTGGCATACATCTTTACAAAAGCCCTACCTGAAACAACATTCAATCGGATTTTACTAGGGTTAGGCATGATTGAAGCAGACTTAGTTCCGAATTTCCCTTCATAATCCGATTTTATTGTTCATGTTACGAAATGTTCCGAGCTTCAGAGTGCTTCGAATTCAGTTTTCAAATTCCGATTGGTTCCAAGCTTCGGAATGGTTTGGAATCCACTGTTATTTGGAGTTTCGGAATTCTCTATATCCATGGTACATTAAGTCTCTTCCGATTAGCTCCGAGCTTCGGAATGATTCGGAAGTTACTGTTCATTTGTGTTTCTAAATTTATTTATCTTTAACTTTTCTTTATGTATGTTTTATCTTTTAAATAAAATCAAAAATTACAAAAATATTTTTCTTAATTTCTGTTTTATCTTTTTCAGAAGATCAAAAATTACAAAATTATTTTTCTTTAATTATGTTTTATATTTTTCAGAAAATCAATAATTCATAAGAATATTTTCTTTATTTCTATCTTTATGTGTTCTCTCCCGAATACCTTTTCAGAAGATAATGGTTATCTGATTTGGGAAGCAATCACTCTAGGTCCGTTCGTTCACACAGAGACCAAAAGTACAATCAGAAACCAGAAAGAATACAACCAACTGCGTCTTGATGTGAAGGACGTGCCTCAAGATGAAAAAGACAAACTCTTAAGCAACATTAAAGCAATGAGGATCATTAGATTCGCTTTGTAAGCAGATACTTTTCGTCTCGTAAGTTCATGTGACACAGTAAAGGCTATATGGGATAGGTTGAGGGAGCTCTATTCCACAGACGCGGATCTAGAACACTCAACTCAAACACTCTTGTTATCCGATTTTTGCGAGTTCGTTCAAAAGCTTGAAGAAACTATGCGTGCCACTTTTAATCAATATAATCATATTCTCAGTAAGATGACGAAGCATGGGATTGGACATGAGGTGATTAAGCAAAAGGTCACGTTCATGAACGGATTACGATCAGAATGGAAGGCAGTGGTGTCAACTGTAAAAGCACACGAATAGTTCAAGAACTATAGTCCTGCGAGACTTGTAGGAATTCTGAAGGCGCAAGAGAGTGAAGTAATGAAATAAGCAAAGGTGGTGTCTAGGATGGGGCCTTTAGCCTTAGTTGCGAAAGGAAAGACTGTAGTTGATGACGGATCTGATTCAGATCATTCTGAGTACGAGCTATCAAACGAATATTTTGCTTTAATAGTGTCTAACCCTAAACATTTTGCTAGGAAGAAGTTTCCCTCAAGAAAAAATAGGAACTGGCAGGGAAGCTATAGCTCAGAGAAAGTGAAAGTGGAGAACAAAAGTGGATCTCAGAAAGATGAAGAGAAGAGGAGAAAAACGTAGTTGGTGACTCCGGATACGATTGTAATTATCGTCATGGTAAAAACCATCTTGCAAAGGAGTGCATGTTGCGAATGAAGAATGATAAGAATGAAGGAGAGGATGAGGAGGCCTATCACATGCGAAAGCTGGAAGAGATTAGGAAGAAGAAATCTAATGATAATTCTATGCCTGCTTTTATTGTATAGAAAAACTTGGCTCAAGGTGAGTTCGGAGGATTGGAAGTCTGGTCGACAAACTTGAGGATGAAGAAGTACGCAAGCCCACACATGGAAGGGCGTTTGTTGTGAAAGAACAGAATTCACAGTACCTAGGAAGATGCTTGATGGTGACTAAAGGCGAATCGCATATGCAGGAGAATGCAAGTGGGAGTGGAAGGAGCGAAGATAACTGTTTCGCGGCAAGGCCTGTTTCAGAACCGATCAATGAATGCGAACAGTTGATCAATAAGTTAAATTCCATTCTTGAATCACTTAATATTCGTGTATCAAGATACGAAACACAACTTAACGATATAAAATTCACCTTTTCAAGTATAAGCTATAGTTTAAAGCGAACCCGACTTTCAAACTCTAACCTAACCGATCAATTGAGCAAGGCAACATCAAACAGTGAGGAGAGGCATATGTGGATCCAGAAGGTTGAGTCGGATTTGTCTAAGTCTAGGGACGAATCTATTTATTTGTAGAGAGATAATTTAATGCTTTTAAAACAGCGAAACATTTTTTTGTTTGATTGTAAAAAGACTTTACTTTAATATTACTCAACTGCACCTTGATTGTGAAATCGTAAGAAAATCCACAAAATGATTTTGCCATTTCTCAAATTAAAGGAAGACGAAAAAGACACAGACTGCTACAATTGCGAATCTATTGTTTGGTCTGAAGAAACTTATTATGCATACAAAGTCGGACTTGAACGTATTAAAAATTACATTAAGTCCAAGGACCACAAAAATATGTTGAAACAACTTTTGGATGAAAATGATAAAAAGTAGATCAAATCTGATACTGTACAAAAATTTGATTCATTGAATGCCAATTTGAGTTTAGAAAATAAAAAAAAAATGTTGAAAGCGCTTCTGAATTCGATGAGAATAGTGATATGAGTGACATTTCTATAGAGGATGAGGTTGACTGTTCAGCGTTTGTTAAAAATGAATCTCAACCTGCGAAAGTTCTTATTTCTGAAAAAATTATGGTGAGTTCGCAAGAGTTGTTCAAAACAAACCTAAAATTTTGAAAGTAAAAACAACTGTTTTTCCGAAATTTCAAACAACACCCAATCAAGTTTTTAAAGGCAATGGGGTAACCGAAAATCAAACCGTCAGGCTAAAGACCATTGTCGACGAAGACAACAAATACGGATGTGATGAACACTTTTGGTCAGCTCCCATAGATATTGTTGACGAAACCGTTGGTTTATCTGAAAGAACTTCTTGGAGTGTCAAAGGAAGATACATGGCTGAACCTTTAAATAATCACTCAACATTTACAAAAGGTAGCCCAAGTGGTACCAAGGAGGTTCGTAGAGAACCTAACCCTGTGAAGAGCGAACCCGAAGTGAGGAAAGCGAATCCGAAGGTGAACATCCACAAGTCATCAAAGCAACTTGCTAATCAAAAACGACAAAGGAATGACAGATACAGAAGAAATCTCAATGAAAGGAAACAATTTTGGCAATCCCAAAATTCAGATTATGTTCGCTGCGAAAGGAGAATGAATCACAAAGCGAAAGCTCCTTCGCAAATGAACTCCAACCAGTGTTCACATTGTTGTTATCATAGTCCAAGGGACTCTCAGCAAAAAGGGACTCCAAAACCCTTCTTCACAAAGCGAAAAATGGAGAAACCAAATCCTTGTCACTCTCAATCCACGAAGTCTACGGCTAATAACATCAAAGGCAAGGGGAAGCTGTTTTTGGAGCCGAAAGCTCCAACTAAGAAAACAAATGTTAACCCTAAGGAAGCTGAAAAGAAGCCCGCCAAGTATCAAGCTGATAACAAGAATAAAACTTCTGATTCTAAAGAAACTAACTCAAAAGATAACAAAATCAAAGTTTTCACCATCAAACGAAAAGGTGAAACCACTATTATAAAACGAACATATATGGTTGATCTTGATATTACTTTTCCTAGTTCTGTGAAAGGCTCACAAGGACCCAAGAAACTTTGGGTTCCTAAATCTGCTTAAATTTTGCAGGTTATCCGTGACAAACAGTTCGACACTGAACGGTACATCGACAGTGGCTGTTCTCGTCACATGACAGGAAGAAAGGAGGAACTACGAGACTTCAGGGCTCTCAAGGATTACGTCAACGTAAAATACGGGAATAATTCTTTTGGAAAAATAAAAGGCTACGGCATGATAACGAATGGGGAATTTTCTATTTGTAAAGTGGCTTATGTTGAAGGCTTGTAGCACAACCTAATCAGTGTCTCGCAGTTGGTTGTAGGAACTGGATTGAAAGTGTCATTTGACGACGAAGGATCAGAAATCGTTGAAAAGAAATCCAAGACTGTTCTTCTAAAATCACAACGAAAAGGTGAAATGTATCCATTGAATTTGAATCTGATACGAGGAAAGCCTACCATTTTCCTGCTTACAAAAGCTCACTCAGATGAAAGCTGGTTATGGCATAGGCATCTTTCGCACTTAAACTTCAAAGACATCAACAAGCTCATTCTTGGTGATCATGTGCGAGGACTTCCTCAACTGAAATTCGACAAGGATCATTTGTGTGAAACATGTAAGATGGGAAAGCAAAGTCGAAAAATTCATCCTACTATTATGAACACGAAATTCATAGAACCTTTGGAACTTCTACACATCGACCTTTACAGGTCGTCTGCTATTGAAAGCGTTGGTGATAGTAAGTATATTCTGGTAATTGTAGATGATTTTTCACGTTTCAATTGGGTGTTCTTTCTTAGACAGATATCTGAAGCAATGCCAAAGCTCAAGGACTTTATCAAGCAAATTAAACTTCAACTGCGAAAGCTGGTTCACAACGTTCGCATCGACAACGGGCTAGAATTCAAAAACCAAGTGTTTGAAGAATTTCTTGCTAAAAAGGGAGTCACACACAACTTCTCTCCTCCCTACACTCCACAACATAATGGCGTAGTTGAAAGACGAAACTGTTTCTTATGTGAAGCTACATGAACCATGCTAACGTTCGCATGTCTGCCACTATACTTCTGGGCTGACGCGATAGCCACTGCTTGCTTTGCCCAAAATTGATCCATCCTAAAAAAGTGATTCTCAATAACTCCTTATGAAATTATAAATAATCACCAACCTAACGTTAAGTTTTTCCATGTTTTGGTTCCAGGTGTTTCATCTTCAACTCCAAAGAACAAAGGAACAAGTTTGATGTGAAAGCTGACGAAGGTATATTCTTGGGATACTCACTAACATCCAAGGCATATAGGGTTCACAACAAACACTCAAAGAAGATAAAAGAAACCTACTATGTCACGTTTGATGGCATTTATCTAAAGCAAATTCAGTTGAACAAAAGTCCGTTCAAGGAAATCTTTCCTAAACCTTGTCAAGCAGTTATTCCTATGTCCAAGCTTTATGAAGAGTTCATGTTACTCTTTTATGAACCTGAGAAAGCTATCACATCTGAAGCTAAGGCAGCAGATAATGAAGACGACGAACTTAAGGCAATTATCGATTATGTTGTGAAAGACATGCCTCAACAGCCATCCACTGTGAATGACCCTCGAAACACATGCACAACTTTCCAGGGGGAGAATTCTGGGTCTAACACACAATTCCACGGGGAGGATGCTACACCTCTAACCACGAATGTTTCTCTGCAGAGGGATTCTAACCTGAAAGCGAAGCAAACTGCATTATTCTCCAAAGTTGAATTTTGTATGTTTAATTCGTTCGTATCCAATATTGAACCCAAAATCGTCAACACTGCTCTCGATCATTCTGATTGGGTGCAAGCGATGCAAGATGAACTCAACGAGTTCGAACGAAACAAAGTTTGGAGACTAATTCCAACTCCCCCAAACGCATCGGTTGTTGGTTTAAAATGGGTGTTTTAGAATAAAATGGATAAAGAAGGGAATGTGATCAGGAACAAAGCTAGGCTTGTGGTCAAAGGTTATTGCCAGGAAGAAGGGATTGACTACGAAGAGACCTTCGCACCCATTGCAAGGTTGGAATCCGTTCGCATCTTCTTGGCATATGCAGCACACAAAAATTTTGAAGTTTTTCAAATGGATGTGAAGTGTGCATTCTTAAATGGCAAACTGGAAAAGAGCGTTTATGTGAAGCAACCACCTGGATTTGTAAACAAAAAATATCCCAACCACTGTTATATTCTTGACAATGCTTTTTACGGTCTAAAGCAAGCTCCAAGAGCCTGGTATGAAACACTAACTTGTTTTCTTAAAATGTCTAAATTCAAGCAAGGTTCAGTTGACCCAACCTTCTTTCGCAAGAAAGAGGGTGAACACTTGATGATTGTACAAATTTATGTTAATGACATCATCTTAGAATCCACTAATCCTAGCCTAACAGCTGAGTTCCGAAAGCTGATGGAAACTAAGTTTGAGATGAGCTCAATGAGTCCAATTAACTTTTTTCTTGGATTAATCATTAGACAGGACTGGAAGGAATTTTCATCAATCAGGAGGCTTACACGAAGACACTACTTGCTAAGTTTGGAATGTTGGGAGACTCAAATACGAAGGTTCCAATGGCATTCAGAACAAAACTGACTCCTTCGCTGGATAAAACAGCTGCTGATAAAACCCTTTATCATCAAATGATAGGTTCACTCATGTATCTAACTACTAGTAGACCAGATATTATGTTTTTAGTTTGTTATTGTGCTAGGTTCCAAGCCAACCCACACGAACCTCATGTGAACTCAAGTTTCTTCGTACAAGCATTTTCAGATGCTGACTTAGGCGGTTGCGGTTTGGATAGAAAAAGCACAACTGGTGGCTGCCAATTTCTTGATGGCAAGCTGGTAAGTTGGAAATCAAAGAAACAAACATGCTTTTCGCTGTCAACAGCTGAGGCTGAATACATAGCTGCAGTTTCGTGCACATCTCAAGTCATTTGGATTCAAAGCCAGCTTCGTGATTATGGCTTAAGTATGAAAAGAATTCCTCTCTATTGTGACTTCGAAAGTGCCATTCGCAATTCTCATAACCCAGTGCAACACTCAAAGACCAAACACATAGTACTGAGGTATCACTTTATCAAGGATCATGTGGAAGATGGCAATGTCGAGATTCATTTCGTAAGATCCGCTGATCAATTGGCTGACATTTATACCAAGGCCCTACCTGAAGCAACATTTAATAGAATCCTTCAAGGGCTGATCAATTGGCTGATCATGTGGAATGATGGAAGCTGATTATGTACCAAAACCATTTTTGCACTCATAAAATCTTCACTGTGAATCGGTGCGAACGTTCGTAGGCTTTCGCAGTCAACTGTTTATTCACAGTCTTTTTTATGGATGCGAATGAATGTGAACGTTCGTAGTAGTTCGCAGAGCATTGTTCATTCGTGGTTTGGTATTTCATATATCCTTTTGTATATTTTGTATATCCTTGCTTATCTTCATTTTTAATTTGTATATTTTATTTTTTTTACTTAATTTATTATTTTTATTTTTTTTCATTTTCAGAAAATCACCAAAAGCCAAAAATAATTTATTTGTTTTATTTTATTGTTTTTAAGAAAAAACAAAATCACAAAAATATTTTTAATTTTTGTTTATTTTTATTTCTTTTCTTTTTACAAAATATCAAAATTTCCAAAAATTATAGATTCACACCAAGATTATAGACGAAGATGTTCGCAACATTTATCAACTTGTGTGATGGGGCAGGTGTAAATCTTGTTACTTATGTATTAGCTAAGTGTCCCTAGAAGCATGTTGCTGCATGTTGACCTAAGCCTCAACGACTAAACTGTGAAGCCTTAACGAGTTGATACCACCAATCAATTCTTCCAATTCAGGCTATGAATTCACATTAGTCATGAGCTACCTTACTCTTCTCACATTGAGTTAAGAGTTGTCTGCATGGTCACTTTCTCATTGCAGAGGTACTTTCACTTTCTTGTAACCACCTACTCTCTTCCATCACTTTCGCATCCATAAATGTAACCCTTGAGACTCTCAGAAATTACCACTGAGGTTTATGCTTACACAAACATCTGTGTTAATGATATTAGTTTCGTTCTACCACGAACTGAGTGAAACCCAAAATTCAATACCTTATATGTATTGACGGTGAACAATCAAACGTTCTAGTATTTTCACCCAAGAATTAATGAAAGTCCACATTCGTAGTCGGTACCAAGAAATCTCTTTTCTTTTGAGAGATCCTAATGAAGTGTTGTCGTCCCAAGACATTTCTTCTAATGGATCCAGTTTAATTTCTTTTTGAGATTTCAATATTTTTACAAACTCATTTACATAAATTCCCAACCTACTCATTCAACTGACTACACTGGTCACACGAGTACCTTTTCCAACTTTTGCACTTCTGTCAAGTTCGTAGTTTGGATGAAGGATGAACCACCTTTATAAGCCTTATTAAAAGATGCCTTTCAGTGTTTCTCATCAAACATTTGATCGTATTCAACAGGAAACCACACACACACTTCTTAGTCTCTCTTGACTATGAAGGAAGAGATATTTGCATGGGATCCATAGATTTATGTCTCTAGTTAGACATCACAACATCCCACAGATAAAATTTGTTTTATTTCTTTTTCGTTGACACTCTTGCACGAAGATCTTAATGATTTTCCAAAAGTCTAGTTCACGGTTACTAATAACTTTCAGGTTCGCAGTTGTATTCAATGTGCTTTCTTTACTGCAAAAGGAGACGAGCTGACGCGGCAAGTTTTTTAAAAGATAAGAATTCAAACGAGCGCATGAAAAGTTGAACGGACAGCTACTAATACACCGCGTGACGCATACCTCTGACTCATCACAGCTGTAAAATCGCGCTTTTTCAGACGACGGTTCAGTTTTCAAGATACTCTCTCTCCGGATTTTCCTCACCAAATCCAATCGTATATAAAGGTTTTGACGGTTACATCAGTCTTTACCACTTTCAAAATCTCCAAACGATTTTTGGCAATCACAAAGCTCTCCGATGTTCATCTTCTTCTTCAAGCTTCATCAATGGCGGCTTCATCTGAGAATCTTTCTATTCAAGACCAAACTACTCATTCATCTCTTCTAGCTGTTAAGCAACATCAAAACCTCATCATCGATCTTGATCCAGTTAGATATGATCCATTTCTATTACCACTTATTGAGTGCTTGAAATACTCCCCTCTCACGATTGCTTTGTCTCAAGTTGAAAATGTTCCACTATCGATTCTCTCCAAAGCATACACAACGGCCAACTATGTTAAGGAAGAACAAAGGATATACTTCGACATCCATAATCATGCAACCTCGATTTCCAAAGCCCGCTTGTGCAATCTGTTAGGGTTTCCTCAATCTGATAACATGGTCAACCTAGAAACCATCTCTAACGCTGCTATCTTGGAGATGTTTTATCAAATGGGGTACAAGGAAACTCTCACTGCTGTTTCCAAGTTCAAGAAACCCAATTTTCCACCTACATGGAACGCCCTATTCACTATCTTGTTCAAAGCATTGTCTAAAAGGGTCACTGGCAATGACTGTGCAAGCAAGCTTTTCATGGTTCTGATGTATGGCATGTATACTGGTCTAAATGTTGACTATGGTTCTATCATCTAGGTTCAACTGATCCAGAGCACTCACTCTGTTACTCGTCACTGTGAGATCTCCTGTGCAAGATTCTAGACCATCGTTGTCAACAAGGCAATCAAGCAGCTCAAGATTCCAGTGATGTCTGATGCACTGATGGCTTCCATTGCAACACTGCATACAACTGGTATCATTATGGTGGACTGATCAAAGTTTTCCTTCGTTGGCTCGATTCTGGAGATTATGTTTCGTGATGTTCCTCCCATAAGTAAAATTCTAGAGGGTTATCGTGCTCTTACTCCTTCAGGACCTCATCCATTGTCTGACGAATTTCAAGCAATTTTGCCTGAGGCAGATAAAGCCAAGAAAGGGGGCATAGGGTCTAAGAAAGCTACTCAGAAAAACACTGTGAAAGAAGGACCTTCTGAGGCTGCAAAACCTCCCTCTAAGAAGCGAAAGGCTCATGTTGCTTTAACTGATGCACCAAAGCGAAGGAAGCTAGCAACCTGCTAGAAAGTGAAAGTCTCCCGCTCCTACACCATCTCAGAGTGAAGGAGAAAATTCTGACTCCGAAACTGATTCGAACATTCGCATTGAGGAGGATCCACCAATTCGTAATGAAGAAGATAAGCCCGCTCGCACTGAAGAACAAGAATTTGTTCGCATCAAGGAGGTAGAACACGTTCACAACAAACCACCTGTTCACACTAAGGCTTCATCTCCGAATCATGAGGTAACTCCACCACTTAATGATTCTGTTCCTTCTCCACCTCCCTCACCAAAACAACTGCTTCTATCCCAATCACCATTGCACCTATGCCACCACTAGTATCATCTCAACCATCCACAACTATTCCAGTCTCAATCCCTATTTTCACCGAATCCACCATTTCGCACCACACCTCTGCTACACCTGTAAGCTCAGTCAACTTATCTGATACGGGGGCTAACACTTCAGGTTTTTAAAGCCATGTTACACCACCTATCTCTCCCATTCGCATGGATGACTCTGAAATGCTTTTTGGAGATGATGAAGATGATGATTTGGACGGATTCGCTTACAGTCCTTTGTAAATAAGGATTGACAGTGAAGATGAAGTCTCCACTATGAAAGGGGAACTCAAATCTCTTCATGAGAAGATTGACCAACTCCTTCTCGCATCCCAAGTCTCCACCTCTGAGGCTTACTCCAAAGCTGTTGTTGAATCAATCCTTGAACGAGTTACGAAAGAACATTCTGCCAATGTCTCTACTTTGTCCAAAGTAGTTTCTAACTCTACTGATGTCTGCAAGGCTACGACCAAAAAATTCGATAAACTAATTTCTGATTCAATGGAATTTATGGAGGATTACAAAACCACCTACAATGCCAACACTGTGACTGCGAACAAGGCCATTCAGAATGTTGGTGCCCTGTTCCAAACGGAAAAGGCGAACTTTGTTGAGCTTCGCAATGCGCTTCAGTCTGATCATGAAGCATTCCAGTCTTCTATCGCTGCAAAAATACAAAGCTACAGGAGGATCTGGCAATAGAAAATAAGATCATGGATGCTCTCGCCATTAAGGAGGAAAAGTGTAAGGTGTTGGAAACCAAGCTTCACTACGCTCAATATCAGGTCGATGATTTGATAGCAGAGAAGGCAGTCACTCGTAGTTGTATCTCCGATGTCACTGGACTGCTCTCTGGTATCATTGAGACTCGTGATCCAATTATCTCCATAACAGTAAAGAAGCATTTGTCTGAAATGCTAAGACTGGTATTTGCTATGTTACACTGTTTGGAGGGTGTTTCGAAGCCGATGTTTGTTCCGAAACAAGGGGAGAAGGCAGCTCCAAAGTTCAAACAAATGAACCCCCCAAAGATCCAATTAAACCTCCTGTCATCAAGCAAGAACCAAAGAAGAAAGAAAAGCTACTTAGTGAAGAACCCATTATTGATGATAGTGAAGACGAAGAGCCAGATGAAGTTGAGCTTAAAAGGCAGAAGGCTCGTGAGGCAGATACTGATGAACATGCTCGCATCGTTAGAGAGGCAGAAGAAAAAGAAAGAGTTGAAAAGGAAGCTCAGGCCACTCTTAAGAGCAAAATGATATTATTTCCTAAGTGGACCCTGAAGCGCATGCAAAACCAAGTTATGGATATGCCAAGCCAGTATTGGCTGGATCCAATTGCTTCTTTTGAAATCCAAAACACACAGGATTCGCAATTGGACCTGCCTATCACACCAAAGGCATTCAGGTTTCGTTCTTTTATAAAGGTTGCCAATGTACCTTTCACAGATAGCACTGCGGATCAAATGTTGTTTGCCTTCTACTTGAAGCACATGAAGCCCCAGTACGAGACTTGGAGTGCGAGCAAGATTACTGTTGTGAAGGTCACAGGGCCGTTCGAGACCAAAAGCTTCGCTAATGTGAAGTTTAAAGTTGCGAGAGGATTAGCATCTCAAGCCTGCGAATTCACTCTCGCAGACCCGCCTTATTTGAACCCCCATGATTGGATGGTGATATACAATATTCTGCTAAGAAACAAGGAGAAGTACGAACCTGTGGTGTCCCATCTTCAAATGTTGATCAAATCTTATATTCAAGAAGTTGGAATGATGGATGTGGAGATTGCCACTGTTTTGAGGCAAAAACCAAGCGTTGTTCCGAAGGAAGCTCTGACAGACTTCGAGAAGCTCAATCCAGGAAAAAATTTCAAGGAAGGATGGTTTGTGGTGTACACGTCTAGAGATCGTCCAGAGCATATCAACGCAAGTTATTCTTTCATCTCGAAGACAAACACTTATTTACTACTTCCTGTCTGGAGTTTATTTTGGAGTTGATTGCGAAGTTTAGAGGCAACAACAAGGACGATGTGAAGTGTTTCAGTGATGTGATCACTTGGTATATTCAATTTCGCAAGCTGCTGTTGAGCTTCATTCCCAAGGTCTACGAAGTGCAGAAGCGAATCAAGAACTAAATGGCTATGGTCTTAATTGACGCAAAGGGGGAAATTGTTGAAGATTTAGTGTTGCGTCATTGGGCCTGTTTTGTTAAGTCCATTTTGTATAAACGAGTTAGGCCTGTCCACTCGTATTTACTGCTAGGGTTATAGTATATAAGGTGCATGCATGCTACGTATTTTTGTTAACTCTCATAATTATCTTTGTAACCCTACTTTTACGCCTCTACAGAAGCAATTCTTCATCGAGTTCTTATGAGGTGTGACTATTAATCATTCAGATCCTGTTTGATCATATCGTGTTCTTGTTTACCTGTTTTAATTTATTCGATCATTAAGGATTTATTCCTATCACTACTTCTAATTCTGAATGGTTACTTTCAATCTGAGAACATATCATTTTTACAAATCTGGTGGATTGGCTGATTATTACGAATGTGTCAATATCGAAACGACGGTTTCTTGGAGATAAGATTTCAAATCAGGCGAGTCTTTTGAATTCTCTGACATCATGCATGTCTGTTAGAACGACGTCTATCACATACAAATGTCATGATTTTCAAGGCTGATTTACCGGGATATGGGAATGTGGAACGGCAGTTATCTCTCACCACTTTTCATTGACGTATAAATGGGGTTTCGACGGTTTGTTTTCTCTCACCTCTCACAAAGTATTCAAAATTGTCAAGGAAAGAACCCTTTTCTCTCTCTACTGTTCATCGTCTTGCTCAAAGCAACATTGGGCGGATCATCTGAAACTACTTCATTCGCTGACCAATCTACATCGGTATCATGCTCAACGTCAAGCCAAATGAGAATCTGATTCTCGATCTCGACTCATATCGCTACAATGAAGCCCTAAGGCCTATGATCGAATGCTCATGTTTCTTGCCAGTGGCTCAAGTTTTAACCATGGCAGTATCCGTTCCTTTGGTCCATCTTTCTAAGGCTTATTCGTCTGCGAACTACCGTTAATCTGAGGGACTCATTCACTTCGAGGTAACTTCTAACAAGACCTTGATCTCCAAGTCCCGTTTCTGCAAACTTTTAGGGTTTGTTCATCTGAAGGACTCGTGGATCCAGAATCGATTTAAACTTCTGTTCTCATTGATATGTTTTACTAGATGGGATATATTGGAGATATATCATTATTGTCAAAGTTCAGGATGCCCTTTCTTCCTCCAATGTGGAATGGGCTGTTCACTCTTCTATTCAAGAGCTTCTCAGAAAGAGTTGCAGGCTTTGATAGCGCAAGCAGGGTGTCCTATACTATTCTGTATGGCCTCTACCATGGAGTAAATCTCGATTTTGGTTCTATCTTATGCACTCAATTGATACAAAGCACAGTATCCACCACCCGCTACACTAAGATCTCCTATGCTCGCTTTTGGTCTATTCTGGTCAAACGATCCCTAAGCCACTTCAAGGTTCCACAGATGGATGAATTGATATTTACTTCCATTTTGATTCTGAAAACATTAACTTTTATGATCTCCGATCCGAGAAAGTTCAGCTTTGTTGGTTCTATTCCAGAAGCCATGTTGGTAAAAGTTCCCACAGACAATGCGATAGTGAACGAATATTGCAAGCTACCTACATCTAGAGTTTGCCCTATGATAGAGGAATTATAAAAGGTCATGGAGGAAGGTAACAAAACAAAGAGGGGAGGTAAGCGAAAAGCAAAAGATGCTCCTCTAAAGTAGTGAAAACTCCGAAGAAGGTCAAGACGCAGGCTAGGACACCAAGATCTCCATCTCCGGTTGCTCACGAGGATTCGGATTCCCAAACGATTTCGGAAATTTGAGGGAATGCCACAGTTCATAATGAAGTTGAGGATACTGCTTCAACTTCAGAACTCATTCCTACTGATTCAATTCCAAAGGTATCCATTCCAACTCCTTCTTCTGTTCCTTTTTCAGACAACTTTCATATTCCCACTCCACCATCCTCTCCTATCACCACAACTATTCCGATCACTTTCATTCGTCCATTACCACCGAATTTTTCTGTTGGAATTTCGTTTCCTCAAATCTCTATTCCCTTAACCTCCACCATATTTTTTTAATCTACCCCTCCACCAGAATTCACTGTTACCAAGTCCGTTCCGGAGGAGGTACATACTTCCGACATTCATTTCAACGTACATGATACGGGGGCATATGTAGGATTTCATTTTTGGTGATGATCCAGAAGCCTTTACCAATTTCGTTTTTAGCCCCTTCAGGGTTAATGTCAATAGTGACGATGATGATGCCCTTATGACAAAAGGGTAGTTCAAGCAACTCAATGAAAAATTGGATTCACTCTTCGAATCTTCCAAATCTTCACCCAACTGGGAATACATGCTGACATCTCACCGAGCTGCAGTGGAGATGTTGACAAAGGAAAATGCCAAAGACCTTGAATCATCGTTCAAGGCAATTAAAGAATCTGAACAAATAATTTACGAAGCGGCCGCAAAAGTCGAAAAACTACATGAAGATGTAACTAAATTTGTGGCTGAGTTCAGAACCTCCTCTGACTTAAATACCAAAGCCATGAACAAAGTCATTGTAGGATTTCGTTTTTCTTCTTTACAAGTTGAGAAGGAGGCTCTCTCACTTGTCCATTATGAAATAAAGATTGACCATTCTTAACTCAATGCATCCATTGTCTCAAAGATAGAAAATTTTCAAAAAGACCTTACTCCTGAAAACAATATCATGGATCAACTGGCAGAGAATACACAAAAGGCCAAGGTTCTTTCAGTAAAGTTGCAGTATACAAACAAGCGTGTTGATGACTTAGAATCCGAGAAGACAGTCATCGAAGTCGTGCTTCTGAAATTAATCAGTATCTGCAACGTCTTGTCGAGACTCGTGACTCCGTATTCACAGTCTCTGTTAGACAACATCTTTAGGATAAACTTCAACCAATGTTTGAAATGTTAAATCAAATAGAAGGTGTTTCGAGCAGTGGTGCTCTTCCGAAACAAGGGCGAGAAGTCAAAGAAGATAATGGAGAACCTCAAGCAAAGCAAACCACTGGTGAACAAAAACCGAAGGTGAATGATCAGAATGGTAATTAAGATGATGCATCAAACAAAGGAAAAGAGAAACTTGTTGATGATGATGAGGAATAAGAAGAGCTTTCTGAATCAGAGAAGCTTGTGCGCAAGAACAGAGACAAAGAACTTGATGATCTTTTGAAGCTTCGGAAAGAGTTAGAAGCACAAGAAGCGGAGAATAAAATTGCAAAAGTGACGCTTGAAACTTATAAATGACTTTTTCCTCCATGCTCAATTAATAGAATTCAGAGAGAAGCCAGTGATGCTCCAAACGTCTATTGGCTTGAGCCTATGGTATCATTTCATCAGAATAACCAAGCAGACTGTCAGTTTGACTTACTGATTACTCCCAGGGATTTTCTGTTTCGGTGTTTTGAGAAGATATAAAAGACTCTGATTTCAGACAAAGGGGTGAATCTTAAACTCTTCAATTTTTACTTGAAGTTTGCCAAGCCTCAGTATCATTCTTGGAGCCTAAAGATGATTGTGGCATTGAAGGTTTGCTCAGAAATGCCTACTGAAGTCTTTGTGAACATTAGATTCAAGGGGTTTCGGGGAACCGATAAAGTTTTGGATAAAGTTACTTCGGCGGATTGCCATTTATGAATTCGTACAACTGGATCTTATTGTTTAGCATTGTCATGAAGGATGAGAAGAAATACGAACCCATCGTTGCCCATCTGAAAAAGATGCTCGTCTGTTATGTCTTAGAGATTGCGAAGATGGATGTGGAAATAGCGTTGGTGTTGAAGAAAAGGCCCATTTTGGAATCTGAAGAGCAGCCTCAGGACATTAAGAGGATGAAGCTGGGAGTTATTCAGAAAGAGCACTGGAGCGTTGCATATAATCGAAAGTCTAGTGAAAAGGTTCAAGAGTGTGTTCTTTCTGAGAGACAAACATCTCTACTCAACCACTACTCTGAAGACTATTCTTGCAATGGTTGAAACTTGCAAGGCGAACTCTGCTGTAGATCTGAAGTGCTTTTCGGATATGATCAGTTGGTATCTCTGTGTCTGAAATGTGCTTCTCGATGTGATGCCCAAACTTTTCAACACGTAGAGAAGGAAAGAGTGAAGACTCTCCTTCAGAATTTGACACAAATAGGGATATTGTTGGGCTTATTTGTCTTGTGTCAAATGTGTGCACAGTTTCGTATGTTTTATTCTGGTTTGGGTCTGTCCATTCTCGGATCCACTTAGTTTGTTAGACTATTTATATTGTACATGCATGTAACTTTAGGGTTAACATTTTGTAACCCTAATTATCGTACGCTCTTACAAAGAAGTTCTTGAGAACTCTTCCAGAGCTTTTTAATCAAAGCATTCAGACAAAATTATAAAAATGGTCCCTGTGGTATGCATTTTTTGGGGGTTTTAGTCCAAACCCTGACTTTTTTTTGGCTTCATGGTCCTTTTGACTATGTTTGCTTGTGATTTTGGTCCCTCGGAAAACTAAAAAGACTAAAATGCCCTTTCTAATATATTTTTATATTTTTTCTATTTAATTTAAAAGAAAAAAATAAATAACTAATTTGGGCCCACATCTCTCTCTCTCTCTCAATCGTGTTTCTTGTTCTTGAAAATACACAAGTTCTTCAACACATACACATAAAATTTGGAAAATGATTCACACGGGTTCATATTTTTGGGTGGGATCTATTTTTCGTTTTTGGAAATCAATTCATATGTTCACATGGAAATCAATTCACAGGTTTGCACTTTAACACACACTGACACACACACGAACAATATATTTTCTGGGTTTGCTCTTCAAGAACAACAGATGAAATTGATTGAGAAGTTGAAGACCCAAGAACTTACAAAATTGTGTGTACAGGGCTTCAAAACCGAAGACAAAAACTAAAAATCTATCCTGGGAGCTCAAATTGTGTGTGCACAACTTCAAAATCAAACCCAGTAAGCTCAAAATCATGTGTGCAAATCTTCTAAATCGAACCTAGTTCTAGAAACTTAAAAAAAAAACGTTTGTGCATAGTTTCAAAATCAATATGAGAAACTTCCAAAATCTTGTGTGCATAGCTTCAAATTTGAACCCAAAAACCTCAAACTTGTGTGTGCATACCCTCAAAATCAACTAGTCTCCAAATAGGGTAAATCGATTGTATCCTAATCTCGGTTTCAAAATTATTTCTTAAACAAAACTACACACGAAGATGAACATGAAGATACATGGTTTGGTGTATCGACAAACCAAGCTTCTCTAACCATTCCTTATTCTTTAATCGATTGTTGGAACAAAGGTTTAAGAAAGATCCAATTTCCCACAAATTATCACTCATCCATAGAAGCTTTGAGAGCAATAACTGACAGTGAATTACTTAGATGGGAAAGAAATTTCAATCAGAGATTGAAAGAGTGCACCGATTAATTTTTTGGGGTGAAGAAGACATCATTGCCACCGCCATATCCTGTTACGATCTAGGTGAGTAAACTAGGAATATGCTTGGTTCCTCATCTTGTTTGTATTCTTCTGGGTTGTCCTCCGATTCATCAGCCGAAAGGGCCTTCTTCCCATGTCTCCGGTGATCTAACTTGACCAGTCTTTAGAGAGCTTTAGAAAGAGAAGGGAGAGAGATCAACGACCAGAGCCTAGAGTGAAAATAGGTGGTGAACATGCGACTCCCAAATTGATAGAGAGAAAGAGAGAGAGAGAGAGAGAGAGAGAGAGAGAGAGAGAGAGAGAAAGAAAGAAAGAAAGATCCCTCTCTTTATTTATTATTTTTTAAAATAGATAAATGTATATTAAATTAAAAAAATGAAAGAAAAATAAAAAATAAATGCATGAGGGGCATTAAAGTCATTTCAGTTTCTCGAGGGACCAAATCCGCAAAAAAAACTAGCTCAAAAGAACCACTAATCCAAAAAAGTCGGGGTTTGGACTAAAAACCCAAAAAATGCATACCACAGGGACCATTTTTGCAATTTTCTCAAGCATTTGGCACACGTTTGATCTTCATTGTTCTTGTCTTTAATTCACTCCATTATTATAGAATCCTTCGATCTCATTTATTGCTCTTACATCTACAAATGGCTAATATTTTCACTCTTGTTCCTACAAATTGTATATATTGGTCTCAAAATGTCCATGTTATCCTATGATCATCACTCTAATAAATTCTATTACAAGTTCTCAAATTCTAAAATAGTTTGTGCAGAAGGGCCATCTGCCTTTTGTTAAAGAACCCAACACATTATCACAACCTAACACATATTTTTCATCCTCTTATCCACCCACCAATAATCTTACCGGTAGTGGTGGTTAAACAAAACATCTAAAACCTAAACATGGTCACAATAACCTATTGATAGCTCCATATTTGCCCTTCGCCTCCCTTTTGATGTATGTGAACATATTGTGGATACAACCCAATGTAATCTATATGATATCCTCCTAGCATGATAATCCCATTCATGGGTGAGTCCCCATATATAAGCACCCTATAAACACGGATTACTTATAGAAAGACATATCCTAACCCAATACCAAACTATAATAATCCAAGTTAATTCCATACCATTATTTTCCTCTCCACTTGAATGTTATATTTTAAGACATAATATCAAATATTTAGAGTGACATATTCACTATGAGTGAAGCTTCTGACATCCAATGAGGACTTGTAATTTTAATAAAATACCAATGCCTTTGGTGCATATTAACAAGAGATTCAAATCCCCACTCTGGTTTCAATGTAATCAAGATATCATACTACAACCAAACCATACATATTGTAAATGCATCCACTTTGCTTTCCCTCACTTCACATATGTTGATCGAGGTAAAAGCTATTCACCATGAACCTATGTTTAAGATACTTCTACTACAACATAGGTTGAAATTATTTTATTCTTCCATAACTGCATTATCAAGCAAGGTTGGTACCTCCGTTGGGACTATTTCCATCAAGTTTAACAACTTATAATTTAATATGATCATCTTGAAGACTCAAGTTAATCTTTTACAAAACTTTATGTCCCAATAGAGCTACTTAGAAACCAAGTTATCATGCATCTTCTCACCATGTTGTCCGCTCTTACAACAACTTCAAACCAATTTGGAACTATACTCAGCCAACTAAATGAATATATTCCCAATCTATACTCTTTAGACATCTTTGATGACCTTACTTATCTATAAAATGAAATTAAGAATGCTTTTTAAAGATAATAAGCCTATTTCCCTTATTTTCCAAGATTAATAACTTTGTCACCTCTCTTCAAACTCTCTTTACTAAAACCAACACCCTCATATCTACCACCAATTAAACTTTCAAGAATATTTCTTGATTACAGAAAGTTCTCCATCCTTACCCACTAACCACTTAGAATCTCTATCTATTTAATCAATAATCATATTCCCACTACCTTATCATCCTATAAATTAAATCATATTGGAATATATAACAAGTCTAATTGCATATATGCATGACTTCCTACAACCTTACATACCTTTTCCTTAGCCTTATATACCTACCATAATATTATTACAACCATTAGATCTAACCCATACAATTACGAATCTTATATCTCTTATATTCCTTATGTTATCAACCGACTATAAACCTTCTTATTCAACATATGTGCTATCTATACATGATATACCTCAAGTAGCACCAAAAGCTCTAATAGCTTCATATACATTCTACTTAGCATTATCCCTATTGATGATGCCAAAACAGGAGAATTATCAAAGGTAGTTTTCTTTTGAAGGGGATGAAGAAGAATCATTTGATTAACAGGGGGTTGTAGACATATACTTCTACCTCCTTAATAATCAACCCATTAAATTGTTCATATTACCACTATCCATGCATATCAATGGAGATAAAAAAAATATGGGAGCCATCCACAAATGGTGATGATATTCACATCAACTTTGTGTTATATAAATAAGCTCCAATAACTTCAGAAATTATCAAACTATCTATGTTAACTAATTTACTTACAACAAATCCTCCACAAACGAAACACATACTCTACATATTATACTATGTCTAAAAATACAAGTGCATACTATTAAGATGGAGGAGGAAAAATAGTTTCCCCCAGAGAGTAACAAGGTTCTCCTCTACAACAAAATACGTGATGCTTCATTTGTCTTTGCTTGAGACCTTGTCGTTGAGGGATAATCTAAACCTATTGGAACAACTATTATTGAGTAGTAACAAATCACTCCATAAAATTAAGGTAACAAAGAGAATAAAAATGATAGCTAAACTAAATAAAGGAATAAATATGCAAGGATACTCTAATGTTTACATTAAGAGGATCCTTCCAAAGAAGATTATAAAATCTGATGCGTTAAGCCAAACGCTTCATAATATTTCAAGTATAAGAGAAAAGAAATTCAACACACGGACTATTGTGGATGAAATTAATGTTAATAGGTTGATGGGTATAGAGAGTTGCTATATAATAAACTAATAATAGTTTAGACTAATCTAATAGTCAAGGTAATGAAGATGGACATCATTTCTTAATAAGAAATAAACATAGTTGTTAAGGGTCCTATGAGAAGATCACATAAACAAAGAAGAGAACTAACAACTAAAACTATTGTTTTACTTCAATCTAGAAATCGTATGATAAATATCAAGATGCCAATGGGAGTAGAACAATTAAGACATGCTTATCACTAAACCTATACATGGGATGTTTTATCATGATGATGATGGCTAAACATCCTTTTATAAAACTACATACATTACAAAGGCCCTTATTTCTTGTTTGTTTGATTAAAGATTGGAGTGTAAGAAGAATGATATGGCATAAGGGAATTCATTTGTTTATCTACTTGCAACTAGAAAAAAGAAGATATGAGCAAAAGCGGGTTAACTATATGTAGTTAAAGCAATAAATTGTTGATGAGCCTAATGAGTACCAAGATTATCCTTATACTTCCAAGTATATATGAGTTGATGTATATATGTACAATGTATTTCTAATCTATTAGTTCTGCTAGTACTGAAGAAATCTTGTGTCTTATAAGACTCATACATAGAAACAATTTCTTTTGTAACCTATATTGTTAGGTTTTAATATTTTAAAATAGAAAGAGATTGTTAGGATTAAACCTTATGATATGATGATTGTTAAGACGTTGTAACGAAGTTGCCATGACTAGAACTGCAACAATATACTATGTTAGTGGTTAGAGATAATCACTTATATAATTCTATGATTAATGTGCAGATGCCAAATTAGATTAGAATTATAAAATAACTCATAAATCATTTGAAAAATAATTGATATTTTAGACAGAAATTACAAAGTATCTAAAAATAGATATGTAAGGTGCATCTAACTGACTTAGAATTTCCTTTTTATATGATAAGTATGTTAATTTGGTAAACACATTCTCCGATAAGTATATCACACTTGCATTGAATAGGTACATAATAAAAACTAGAAAACCTTCTAAGTGTTGGTTTCACAAAGAGGCCTCTTCATAGACTCTTCAGAGTTGCATTCCAAATATATTCAATAAAAAGTCCTCAATGTTATATATCATCATAAATCTTTAGAGATATTTGGTCGACTCTTTAAACGACTTAACAATGGCTTCTAACTTTAGAGTTAGTGTTATATCACTTTTCATGATCTAACAATCTCCCTCTAACTGATCATTAAGTTGTAAGTCTACATCGTCTCTCTTTTGATCAATACTATTCTTTGCTTCTCTAAAACATTATATTGTCTCTAAGCACAATGATACATTCAAGATATGTTGCTTTAAGTTATTGTTTGAATTTTTTCCTTTTTCAAAAACCATTTGGGTACTTAATAACTCTAAGTTTTCTTCACTTAACTACATGAAATCTAATGCTTTATGTTATTGTTTGAATTTTTTTGCTTTTTCAAAAACCAGATGGGTACTTAATAACTCTAAGTTTTCATCACTTTACGACATGAAATCTAGTAAACATGAAAAGTTCTTCTTGTTGACTTAACCTTGTAAACCACTCTCACTTCCCATTGTAGAAATATTTGGGCAGCTGTATGTTAGGAGCTGGAATTTCTAATTATGTCCTTTTCCGAAAAGTTTTCCAATCTCCACATAAGTTCTAACAAGCTATCATTATGGACCTAAGTTATCAACTTTGAATTCAAAGTATGAGATCAAAGTCCCTAAATTTCAAGGATGAATGTTTAACACTTTGTATTAATAAAACGCAAGAATTTTGAAATACTTTTTTCTTGAATTCTTTTTATTCTATGCTCAAACCAAAATTAATTGATATTTCAAGTGTTCGATTTTAAAAGTAAAAGGACCTGTCTTCACTGTACTACACTCTTTGAGACCTAGTTTATAAGGGCCCAAAGATTTCTGTTGGCCCAAGTTGGAGAAGATTTTATGATCGATACAAAATTTATGAATACGATTTAAAATTATGATAATTGATTTGAAATATTTGACCTAAATTATTCTAAATACAACAAAAAAAAATAGAACTAGATTAATCGGGTTGATATGAAAAAGTAGACAAAAAAATGCTTTAAAAAGACTGATTTTAAAGGTAGACGTAAGTTAATTAACTATCCGTAACATTAATTTTCAAAACCAACAATTACAGGTCCATATGATCCATTTGTAATCAAATAAATTGACTTGTTAGTAAACCAAAGCATGATCAACGTTTCTCACATATCCACTACATGCTTTTACATTATTTATTAATTAATTGTATATACAAAATAAATTAATTAGGATACTTTGGAGGTGTATATTTCATAACTAGTTTATAACCCGTGGAAATCATGGTTACAAAATTGATTAAATATTCATAATAAAATTCAAAATTATTAATCAATTATTTTATATAAAATTTTAAATACATTATTAATTAAGAGATTTTTTTATTAGTTATGTAAAATTATAATTATTGATTCAAATAAATATGTGTAATTAATTTATCATATATATTGGACTCTTTTTATTTGTGAACTAATAAAAACAATAATATAAAATTTAAAATTTAAAATAAAGAATAAATAGATTGACAAATAACATCACATTAATTAGGAGGTTTAATGAATTTAAAATGGAGAATTAATAGAATGACAAGTGACATCATATTAATTAGGAGTTCTAATATTATGACACTTGGCAAAACGACTACTCTTTTATTAGAATAAATTGTATATACAAAATAAATTAATTAGGATACTTTGGAGGTGTATATTTCATAATAGATAGATTATAACCGTCCAAACCACAATGGGTATGTTTAATATATATATATATATATATATATATATATATATATATATATATATATATATATATATAAGTTCAGGTTCATTTGAGACCATTCTAATTTTGTGAGACCGTGAGACCAAATCTAAAAATAATTTTAAAATGCAAAATAAATGGAAAAATCCAAAAATTCTTTATTTAAATATTATTTTCGGAACTTGAATTAACTAAAATAAATAAATAAATAAAAATAAAAAAAATAAAAATAAAATAAAATAAAAATAAAAATAAAAAAATCCTGTTTTTTTTTAAAATGGTTAATGTCATAAAAACCCTCAAGTTTTCAGGATTTTGTCGGTTTTGCTCAAAGTTGAAATTTATGTCCGTTTTTACCCAAATATTTTCGAAAAAATGTTCGGTTTTACCCTTTTACCGGTGATAACAGGTTTTCCAGGTTACCATTATATTAAATTCGCAAAAAAAACCCATCAGTTTACCATTTTTGTTTTGCGTTTTTACCCTTAAGTTTATAATTTTTCTTACACTTTTACCCTAAGTATATTTTTTTCATAATATACATATTCATATGATTTTTCTGCTTGAATACGTATAATATGAAAAAAAAATACATAGGGTAAAAGTGTAAAAAAAATTATAAACTTAAGGGTAAAACGTAAAAAAAGTGTAAACATAAGGGGTTTTTTTTTTTGCGAAGTTAATATAATGGTAACCTGTTATCACCGGTAAAAGGGTAAAACCGAACATTTTTTGGAAAATGTTAGGGTAAAAACGGACATAAAATTCAACTTTGGATAAAACCGACAAAACCCTGAAAACTTAAGGGTTTTAATGACATTAACCCTTTTGAAAAATACGTGAAATATTCTAATAGAATATTACACTGTACATATTCTAAAAAATAATTTTAAAATGCAAAATAAATGGAAAAATCTAAAAATTCTTTTTTTTTTAAATATTATTTTCGGAACTTGAATTAACTAAAAAAATAAAAAAAAAATCCCGTTTTTTTTGAAAAAATACGTGAAATATTCTAATAGAATATTACACTGTACTTATTCTAAAAATAATTTTAAAATGCAAAATAAATGGAAAAATCCAAAAATTCTTTTTTCAAATAATATTTTCGGAACTTGAATTAACTAAAAAAAATTAAAAATAAATAAAAAAATGCGTCTCACGGTCTCACAAAATTAGGTCGTCTCACATGAACCTAACCTTATATATATGTTACTGTTGTAAAAAATCCGATTAATCTTCGATTACTCCCTAGACATTACTCGACCGACTAGAGGGCGCCTAACGATTAATCACTGCATACATAATGAGTGAAACAGTATAAAACGATAAAATTTTAACATTTTGAAGAAGTTCAATCTCAATGAAAACGATTTGTGGTATGATTAGCATTGTACTAATCAAATTAACCTATTTTGCTATGATATTGGTAACATTTACGAACTTTGATATTATATTAGTCATATTTAATTTTTTAAAATTGAACAAATTAGCAATTAATGGTCCCCGGTTAATCTCCGTCTAGCCGATTAATCCTTTAACCCCAGTATATATATATATATATATATATATATATATATATATATATATATATGTCAAGGTTGTAGAAAACGTTAGAAGTTAGCTAGACGGTGGACTGGAGTCTAGGGATTAATCGGCTAGGCGGGGATTAATCGGGGGATTAATCGACCATTAATTATTAAGAAAATTATTCAAAATTTTATAAATATAACTTTAATCGTAAGAATATAAATTAATAAACATAAAAGTTTAATAATAAGTTTAACAAACACAACAATTTATAATCCAATTAATAAGAAAAGTTATTCAAATTTTAATATATTTTAAGAAAAGAAGTAAATTTGGGTATTATATATTTCAAAACATATAAATTTTGAAAATTTTGGAGAAAAATTTAAAATTTAATTTTTAATTTTTTTATATATTAGTTGAACATTGAGATACTATGAGTTTTTGAAATTTTGAAAATTTTGGTTTAATATTTAAATTATTGAAAATTTGAAAATTTGGCCGATTAGGCCGCCTAAGACCGATTATAACCGTCTAGCTCCGACTTTGACCCCCTTTGACCAAAACCGATTAGGCCGACCGATTAACCTTAATCCTATTTGGTTGAAGACCGCCTAGCAATTAATCCCCGATTAATCGGCCGTCTAGACCGATGTTTACAACACTGATATATATATATATATATATATATATATATATATATATATATATATATATATATATATATATATATATAACGTATTGTCTATTGTTAGTAATTCTGAATTAATTTGTTAAGTAAAATAAACATAATTCATTTAATATATTTCAAAAATGTTATTATTAAATAATTTTGTATTTTTATAATTTGAATTGAAGTTAATTTGTTACCAACATAAGGAAATGATAGAAATCATAGAAAAATATCACGTGTCAAAACATAAACATGTGTAATTTTTATGTTTCATTTATTAGAATGCTTATTAGAATAGGTAGATGGTAAGCACGACATCTTATGTATAATATTTCGGTTTTTGTGTATTTGAACTTGAGCTATGATTTTTGTAATGCAAATCAATGAAGATATATATATATATATATATATATATATATATATATATATATATATATATATATATATATATATATATAATTAATGAAAATTTCGAAAACCAGATTGACCAAACAGTTGAACTAGTTGATCTGTGACTTGGACACGATACCGGGTCAACTAAAAAACAATTTCTAAGAACTGAATCTTTTGTAATAGATCATTAACCATTGATTATACTAATACATTCAAGCACCCTATAAATCTATTAGAAAAACATGTTTTCTCTTGCTTTTTTTTAACTTGGCTTATAAAATGTTAAAATTCTAAATTTTTGCATCATCTTACAAAATACAAAAGTAACTTCTGAATAGCTTTTAGAAGCTTGTGAAATTTAGCTTTCATATAATTTTATATTTTTAAAATTTTAATAAAACTACAAAATTCAGCTTCCTATTACCAAAAAAAACAACTTATTCTTGCTCACCTAGTTTTATCAATCATATTTTAGATATAAATAATTTTGTTTGGAGTTATATAAATCAAAATGAGTGGGTCCAATGACAGATAGCCTTGGATCCCATGGGACCATAACATTGCATTAATCAGTATTTCATGGACAAACAAAAAGGTTATCTCATCCCCATAATTCTCACATACCTTTTTCTTCCATCACAGGTTTCAAATTAAGGTTGTTATCATGCAATAAATTGTACTTGAAGCGATGATAATTGCATATGTAAACCTTTTTATTACCGGAAAAACGGTTTACCATCATTACTATTCCATCCAAAAGCTAAAATTTATAGCAAAAGGAAATTGGAGCTATAATGACTGCGTTGATTATGCAGTTTGACGATGTGAGATGACCATTTATAACTTTTAGTCCATGAGTTCCATTTCATTTGCATCATGGTATTGAATACGTATACGAGTAAATATGTAATGTGAAGAAGATCACATAGAATTATGAAAAACTAGACGAATGCCCTCGCGTTGCGCAGAAACATTTATATAGTTAAAGTTTTTACAAATATATGATTTTTTAAATATAACAATAATGTTGTTGTTAAATTTGATATAATAATTTATATATACTAAATTGATATAATATATTGATTATTTTGAATTATATAATAATATATACATTTATTATAACTTCTTAATCTCAATCGTTTGAATAACTTCTACCCGCGAGTTACACATGAATAAAATTAAATATAATATATGATTTGATGTTATTTATAGTTATTTTTGTTGTTAATTAATTTTTTAAAATTTATTTGCTTAATGTTTTAATTTCTATCATTATAATTATTTAAAACATCAAACATTGTTTTTTATTTTAAAGCTAACAATATAATCATTTATATAGAGTTGTTTTTAGCTATTGTTTTGTAAGTTATTTTAAGCTACTTATTTGGAAACTTTTAACGATTATAAAAATATATTTAAGAAATATTTTAGTTAAATTGAAATTACAATTTAGTTTTTGCTTTTATCACTACAATTTATCACTTTTAACTATTTATAAAATATTCTTTAGTTTTTTAAATGGAACTGAAATTTATATTTGAGTTGACATTGTAATACGCAGAAATACCTATATAGTTGAAGTCATTACAAATATATATTTTTTAAAAATATAACACTAACGTTGTTGTTAAATTTGATATCATAATTCGTATATTTATTTGATATAATATATTGACTATTTTGAATTATATGATAATATATAAATCTATTATAACGTCATAATCTCAATCGTTTGAATGGCTTCTACTCGCGAGTTACACATCAATAAAATTAAATATTATATATGGTTTAATATTATTTATAGTTGTTATTTTTAACTAATTTTTTAAAATATATTTGCTTAATGTTTTAATTTCTATCATTATAATTATTGAAAACATCAAACATTATTTTTTGATTTTAAAGGTAACAATATAATCATTTATATAAAATTATTTTTAACTATTGTTATTATAAGTTATTTTAAGCTACTTATTTGAAAACTTTTAACGATTATATAAATATATTTAGGAAATATTTTAGTTAAACGGATATTACAATTTAGTTTTTGCATTTATCACTATAATTTATCACTTTTAACTATTTACAAAATATTATTTGGTTTTTTTAGTGGAACTGAAATTTATATTTAAGTTGATACTGTAATGTTATATTTAAATTAACAATTTAAGTATTTTGTCCAAACTGTTCAAAAATTGTCGTTTTAAACTAATAATGGTTTACATGCAACAACATTTTAAATCTAATAAATTAAGTTAAATATGTTAAAATTTAAAGACATAACTTTATAAATAGAAGTAAAGATATTATTTTAAAATTGAAATTTAGTCTATTTATGATTACACTTTAGGTTTGATATTTGTTTAACCTTATTAACCAACTTACAATCATTGTTAGAAAGACACTAAAATTTATCACTTTTAATTATTTATAAAATAATCTTTGGGTTGTTTAAGTTAAATAAAATTTATATTTAAGTTGAGCCTATAATGTTATATTTTAATTAATAAGTTAAGTATTTTATACAAATTGTTCAAAAATTATACCTTGAAAATGATAATGGTTTACATTCAATAATATATTAAAACTAATAAATTAAGTATAATATGTTAAAAGTTAAAAAACATAATTTTATAAGTAGAATTAAAGATATTATTTTAATATTGAAATTTAGTTTATATATGAATACACTTTAGATTTGATATTTATTTAACCTAATTACCAAATTATAATTATTATTATAAAGAAATTGAAAAGTCATGGGAGTTTCAAATGAATGTGGTAAAAGGAAAAAAGAATGGGGGTTTCAAATGCATGAGATTCAAGAAAAAATGCTAGCTTTATAAGTATGTATGATGATATAATCGCAAGAAAGATAAGGTCCACATGGCCATAACATATAAAACCAAGCTAACATATCTAGCTTCGGTTCCAATTTTAATTGCAACTAAGTAAGTAGTAATTATGAGTGACAAAATAAATAGGTCGAATATTTTATATAATAATTCAAAATAAGTAAAGTCTTAGGTTAAAACAAATTGATTTTCATGGGTTAATTTGGAAACAATTTTATTATTGTCACGCAATAAAGCAATAGAGAACAATAAAATAATACAAGGATTTAATGTGGTTCGATCGATATGGCATTCGTTTACGGGCAAGAACCAAAGAAATCTTCTATTACTAATGCCTTGTTCCTGAGTTTAAGCAAAGAAAAGAAAAGAAAGCAGCGAAAGAAAAGAAGAGAAAGAAAAGGATAAGACAATTTTCTTTTGTGTTCCCGAGTTGTAAAGAATTGAAAGGAAAATTAATTACTTTGTTCTTTCTTTCCAAATCGGAAGGAAATTTAGGAAGGAAAATGATCATTCCATTTCTTTTCTTTAATGAAACTCGAGAACATCAATTTATTTTATTTTCTTCTCATTTTCATTCATTTCCTTTCTTTTCTCTCGTTAAGTTGAACTTGAAAACAAGGTGTAATTGTTTCAAAAGTGATTATATTGAAATTCCTAACTACTGATACTTCGAACAATAAAACCCTATTAACTAGGTGGATTGACTTCAAAATCCCTTGCTTAATGTTGTTGTTTGGCTAGTTTCTTGCTAGTTTGTTTCTAATAAAATCGCCACCGTTCTAAAAGAAACTCTAGGGCTGAGCCCATATACATAGAAACACAGAATAACTAAATGTATCCATACTACATGAGAGTAGTGCTTTTCTATGTATAGCTTAAGGCCTATTCGATCCTAAGCCTACTCCAAATACTTATCATGTCGATATATGGTGTTAGTTTTGTCTCACTTCCTTTATAGTCGAGTTATCTACTCAGCTCACCAAATTTCAAGCCACACATTAACAATTATTATTTATTCCTGCAAATTAAAGACAAAGATAATAAAAGGAAGCTTATGTTTTCTAAGTTGATTTCGAAAAGGTATATGATTTATAGGTTGTTCATTACTACGGTATAATTATATTGTACTTTTGGACAATTTACATTACATGATACCATCCATGTGGTTTCTAATTTTTTCCATGTTGGTCTAGCCGAATAAATCGAACCGTTAAAGGGTGGTAGATGTTTTGTACATGAGGGTATTTTCGTTTGTAAATTGTCGCCATTACAATCTCATATACCTATAAATTGACAGTTAACAAAAACCAAGAAACCCTGGTATCTCTTTAATTAACTCAAGAGGCTCATTAACCCCTAACTAGTTCATATTTCCAAGATAATCAACATTTTAAAAAGGAAAATTAACACTATAGCACAACTAAATTTTGACTTGGTTTCGGATTCGTCACTAAAGTCTTTTTTTTTGAGCAAATAGTCTCTCAACTTTCAAATTACTTGCCAATTATGCCATTATGAAACAAATGAAGGAGTTGTCCGGTTACTAAGCTTATGAGGTGTGTCATGTTACATTTGAGTCACCACCAACACTTGCCTATGTGGCGCTGATATGGCCTCCACATGGATTTTTTTAATATTTTTTTATAATCTTTTTCTATTATTATTATTATTATTATTATTATTATTATTATTATTATTATTAGTATTATAATATATATATATATATATATATATATTAATTTCAAACTCCATTAAGGAACAATTCTTCACTGAGATTGGTGAGTATTTTTTTTATTATCCTTTTTTCCTTTATTGGTCTATTTTGGACCACTTTTATATTTTTTTTCTCCAGCGGTCAAGGATACTGTTCATTCTATACACGGGTCGTCTTCTACTTTACCACCGCTACTTTCATTGGTTTGGTCCTTCCACGTAACCATCTACCGCCTCAAATCTCTCGCCTTGCACCTTCCCATATTTCACATTCCATCTTCAGTCTTCTCTCATATGCATCTTCCAGTGATTTCTCTGATTTCAATCGATGGAACCCTCCCGAGTTCTACACGGCAATAAGAAAGATAACCCTCCCTATTGCTGTTTGGATTTTGGGTATTCTGTCTCTTGCTTCTATTTGATTTTCAATCATTTAATTCAATGGATCCTTCTGGAATACAAATCCACCCCCAGCGACCAATGATGGCAACGAACAGCCGTTTTCCATCGTCGCTTTTTCCACCTCCTGCTCCACTTTAGGAGGTCGACATCTTCGTCACCCGGTGATGTTCTTCTGAGTTCGAAGATGAACGGTAGGTTTTAGGGCTGCAAAGACCCGCCACTATCTGCACGCTTGCAACCATCAACAATCATAGATTTTCTATGTGCTTTCTCTCCTGCTTCAGTTATTGGATGTGTACGTCGATTTCTTTTTTCTTAATCTGTCAGGTTTGTTTTTTGGGATTTTAGTATGCTGTCCATGTGTTCGATCAAATTTCTTGAAGTTGGTACAACTAAATGAATATATTAAACTATTAGTAACTACTATTGATGTTCTTTTTCTTTTTCTTTTCTCCCAACATCAGATGTTTCAGCTGTGAATTGATTGAGGTCGGGACAATTCTATCATGTATATTAGAGTTACAAACATTGTCAGGAGTAATTGATATGTAGCAGTGAAGGTACCTGTCGACTACTCTACCCAGGTGAATTTTTTCATCTGTTTCTATGAGTCCATATTGTAAGTCTGTTTCAAATGCCCCTTTTGACATTCCAATTTGAAATAATTAGAAAGAATTAAAACCATGATACCACCTCTACATGCTTTGCACTCATACCCTTTTGACAATTTCAAACCAAAAAATCAAAGAATTGTTAACTCATTTTCACTCAATAAAAATCCCTTTTTTGCAATTTCTTTAATCCTTCAGAATGTTTAACAGAATAGAGAGACATGGGGATTCCGACTCGAGCAGTAGGGGTGGATCGTCTTAGCCATAAAGTCGCGTTGATGAGAGAATCACTACAGAAGAGTCAATTGATCACGAACAACATGGTTTCCATGTTGGGTTCTTTTGATCACCGTCTCTCCGCCCTAGAAACTGCCATGCATCCGACTCAGGTAAAGTTGATCATTTTATGATCTGTTTACCGACTTTACTCATTTCCCACTTCAGATATTTGTATCAAAAACATTCTTCTTGTTCATTTATTGTCTTTACCTTTATTATACTCATAGTTCTACATTTATTACTTGAGTAATTTGTTTGTAACACCGTAAATTTTCAAACAAAATTTTCATTTTAAAATCACATAAATCTCATCAACACATTTCACAAAAATCCCCAATTGTCAAATTATCGAAAACACATTTTGATAATTGTTGAATACAATCCAGGATCCTCCAAAAACATAACCCCATCTTGTGTGTACAATCAAGACGGAGCCTTCCTGCGATCCTGAGAAATACCTGAAACACATATCACATAACACGGTAAGCACAAAGCTTAGTGAGTTCCCCAAAAAACCACATACACAAATAATAAGCCTCTCATGGCTATAACTCGGCATGGACCCTCCGGTCTCATGCGTCTCATTGTGGACCCTCCGGTCATGTGTCTCAGTGAGCACCCTCCAGTCTCACAGCTCGGTTTGGACCCTCCAATCTAGTATCTCAATGAAGACACTCCGGTCCCACAACTCGGTTTGGACCCTCTGGTCCTATCTCAATAAGCACGGAATACAACATGTATATCACACAGACAAAATGTATAATATCATATAACTCAAGTAAGCACATAGGACCCTCCGGTCGCACAAAGATACCACTTATGGTAAGTATAGTGAGAAGATTCACCTTGAAAGCAAGCAAGGAAACTGAATACCCCTCAAACAGTCTAATCCCCGCTTACATGAATAAGCATCTCTAATTAACACTTAAAGATCACCACTCTAAATAAACTCATGATAGCCCCTCTTTAACTCTTGGGATGGGTAAAAGACCATTTTACCCCTCCATAACCTCTATCCCTCAAGTTTGACCAAACCCTAAAGTCAACAGAAGTCAACACTCGAGTCAACAGTCCATGTTGACCCAGCTCGTCAAGTGCATCTATGCGACTCGTCAAGTCCATTAGGTTCCTCAGAACCCTCATGAAAGTCCAACTCAACTCGCCGAGTTGGCCCATCAACTCGTCAAGTTGCCACGTGTTCAGTCTCATCGGGAAAACCCTAGCCGACTCGTCGAGTCGGCTCATTGACTCAGCGAGTCCATTTAGTCTGTATTCTCATTCAAACGTTATAAGGCAGATCTACCACTCCAACCTCTAGATCTAGTCTCCCAAGGCTCGAATGTCACGTAAAGCTTTGATCTTTACGTTCTTGCATGGAATATTTACTCCATAATGCCAATACAAGCTTCAACATGGGTTTGGTGCTCATAGGCTTCCCTCTAGCTCCATAAAGCTTGGGTATTTAGGCTCACAAGACCTCCTACAATGTAGATATGAGGTTTCAACCTCAGATATGCTCAATGGACTCAATAACACAAGAAGGATGGGGAAAATCCCTATAACTCCCCCAAACTAAGATCTTACAAGAAATATGATCAAGATAGCACCTTTTTACCTCAAACATAAGCTATCCACTGAGAACCTCTTGATCCAAACGTCCCTCCTTGCTCCAAGTCTTAATGCTTTCCTCTTCTTCTCTCAAGGTGCACTAAAATGCTCAAGATAGCCTCTCCTTCTCAAACAACAAGCTAAAACTCGATTAGGGTTCTTCACAGTACTCAAGGGTGATGAGGGAGGCGGAAATGAGGCTTAAGGCCCTTTAAATAGGACACAAACCCAGAGATTTAGGGTTTCCTCACACAACGCCAACTCGGCGAGTCGGCTCTCTGACTCGTCGAGTTGGTCATTAAACCCACGTGGCCAAAACCGTCTCCACTCGCCGAGTTAGGCATCCAACTCGTCAAGTTGCTCTGCCATAATGAATATAAATTGCTTAAATATGATACCTAAAATTTGGGGATGTTACATTGTTGATTTCTCTCTTCAGTCTCGACTGGTATTGCTAGACTTGACTGGAACAGCTAATTATAAGCAGATATTGATCTTAAGCATTAACTCAATGTTTGAGTTTTCAAACATTGTCCCTGCGCATCATAGATTTGTTCTCACAATGTTTTTCCCTTTAACGGTTAAATTTAGATAGGTAAAGTGGGTTGGACGAAAATTGGAAAATTTAGACACGAAGTTGATACAAAATCAAAAACTTGGACGAAAATTACAATATTCTTTAAAACATATGGAACATTTTTGAAATTTATTCATCTTAGATATTTGGATTGTCTGATTGGTTTTCACCAAATTACTATTTTGGATTTCCAATTAGTTTTTATTATAAAATAAGAACATAATAGTTTAAAAAATAAATAAATAACAATTTACCATCTATTTAATTATGATTATATTTTTAGTATATAACTTTAATCTTTTATTAATTTACAAATTTGTTTCTTAATAGATTAGAAAGTTTCAATCAAATCAATAAAAGACATGATATCTATTTTTTTATCAGAAGTTATATATATATATATATATATATATATATATATATATATATATATATATATATATATTTTAGTAGTTGCTAATAAAATTTAATTTACAATTAAATAATTTTCTTTTACTTTTTCTACGAAGTTAGCTAATATTTAAATTATATAATTTTACAATATCTACGGTGTTGAATATTGAATTGTAAAAACCTAATCCTATCGAATTTTAGCTTGATTCGTTCATAATGGATTTGAACTTAGTTTATATTAGGGTAAATTACACCATTAGTCCCTCGTGCATGTGTCCAAAAGCACGTTTGGTCCCTATTTTCAAAAATTAACTCGGACGGTCCCTAGGTTTGTTTTTTCTTACACGCTTAGTCCCTCCAGACATAAAAAGACTATTTTACCCTTAACAATTTCTTTTTTAATTTTCTTTTATTATTTTATTATTTTATTATTTTTACATTAAAAAGAAAAAAAGAAAAAAAAAACGTATCTTCAACCCCCCCCCCCCCCCCCATTTTTTTTCTTTCCCCGCTCGTTTCCCCCTTTTCCTCTAACTATCGACAAACTGCAACCATGAAGCAGCCACCGACGAAATCTATTCATCCACTGTCTTCTCTCTTCTGCAACCCAACGGACGACCACACATCTCATCCATTTCTTTATGTGCATCTCACGAACTCTATCTCAGCCACCATAGGAGCAAGGCAATCATCAGAGCAGCCATTGCCGCCATCATTCATCGTCTGTACACCACCCTTCAAATGCACTCCTGCCAACACCCTTCATCTGCGTCATCATCCTCGTTGAACAGAAAAAGAAGAACGAACTGAGAAGATAGAACGAACTACCAACACCCTTCATCTTCATCTATGTCATCATCCTCATTCCCGACGATAGGGTAGCAGATCTGGTTTCTGATTCTCGATCTGTGCTTGTCGATCGAACTGAGAAGATAGAATAAGGTTTCACTATTGGAGGGGAATGAAGAAGGTAGTATTTGAGGCGGTTGCACCGGAAAATGTGGGTGGTCAATCGTTGCACCAAACCTTAGCCGCCTCCTGTTTTTCCGGTGAGAGGGTATTGATACTGCAGCACTCCCTACGCTTCTACATTACCCTTCAGATCTGCACTCCAGCAAAAGGCTAGATCCTCTGACGGTAATGATGATGGAGTGGTGACAAGTAGTGTTCAAATGGGTTGGTTATCGGTTGTTGTACAGGAGGGTGGCGATGGTGAAGGAGGTGGTGGTTTTGTGGTTATTTTTCCGGGGAACAAGTGGTGTTTGGTTGTGCATTCTGGTGATGGTTGTGGAGATTTCAGTGGCGGTTGTGCATTCCGGTGGTGTGTGTGCAGTCAAGTGGTGGTGGTGGTGCTTAAGTCTTCTTCAACAAAACAAAAAGATAGATATATAGATATTAAGTTTAATAAATTAATAACAAATATTAAAAATAAATGAAAAATAAATTATAAAGGGCATTTTAGTCATTCCAATTCTCACAAGGGACAAAGCATGCAAATTTAAAGCAATGAGGGACGAAATATGTACCTTTTTACGATGTAAGGGACGGTCCGAGTTAATTTTTAAAAATAAGGACTAAACATGCTTTTTGGCACCTGCACGGGGGACTATTGGTGTAATTTACCCTTTATACTATTCATATCCATGTTTTGAGAATCAAAAGCAATTTGCATTTATTTGATCGTATCAATCGAACTAATCCCTCCAAACAAACACATGTAATGATTCTGTAAGTCGAAGCTATTTGGATGACATTCTACGATCAATAGAAATTTGATTAAAATTGTAGGGATGGATCACATTTTTTTAGGGAGAATTTCATATATGCCCTTTTTAAACATCAAAATATCATATTTACCCAACTAATTTCTAAATATCATATTTACCCTTCATAAAATTTCTAAATATCATATTTACCATTCATAAAATTTTAAACTATCATATATATGTCCTTTTTAAACATCAAAATATCATATATGCCCTTCTTAAATATCAAAATATCGTATATGTACTTTTTAAACATCAAAATGTCAATGGTAATATCTTAAATATCCTCCATTTAGAACATGATAATAATCAACAACAAAAACTAAACAATCAAAATATACATTCCATAGAGAGGGTTGAAGATGAATCTTTTTGTTTGTCAAAATGGCGACATTCCAACAATTTAGAAGTTCACATTCCATTATCATAGACATAAGGATAATATGGTTAAAATTTGTAATTATTATAATAATTCTAAGGTATAAAAAATGATTATAAAATACTAAAAAAATTATAATAAAGGAGTTGGGTAAATATGATATTTTGAAGGTTTATTAAGGGTAAATATGATATTAAGAATTAAGCTGGGCAAATATGATATTTTGAGGTTTAAGCGGGGTATATATGAAATTCTCCCTTTTTTTTAATTCATCCACAAATTTTGCCTTGGATCATGGGATTCCCTCTTCGGAATTCAAAATTAATAGTGGTCTTCGTCAAGGAAGCCCACCTTTTTTTATTTATCATTGCTATGAAAAGACTTTATATTCTGCTCGAAGAGGCGTATTGTGCTCGAAGAAGTCATTTCTAAATATAATTAAAAGTGAACCCTTAATTCTAAACTAAATAAATCAGGACCATTGATTGTATTTCAATCTTATATTTTCCACCTTTGGATTATTTGTTGACATCATCTTTGTCAACCCTTTAATTTTGTCCACAATTTTTATAAAACATACATTACGTTTTAAATTAGTACTTCTAATAATGACAATTAAATATCACCAAAATCTCTAAATATAATTAAAAGGAAACCCTTAATTCTAAACTGAATAAATCAGGACCATTGATTGTATTTCAATCTTATATTTTCCACCTTTGGATTATTTGTTCACATCATTTTTGACAACCCTTTAATTTTGTCCACAAACTTTATAAAACGTATATTACATTTTAACTTAGGAATTCTATTAATGACAATTAAATATCAACAAAAATAAAATGAATTAAATTAGGAATTCTATTAATTACAATTAAATCTCATAAAAATAAAATGAATTAAATTAGGAATTCTATTAATTACAATTAAATCTAACAAAAATCAAATGCATTAAATTAGGGATTCTATTAATGACAATTAAATCTCAACAAAAATAAAATAAAATAAATACCCCGCCTCACCCCTCATTACAAGTACTCATATGCTTTCCCCTTCATTTTTTTTATATAATTTATCTAACCTAAATTTTGTAGTGGAGAAGAAAATTGGGGAAAGAAGAAGTAGAATATTTGTGGGCTTCGATCTGTGTGGATCATTCGTGTGTTCGATCATCATGGAAGAAGAACGAATGATATAGAGATAAATTTCTTTGGATTTTACTTTAATTTGATCATAATTTAGATCGATTTTGGGTACGTTTTAGATTATGTTTCTTTTATTATGTTTTAACTATGAAGTTCCAATCTATAAAACCTTTCGATTTAAGTTTAAATCCATAATGGTTATGTTTTCTGAATCTATTTCAATTTTTGTTCTTATGATATGTATTGTTGATTTTGATTTTTTAAGTTATAGGTATCTGGAGAGCAAAAGGATGGACACAGCAGCACCACTACCTCTCATCCATTGTTTCGATTTGGAAGATATGTCCACTATGTAGTGAATTTGTATATGTCGATTTTATTTTTTATTTTTACATTTTTGTATATGAATTTAGTCAATGATTTTTTTGTGGCTTACCAGGTCATGAATGGAAGATATATTCGAGTCAATATCTATAATACTTTACCTATTTTGGAGATGGAATTCAAACCCTTATATCAGTGAGTGGTCCACATATTCTACAACTTAATAAAACCCAGTGGTGATATGTGTTTTGATTTATTGTAAAAAAAACATCTTTTTATAAAAATACAAATTGGGCTCTTAGAAATAAGTTATTCAACGATCCTTTTTTAATACAAAAAAAAAACATCTTTTAGACTCAATAGAAAAGAAAAGACAAAGTTTTAGTATACAACGTAAATAGATTACATCGATAAATCTTATTGGAAAATGTTTGGGATTGATTAATTTTGGTTATTTAGCGGTATTTTTTTTTGTTTAACTTGCGTTGTCTAGGCATGCCGAGAAGTATAGCAAGAACCTTGCACAACCTTGTTCTTTCTTTTAACTGGTTTAAATCTTCTTATTGAGTTTACTTTATCAAGGATAAATGGGTACACCATACACTCTTGAAAATAGTGTTGGAAACATTGTGAGTATCAAGATTTTCTCAACAATAAGAGAATATATTAGTATAAAAGTTGGAATATAAAACATTTTTAATTACATAATAATAACTAAACAAATATATGTGAAGGATTATCTTTATACTTTAAATTGCAATATATAACATAAAAATCATATGAAATTTTCATTATGTTCCATTCCACGCCTCACAAACATGTTTCGGGAAGAGAATTATTCATTCTATTATCTTGCTTTACGATTACCTATCCATTCCATTTATTTGTTGTTCCATTCTTTGCAACCTAACATATCTCAAAAAAGTAATTCAAAAATCCATCACAAAATAGAAAATGTTTTATAAACTCCTATAAGGGAAGAAGAAAGATATGACAAAATGAGTGTATGGTGTTAATCTAATTTTGATGTTTTTTCGTCTCTATTTGCTTGTTTCTAGCTTGTTTGTAGTATTGTTTATAAAATATTGTTCTTATATTTGAAAGTTCATTTTACACTTTTTTTCATCTTTTTGTGTGTATATTTTAATCTTTCAGGTTTTTTAGAGTATTTGAGGCACCGTTTCTGCTTAGGAGTATGGTGAAGTCAAGGGCCATAAAACTGGGGTAGTTGTATTTAGAGCCACTTTAATATTGAAGATTTTTTGGCATTAATTTCAATAATCATATGTACCCTAGAAGAGACATCATAACTATAGTTTATTTTTTTATAACATTTTCTATTTTTTTTTAAATGTTGTACAGGTGATGGCTACAAGGTGTGGTCACTCATGTCTAGGATCAAGTGTAATTTGGTAACTCTTTAAATATTACACTCTATTAAAGAGTACAAACGGATATTTTTGACTTTTGGTTCCTTATGAAAGATGCAAGGGTGCAACGTACCTTGAGTAATCCTCCAAAACAGGCAATGAACTTTGAACTGTAGTAACTCTTGAATCAATTCCCAAATTGCACATCAAACTTCCAACATTAAACCTTGAACATTTTCAATTAATGTTATCGAGTTGCTATGCATTTGATTATTTAGGTATATCATAAATTGTTAGGTTCCCCTATTGATTTTACTACTTTAACATATACAAATGATAGATACCTATAATACCTACAAATAGGAGAGTATTGTCTTTTCTTTGTGAAATATCTAATAGCTAATTTGACAGTAGCGTTTCTGTTTTACAATAATAAGATTTGAATGACCGATTTTAAATAATCATTCTATAAAATCATTTAAAAACCAAAACTATTCCTTTTTATATACTATTACGTTAATAATGCAAAAGTTAAACCATAATCTTTTGTTTTATTAGTTGTCTTAATTCTAAAAGTTATATAATTATTACGTAAATCTGATCATTTATTTAGCTTATTTTAAAATAATTTACATTATAATCGTACTTATTTATTTGTGGAATTAAACTAGAATGATAACAATATATTAATTAATTTTGTGTGTGTGTGTGTGTGTATATATATATATATATAGTTATTTAGTTATATTATAATATAAGTTTTTAAATAAGACATAACGAGGTTACCAACTTATAAAAATAAAAATAGTATAACAACCAATTAATCGATTCTCTATTTCATTATGATCTTTAAACAATTAATTTTTGTTATACGAAAATTTTGTCTAAATATATAAAAGTAATAATGTTTTAATTTGTCAAATTATAAAAGTAATCATGGTTTATGTTTTTAATATATGAAAACCATATTATGAAAAAGAGTACAAGCATCAACCTGTTTTAAAATAAACTTCACATATTATTTTAGTTTTTAAACAAATATTTTGACAAAATAAATATTTATTTTATTTAGGATTAGTGTATACTTATATATGAATGAGAGATGATATAAGAACAATATATTTCGTGTTCTTTAAAGTATAGCATGTTCCCGCTAAGAACATATACAAATTTGCATTCAAAATAAGTTTAATTTTTTAACCAATTTGCTAATATTTATTGCAACACACCCTCCCTATAAACCTTAAGCCCATAAATAAATGTCTGAAACTAATCATCAAAAGAAACTATTTAGTATTGTTGCATCACTTATAGTCGAAATAAACTATTCCAATGATTCCTCTATGTCCGCATGAAGATGACATGTTTCCATTCAAGCTGATAAGAAAACAATTTCTAATTTGATTATGTTTTACAATGACAATCAATAAAGTTCGGGACCAAACAATTCCAAATGTAGGTATTTATCTCCCAGAATCGATTTCTCGTCTGGCCAACTTTATGTGGCATTGTCTAGAGGGATATCACATGCCAATACAAAAGTATTAGATAACTCTGACGAACAGTTCAATGACAGTGAAGTCTATACATCAAATATGGGCGAAAAAGAGGATATCATTGCTCTATAGCTATTTATCTTCCACAATCATTTGGAGGCAAGACCATTTTATTTGGATGTGACTTTAAACAAATTCTTCCAGTAATACAAAGAGGTAATCATTCAAATATTGTGCAGACATCATATTCATCCAAAATATGGCGTGAATGTACAGTTTTACGTTTAACCGTAAACATGAGGCTTTAGTTTGGTTGTCTAACTAATGATTTGGATGAGACAAAAACATTTAATGAGTGGATTCTTAAAATTGGTGAAGGTAATACTGGTGGTTCTAATGATGGTGAAGTTGAAGTTGAATTTCCAGAAGACATTATCGTTCACTCTACAGGTGGCCATATTCATTCAATTGTATCCACCATTTATCCATCATTTGAAAACATTTTAGGATTGATGAAAGATGAAGGGAAAACATATATGAGTTCAAATTCTTTACGTGAGACAAAGGTACCAATTTTTTTTAAGGATGCAATCTACTCTTCAGTAGTGTTGAATGGTTTTAAAACATCTAGAATTTACAACCATAAACTTACACTAAAAATAGGTGTTCCAGTCATGTTACTTCATAATATCGACCAAACCAAAGGACTATGCAATGGTACTAGATTACAGATTATTAGACTTGGAAGACACGTCATTGAAGCCTAAATCATATATGCTAAATTCTTCAACGAGACTACTTATATACCTTGCATAAAGTTAACTCCATCTAATAAAAGAATCTCATTACGTTTTCAACGAAGCTAATTCCTCATAGTTGTTTACTTTGTTATGGCCATTAACAAAAGTCAATGACAACAATTATCAAATGTTGGATTATACTTGCGTAGACATGTCTTCACTCATTGTCAGTTATATGTTTTTTGTTTCTCGTGTCTTAAGTGAAAAATGATTGAGGGTACTCATATATGACGAGGAAGGTCATCCAACTAATAAAACAAAAAGGTTATGTCTACAAAGAGGTCCTTCAACGATTATAGATATTCAGGTGTTTCATTGTTTTTTTTCAGACATTTCAATGTTACCCAGTGTTCTAAAAGGCGCGCCATGGCGTGAGGCGTGGCTCCGTCGTTACGAAAAGCCTCATAACGTTGCTGTTAGGCGTGACACGTGGCAAGGCGTGATATTGCGCGTTATGGCGTGTTATGGCGCGTGTTTTTTCGTTTGAGACACGGTTTTTTGCTCTTTGTATGTCTTTTCTAATCGGAGATATAGGTATTGTGGTTTTCGTTAAATTTTTGTTACTAGTTATTGATCTAACACTTATAAAAAGTGGTTATATTTAATATAAATTTATATTTATGTGGTAATATAATTTTAAATTAATACAAAATCACCGCCTTACATCACGCCTGGAAAAATGTCATGACTCGTTAAACTTACGGCTTGACCTTGCCGCCACGCCACGCCTCACGCCATTTAGAACCTTGATGTTACCAATAATGCTAAGTCTGTTTCTATTACGTTATCTTTTTTTATAGTGCCAACTTTTTAAAACCTTTATATGTATATTTTTATATGTTTCTCCGCCTTTTACGTGTGTCATAATCTAGTTGGAAATTATATGAAGAGCTCAATTGGGTAACAATGGGTTAGTTAGATCTCATCTCCTTTTTGGAGATGATGTTATATTTATTATAGAATTATCTTAAAATAATGATAGGTTTATCATTTAAATATAACATTGTTTTACCTCGTTTCTGCTTTTAAAACTAACTTGCAAAAAAGTAATTTGATTGGAGTTTGGTGTTTCATATTACAAGGTATAAAAGTTCGGCTTCCATTATGGAGTGTTGTCCAACTAAACTTCCTTTCATAGATCTTGGTTCATCTATAAGAGGCAAAACGTATCAAGTGTAAGAATGGAAGAGAATTAGCACCCCGACTAGTTTTTCTTAAAAATAACTCAGTTCGTGGAAGTCTTTGGTATTTATTTCCTATCAATTTTAAAGCCCCATAAAGTATTTTCAAAGTTTTATAGAATTTATGATAATGAATTTTTAGGGAGGTGAGTTGCGAGAAAATATAATTTGATGGGTCAAATGGAAGCATGTATTGGCTCCTAAACAATAAGATGGTTTAGAAATTGGAAATCTCTTTGCTTTTAATCGTGATGTTCTTTTTCAGTGGTAGTGACAATTTCTTAATGAATCGAACTCTACATGGATTTCAGTCATCAAGCTTTATTCATGGATTGGATGGTGGCTTACATGCAAACATGTTTAACTTTTTAGAGTTTTGAGAAATATTGTTAATTCCCTTAATGATTTACATAACAAATAAATTGATGTTACTTCTTTTTCCGTAAGAAAATGGGTAACGAATTTACTACTAGCTTTTGGAAGGAGATTTGGTTTGGTGACCTACTTCAAATGCGTTTCGTGTTATTACATTATCTAGAAGATAATAGTAAAGAGTAAATTGCATAAACTCGCAAACTTTATTATTGAAGAAAATTATCTCAAAAACTCCAATTCCACTATTACAGGATCCTATCAGGCATCTATATATACCGAACAAAACACATCAGTATAAGCATAGGAAACTGAAAGTAAACATCTAATACTTTCCATATAAAATAGTCCTTATTACTCAAGGAACCTATGAAACCTTGAACAACACTCCAAGGTACTTGGACAGCACTCCAAGTTATCGCCATCTGGGTCAAAACACGTAATGCTCCCATATCTGACTCAGATATTCACCAACAATCACCCCCTGAATTTCTGAGTCGAGGATAATTCTTGCACGCCAAGCAATGCTCTCATCTCTGCGAACCTTATTCGAGCTAAGGCCTTTGTAAGTGGATTTGCTCGTTGCTTATCTCCTGAAACATGCTCAACAATCACTTGCTCATTTTCAACACGTTCTCGAATGAAGTGGAATCGAGTGTGAATGTGCTTGCTTCTTCCATGAAAGACAGGATTCTTTGACAATGCTATTGCTGATTTGTTGTCTATACGAATCAGCACCTTCTGTTTCTTCATTCCTGTCAGCTCAGCCAATAACTCCCTTAACCAAACCGCCTGACATGCAGCTGCAGTAGCTGCCATGAACTCTGCTTCACATGATGACAATGCTACTGTATCTTGCTTTTGGGAGCACCAAGTAATAGGTGAGTCACAAAGGTAGAAGACATGCCCTGTTGTACTTCTGCCATCATCAATATCCACATTGTGACTACTATCACTGTAACCTATCAAGCTCATATTTTTACTTCGTTTGTATACAATCCCAAAAGATGGAGTACCACGCAAGTAACGAAGAATTTGCTTAATAGCGTGTGCATGAGATTCTCTTGGGCTTTGCATATAACGACTAACTACTCCAACCGAATATGCTAAATCTGGAAGCGTGTGTAAGAGATATCGTAAGCAACCTACTATTTTTCGATAATAGGTAGCTTCAACTTCTGGTTCATCTTCAGCTTTTGACAACTTTAGTCCTGGCTCCATCGGACATTGAGTTGCATTACACTCTTGCATGCCTGCCTCTTTTAGAATCTTCATAGCATAACTCTCTTGCTTCACCTTTACACAACCATTTTCTTGCAATACTTCAATACCCAAGTAGCAAGTTAGTTCACCAAGGTCTGACATTTCAAACTGTAATGCCATTAGTCTCTTGAATTGGTTTATAAACTCTAATCTTGTTCCCGTTACAAACAAATCATCTACATAAACCGCAACTATTATGTACTCTCCATTTGCAACCTTTCTATAAACCGCATTTTCTTGCATGCACCGTTTAAAACCCATATTTTTCAACGTGTTATTAAGCTTCAAATTCCATGCTCTTGGAGATTGTCGGAGACCGTACAACGCTTTTGCCAATTTGTATACTTTTGTTTCTTCACCTTGCTTCACGAAACCTTCCGGTTGGCAAACGTACACTTCTTCCTTTAAATCTCCATATAAAAATGCAGTTTTTACATCTAAGTGATGAATCTTCCATCCGTTCCCGGCTGCGAGAGCAATTAATAATCTTATTGTCTCAAGTCGAGCTACTGGCGCGAATACTTCATCAAAATCAATGCCTTGCTCTTGTACATAGCCTTTTGCTACTAGACGCGCTTTGTACCTTGTAATCACACCATTTGTATTTCTTTTAATTTTATACAACCATCTTAACCCGATAGGCTTAATATCTTTAGGCGGAGGAACTAATTTCCAAGTATTATTTTTCTCGATGGAGTCAATTTCGGCCTTCATTGCATCGAGCCAATTCTTGTTCACTTTGGCTTCCTTAAAGTTCTTCGGTTCTTCATCGAATGACAACATTAAATGATCCACATCTAGCTCGTAGTCATTTAATCTTCTTGGCAACACTGAAGTTCGAGTGGACCGCCGAAGTGGGACAAAACTTGCATCATTATTTTGATCATCAACAGGTTGTGATGGGCTGCCATCATCACTATAAGTGTCATTATACTGATGTGTTTTGTTCGGTATATATAGATGCCTGATAGGATCCTGTAATAGTGGAATTGGAGTTTTTGAGATAGTTTTCTTCAATAATAAAGTTTGCGAGTTTATGCAATTTACTCTTTAATTGGTATCAGAGCAAAGGGATAGAAGGAACCTGTGTTGTGAATTTCTGCTGTGGTGAACACCATCTACGAATTTTTGTAACACCAAGAATTTAAAAATAATTTTTCGCATTTAATAAAGACAAACTTCATTTAATATTCATAAAAACATCATTGTTTGTAATTCATTTCATAACATATATAAAAACCCCAAGATCACATAATATAAAAATCCCGCGTGTGTGCACTGATCAGGCCGGCGCCTTCCCGCGATCCTCACTAGTACCTGAAACAAATAACACCAACACTGTAACCATAAAGCTTAGTGAGTTCCCCAAAATACCATATAACACATATTAGCCACTCGAGGCTATAATTCTGTGGGTCCGTGCACCCATACTCTGTGAACCCTCAGGTTCTAACTCTGTAAACAAGCATAGCATAAATCACATAGAAGAATGCAGTGCAACACATAACATACATAGCATACAAATACTCTATCATATAACTCTGGTTACCTACTCAAGGTAAAGTATAGTGAGAAGACTCACCTCGCGTGTCTCGATATCTCACAACCTGGGAATCCCTCGTGCCCGATTCTCCGAGCTCTAATCCTCCTATAACATCATAATGTCCCTAGTTAACACTTTATATCTCTAATGTTGACTATCCCTAAGAAGTCAACACAGGTCCACTCTGGTCAATGGTCAACGGTCAACTTTGACTGGACTCGGCGAGTGCTAGGGCGACTCGGCGAGTCTACACGTTCTCACCAATTCTCTAAGATTCCCTTTCTACACGTCGAGTATCCCCCCTGACTCGACGAGTTCCTCCTGGAAGAATCGCGGGGCCACGCCGACTCAACTCGCCGAGTCTGAAGAACAACTCGGCGAGTCCCAGTTCGACTCAGACCACCTGTTAACCCTTTCTAACTCGCCCTGACTCACCGATCCAACTCATAACCCGGACAGGACCACTCTAAGGCAATCTTCAAGCTACTCGCCGAGTCTGTTCATCGGACTCGGCGAGTCCATGCCATGCAACCGCTCAAACTGCTTTCTAAGGTCAGATCTGCTCCGACAGTTCACAGGTCTGGCCTTCCTAAACTGGTTCATCACGTAAAGCCCTCATTTCGGTGCTCATAATACACCCCATGACTCATAATTTACGTTTTGACCTAAGGCATAAGGATTCCAATCCAAAACCTCCATTGATTCCCGAAATGCTCAGGCATGGGACATTCTGGACTTCCAAGGGTCCCAATATAGGGTTCCAATCACTTGGGGGACTAAGGAAACACTCAATCTAGCCACAAAAGGGTTCAATAAACCCTAAATCCATATACACATCAACATAGAAGAATGCAACTCGAAAATATTACCTGAATAACGTTGCTCTGTGTCCCCAATCCTCAGAATGTGGCTTCTCTTGTTGTTCCCTTAACCAAGCCTCCTCCTCCTTGCAAAATAACACTTCCAAGATCAATAATGGTCTTTTACCTTGCTCCAGATGCTCACAATCGAATTAGGGTTTCTCTCAAAGGACTAGGATGAACAATGACGGCCATAAGGCCCCTTATATATGTCCCAAACCTGGACGGTTAGGGTTTCGCTAAACAGCGCAGACTCACCGAGTCCATATCCGGACTCGTCGAGTCCAGTCGCGAACCCGCGACCAGATCTGCGATCCTACTCGGCGAGTCTGAGCTCCAACTCGCCGAGTCCCCTCTTAAAACACCCAAAAATCATAAATATAACGATACCTGGAATTCCGGGCTGTTACAACTCTCCCCCACTAGGACTAGACTTCGCCCTCGAAGTCTCACTCTGAAAATAGCTCCGGATGCTGCTCCCGCATCTCATGCTCCGGCTCCCAGGTCATTTCCGATCCCTTCCGGTGCTGCCACTGAACTAACACCAGAGGTATCTCCTTATTCCTCAGAACCTTGATCTTCCGATCTCTGATGGCCACTGGTCTCTCGGCATAATTCAGGCTCGCATCCACCTGAATGTCCTCTAATGGAACCACTGCCGACTCGTCGGCTATACACTTTCTCAATTGTGACACATGAAAAGTGTCATGGATCTGACTCAATTCCGCTAGCAACTCCAAACGGTAGGCCACCCTGCCTACCCTCGCAATCACACGAAAAGGCCCAATATACCGGGGCCCCAACTTGCCCCTCTTCCTGAATCGAATCACTCATTTCCAAGGAGAGACCTTCAGGAGTACGAAGTCGCCGACTTGAAACTCAAGCTCGGACCGGCGTCTGTCTGCATAACTTTTCTGTCGGCTCTGGGCGGTCAATAACCTCTGTCTAACCTGCTGAATCTGCTTTGTCGTCTGAAGCACGATCTCTGTACTGCCCATCACTCTCTGTCCCACTTCTCCCCAACAAATGGGGGTCCAACACCTCCTACCATACAACAGCTCAAAGGGGGGCATACCGATGCTCGAATGATGGCTGTTGTTGTAGGAAAACTCCGCCAAGGGCAAATACGCATCCCAGCTACCCCCAAAATCCAACACACATGCCCGAAGCATGTCCTCGAGCGTCTGAATCGTCCTCTCACTCTGACCGTCTGTCTGGGGATGATATGCGGTACTAAAATGCAATCTAGTACCCAACTCCTCATGAAATTTCTTCCAGAACCTGGAAGTGAAACGCACATCACGATCTAAAACGATCGAGATTGGCACCCCATGCCGAGATACTACTTCTCTCACATACACCTCCGCCAATTTCTCTGCTGAAGAACTCTCACTAATGGCAAGGAAGTGAGCGCTCTTCGTCAATCTGTCTACAATCACCCAAATTGCATCAACTCCTCTGGCAGTCCTCGGCAATTTGGTGATGAAATCCATAGTGATCTGTTCCCACTTCCACTCGGGAACCTCCAATGGCTACAACTTGCCATGCGGTCTCTGGTGCTCGGCCTTGACCCTACGGCAGGTCAAGCACCTCTCGACAAACCACGCGACGTCCCTCTTCATGCAGGGCCACCAATATTCTCTCCTCAAATCCAAATACATCTTTGTAGCCCCGGGATGGATCGAGAATTTCGATCGATGTGCCTCCTCCATCAAAGTAGTACGCGTACCGCCCACAAATGGTACCCAAATCCGACCTTGAAAGGTCATCAACCCTCGAACATCGGTAACGAACTCTGAAACCAAACCAACGACCCGTTCCCTCTTCTGCATCTCCGGTTGCATAGCCTCAGACTGTGCCCCACGAATGGCATCCAGTACTGGAGCTATCACGGTCAACCTGAAACATACATTTCGTAGTGGAGTGCTCTCCCCCTTACGACTCAACGCATCTGCTACCACATTAGCTTTGCCCGGGTGGTACAGAATCTCGCAATCATAATCCTTGACCACATCCAACCACCTCCTCTGACGCATGTTTAGGTTGGGCTGGTCCATCAAGTACTTCAAACTCTTATGGTCCGTGTATATCGTGCAACGAACCCCATACAAGTAATGACGCCAAATCTTGAGGGCGAACACTACCGCCCCCAGCTCTAGATCATGCGTGGGATATCTCATCTCGTGAGGCTTCAGCTGCCTCGATGCATATGCTATTACATGCCCTCTTTGCATCAGAACTGCACCCAACCCCGAAATAGATGCATCACAATAAACTACAAAATCCTCCATCCCTTCCGGGAGAGCTAACACCGGGGCTTCGCACAATCTCTGGCGAAGTGTCTCAAAAGAGGTCTGCTGCTCGGGTCCCCATGAGAATGCAACCCCCTTTCGGGTCAATCTAGTGAGTGGCACTGCAATTCTGGAGAAGTCCTTAATAAATCTCCGATAATACCCTGCCAATCCAAGGAAACTCCTGATCTCAGAGGGTGACTTCGGCACCTCCCAACTCATCACCGCCTCAACCTTGGCCGGATCGACCAATATCCCTTCCTGATTAACAACATGTCCTAGGAATTGGACCTCCCGCAACCAGAAGTCACACTTGGAGAACTTTGCATAAAGCTTCTCCGATCTCAAAACCCCAAGGACCTCCCTCAAATGTTCCACATGCTGCTCTCTAGATCTCGAATACACCAAAATATCATCGATAAATACAATCACTGACCGATCCAACATCGGCCTACATACCCTGTTCATGAGATCCATGAATACAGCCGGGGCGTTGGTGAGCCCAAAAGGCATCACCACAAACTCATAATGCCCATATCGCGTCCTGAATGCTGTCTTCTGTACGTCCTCATCCCGCACTTTCACTTGATGATATCCCGACCTCAAGTCGATCTTGGAAAACCAAGATGCTCCCTGCAACTGATCAAATAAATCGTCGATCCTCGGTAATGGGTAACGGTTCTTGACCGTCAACTTGTTCAACTCCCGGTAATCAATGCACATCCGGTGTGAACCATCTTTCTTCTTGACGAACAGAATAGGTGCTCCCCACGGCGAGCTGCTCGGCCGAATGAATCCCTTCCCCAGGAACTCCTGAAGCTGCGAGGATAACTCTTGCATCTCTGGAGGTGCAAGACGATAAGGCACCTTAGCGATAGGCGCGGCTCCCGGAATCAAATCAATACCAAACTCCACTTGCCTCACAGGAGGTACTCCCGGCAGCTCCTCGGGAAAGACATCTGGAAACTCACGCACCACCGGTACCTCCTCAACTGAACTCGGTCTCTCGGAAGTCGCTCGCGTATCCATCACATACGCCACAAAACCCTTACAGCCCTGCTGTAGACACTGCCTCGCTCTGGCGGCCGAACAAAAGGCTGATCCCGAACGCGTACCCTCGCCGTACACCGAAAGAACTCCCCCACTAGGGTCTGGTATAGTCACCAGCTGACGTTCGCAGTCGATGACTGCGCTGAATCGGCTCAACCAGTCCATGCCCACAATGACACAGACATCACCCATCGCGATAGGAATCAGGTCAATCGGAAACTCAACCCCAAAAATCTAACACACATCCCCGGAAAACCCCCGTGGCACAAATCACTCTATCATCAGCTATGGAAACTCTCAGAGGCCGACTCAATGCCTCACGACTAACACTGATATGCTGACTAAAGGCCAGAGATACAAAAGACCGACTCGCACCCGAGTCAAATAACACTAAAGCAGGCACATAATTCACAAGGAAGGTACCTACGCATAACCTAATATAAGCATAATATTTCAACATCAATATAAATACATGAAAGGAAACGTACCAGCCACCACATCGGGCGCAGCGCGGACTTCCTCCGCAGTCAGCTGGAAGGCTCTCCCTCAAGCTCTCGGTGCTTCGGTCTTCATAGGCCGACTCTCTGTAGCTCTGATGGCGGCAGGAGCAGATCCCTGAGGTGCTCCGCGCAGCTGCGGACACTCAGCCTTCCGGTGTCCAGTCTGGTTGCAGTGAAAGCACACTGCAAACCCCTTGGGGCAGTCCTTGGCCATGTGCCCCTCCTTGCCACATTTGTAGCAAGACCCCGCTCGGCAAACTCCGTCATGCCCCTTGCCGCACTTTCCGCAAGTGCGGCCCTTCTGGCTCCCTGGTCTGGGATCAGCAGGCTTGGCCCGCTTGGCGGCCGGCTGCGACTGTGCCGGTCGTCGATCCCTCCCCTGAGACTCCGCCTCCTCCCTGGCCTGAGTCTTAAGCTCGATCTCCCTCTTCCGGGCATTTGCCTGAAGCTCAGCAAATGTCCGGTACGAGGACTTTGCAGCGAACTCCCGAATATCTCGCCTCAAGACGCTCAAGTAGCGGCTCATACGTGCCTGCTCAGTGGGCACGTGCTCAGGGCAGAACATCGCCCTCTCGTGGAACATCCTCGTGATTGCTGTAACAGACTCAGTACCCTGCTTGAGGGTCAGAAACTCCTGTGCTAAACGCTCCCTCTCCACCTGGGGAACGTACTCATCTCGAAACATGGTGGTGAACCTCTCCCAGGTCACCGCAGAAAGCTCAGCAGGCGTATAATGCGCCGTTGCAAACTACCACCAGTCCTTTGCTCCCAAGCGAAGCTGGTTCAGCGCGAATCGGACCTTCAAATGCTCAGGAGACGAGCAAGTGAAGAAGCATCCCTCAATATCAGATATCCACCTCATCGCTGCCACCGGACCTTAGGTCCCATCGAACTCTAATGGTTTTGTGTTGCTGAATTCCCGGAATAGTAACGCATCCCCACCTTGCGGCCTTGCAGCAGTCACCGCTGTGGTAGCCGCTGCAGCAGCAGCCTCAGTAAGAGCGGCATAACGCTCGTCGAACGTCTCAATCAGCGTGGTCTTTATGGACCCAAACATCTCCGGAATCTCTGCCCTGATGGCTGCAGCTACCTCCTCCTGGATGATCCGGCGGATATCCTCCTCACTGGTACCACTGCTCTCAGACGCGAAACGTGTCCTCACCATGATCTACCACTGAAATACGACATACAATAAATTTAGAATCCCCACGAACACACTCACACTCGTCAACTCTTTCCTCCTTGATTCTTGGCATTCCAAAGATTCTTACTTGGGCTGCACCCCGCTCCGGTGCTTCCAGTAGTACGGGCCCAATACTACTGTCCGCACCGCACCAGAATACACTCCAAGTCCTCCTCTTCGGATTCCAGGTCTCAAGTACTCTATCATGCGTAGACCACTCTCTAATATATCTATCATAAGTCCCTCGCTGCTACCTACTCACTCCCAAGCATCTCATAGCAGCTCACCTCTCCCTAGACTAAGGCATCACAAATCAGGCCAATCTATTCCTAGTAGCAATGCCTAGCCTACTCTAGCATGCAGATACATCATATCAATATTAACATCACATAATGTAAGGGTATTTTGGGAAATCACCGTTCGGGCGCGGACTGATCGTACACACATCTCTTGCTCTGCGTCTTTTCAAAAATCTTTTAATCTTTTGAAAATTACATCTCAATCCTCAGTTTGAGTTCAAATACGCCCGAAGGTGTACTCGAATCCCTCAAACCAAGGCTCTGATACCAAATTGTAACACCAAGAATTTAAAAATAATTTTTCGCATTTAATAAAGACAAACTTCATTTAATATTCATAAAAACATCATTGTTTGTAATTCATTTCATAACATATATAAAAACCCCAAGATCACATACTATAAAAATCCCGCGTGTGTGCACTGATCAGGCCGGCGCCTTCCCGCGATCCTCACTAGTACCTGAAACAAATAACACCAACACTGTAACCATAAAGCTTAGTGAGTTCCCCAAAATACCATATAACACATATTAGCCACTCGAGGCTATAACTCTGTGGGTCCGTGCACCCATACTCTGTGAACCCTCAGGTTCTAACTCTGTAAACAAGCATAGCATAAATCACATAGAAGAATGCAGTGCAACACATAACATACATAGCATACAAATACTCTATCATATAACTCTGGTTACCTACTCAAGGTAAAGTATAGTGAGAAGACTCACCTCGCGTGTCTCGATATCTCACAACCTGGGAATCCCTCGTGCCCGATTCTCCGAGCTCTAATCCTCCTATAACATCATAATGTCCCTAGTTAACACTTTATATCTCTAATGTTGACTATCCCTAAGAAGTCAACACAGGTCCACTCTGGTCAACGGTCAACGGTCAACTTTGACTGGACTCGGCGAGTGCTAGGGCGACTCGGCGAGTCTACATGTTCTCACCAATTCTCTAAGATTCCCTTTCTACACGTCGAGTATCCCCCCTGACTCGACGAGTTCCTCCTGGAAGAATCGCGGGGCCACCCCGACTCAACTCGCCGAGTCTGAAGAACAACTCGGCGAGTCCCAGTTCGACTCAGACCACCTGTTAACCCTTTCTAACTCGCCCTGACTCACCGATCCAACTCATAACCCGGACAGGACCACTCTAAGGCAATCTTCAAGCTACTCGCCGAGTCTGTTCATCGGACTCGGCGAGTCCATGCCATGCAACCGCTCAAACTGCTTTCTAAGGTCAGATCTGCTCCGACAGTTCACAGGTCTGGCCTTCCTAAACTGGTTCATCACGTAAAGCCCTCATTTCGGTGCTCATAATACACCCCATGACTCATAATTTACGTTTTGACCTAAGGCATAAGGATTCCAATCCAAAACCTCCATTGATTCCCGAAATGCTCAGGCATGGGACATTCTGGACTTCCAAGGGTCCCAATATAGGGTTCCAATCACTTGGGGGACTAAGGAAACACTCAATCTAGCCACAAAAGGGTTCAATAAACCCTAAATCCATATACACATCAACATAGAAGAATGCAACTCGAAAATATTACCTGAATAACGTTGCTCTGTGTCCCCAATCCTCAGAATGTGGCTTCTCTTGTTGTTCCCTTAACCAAGCCTCCTCCTCCTTGCAAAATAACACTTCCAAGATCAATAATGGTCTTCTACCTTGCTCCAGATGCTCACAATCGAATTAGGGTTTCTCTCAAAGGACTAGGATGAATAATGACGGCCATAAGGCCCCTTATATATGTCCCAAACCTGGACGGTTAGGGTTTCGCTAAACAGCGCAGACTCGCCGAGTCCATATCCGGACTCGTCAAGTCCAGTCGCGAACCCGCGACCAGATCCGCGATCCTACTCGGCGAGTCTGAGCTCCAACTCGCCGAGTCCCCTCTTAAAACACCCAAAAATCATAAATATAACGATACCTGGAATTCCGGGCTGTTACAATTTTTCTGCTTGAGTTTGAAGCAGTTATGTTCGTGTGGAGAGTTACCAGTGTAAAAGCTTTGCTGTTTTCGTGAGCCTGAGCCTTTGACAGACAAGGTAACATCAGGAGAAGAGAATCTGATTTCAGAGAAGGAGTTCGTGTGCAGAACCTTTAGAACTCTGGTTCTTCTATTGTATACCTGCTATGGAGAGAGACCCCGTGTGGAGACATAAAGCAGTAAACCTGTTCGGAACAGTGAATTGTTGGTTCCTGTTCGCAAAGAGTGATCGACCGCTACTCGGTGTTCTTGCTGTGAAATCGTCTACGTGCGTCTGCCTCGTGTGGTGTGGTCCTGCTTGTAGAGATCGAGAACCTGCAACAGATCGGTGAAGAAGGCGTCTTTTGCCCTAAAGAACGTGTATTTTTTGTTTGACTTTGGGCCTTATTCTCATTCGTGTTTGGCTTATTCTAATTGGCCCAAATTTGTCCAACTTTGAATTAAAGGAGCAATTACATTAATTCAATTCACGTGAGAATTTATTTTTCGAAAAAAAAACAAATCAATTTTTTTTATTTGTGTAGAGTAATCAGAAATTGAACCGAGATGTCGGGAGGAGAATCGTCCCAACCCCCGGCTAAGGAACATATGTCGTTCACGTTCCAATGTCCGATTTTGACATCGACGAACTACACAATTTGGAGGATGCGCATGGAGGTGCTACTCGGGATTCATGGCGTTTGGGATGTAATTGATCCCGGACTAGATGATGTGAAGAAAAACAACATCGTGAAAGGATTGTTGTTTCAATCGATTCCGGAGGATTTAATCCTTCAAATCGGTAATTTGAAAACTGGAAAAGAGATGTGGGAAGCGATTAAAACTCGTAACCTAGGAGTTGATCGTGTGAAGGAAGCCCGACTCCAAACTCTAATCACGGAATTCGAAAATTTAAAGATGAGTGATACTAGTACGATAGACGAGTTCGCTGCTAAATTATCCGGGATTGCTTCAAAATCCGCTTCACTAGGAGAGGTCATGACCGAACAAAAGCTTGCGAAGAAGTTTCTTACGAGCCTCCCTAGGAGGTTTGTCCACATAGTTGCAGCCCTTGAACAAGTTTTGGACCTTAAAACGATTGGCTTTGAAGACGTGATTGGTCGCTTAAAAGCTTATGAAGAAAGAATCAAGGGTGAAAACAAAGTAATCGAGACTCAAAATAAATTACTTTATTCCAAAACCGAATCATCCAACAGAAACACTGATTCATCAAGAGGTAGAGGTCGGGGTTCAAATAACCGAGGAAGAGGACGAGGTGGTGGACGTGGCGGTGGACGTGGTCGGGGTAATACCCAAAATCACGGTCACTCGGAATCCTCTAAAAATCGTGAAGATCAAAAGCAAAAAGGAAAACAACGCGAGCAAAGAGATCTCTCAAATATTCAATGTTACCGGTGTGACAAGTATGGTCACTTTGCTTCAAGATGCCCGGACCGAATAAAAAATCATGAGGCTAACCTTAATCAGACACACGAAGGAAATACAAATCATGAAGAAGGAACGTTCTTTATGATGAATACAATTCAAGAAACGGTGTTCTTGAATGAAGACAAATATATCCCTCCAAAAGTTGAAGCAAATGCCGATGAAGACGGAATTTGGTACTTAGATAATGGTGCGAGTAACCACATGACCGGAAACTACTCTTATTTTTCTGAATTAAATAAAAACATAACGGGTAGAGTGAGATTTGGAGATGGATCGTGTGTTAGCATTAAAGGAAAAGGGTCAATTTTGTTCGAAGGGAAAAGTGGTGAGCAAAAATTAATGAAAGATATTTATTATATCCCATCACTTCGTAGCAATGTTATTAGCCTCGGGCAATCTACAATAGCCGGTTGTGATATTCGGATGCGAGGTGATTTCCTAACCATGAGAGATGGAGACGGAAGATTACTTATGAAAGTCCCGAGAAGTACAAACCGACTCTATAAAATAAAGTTAAAAGTTGGAAAACCACATTGCTTACAAGCCAAGTTTAATGATGAAGCTTGGTTATGGCACGCGCGACTTGGCCACATTAATTTTGGCGCGATAAACTTGATGCACAAGCTAGCTAAAGGGATACCGGCAATCCAACATCAAGACAAACTTTGTGAATCTTGCATGTTTGGAAAACAAACAAAGCAGTCGTTTGCAAAGAAAACTAATTATAGAGCTACATATATTCTCGAGATGGTGCATGGAGATATTTGTGGACCGGTTGATCCCCCCACCCAAGCGGGTAATATTTATATTCTAGTTCTTATTGATGATTATTCTAGATATATGTGGTCTTTTCTTTTGAAGCACAAAAGTGATGCATCCGGGATTATTAAAAGATTCAAGATATTAATTGAAAAACGAACCGGTAAAGAGATCAAGACTTTCCATACGGATAGAGGTGGAGAATTCACATCAACCGAGTTGAATCGTTTTTGTGATGAAGAAGGGATTTCACGTATGTTGACGGCTCCTTATGCACCTCAACAAAACGGTATAGTCGAACGGAGAAATCGGACGCTACTCGAGATGACACGGTGCCTAATGAAAGCAAAAGATATTCCAAACCACTTTTGGGGCGAAGCGGTACGACATGCAACGTTTATCATAAATCATACACCTACTCGAGTATTGATAGGTGCTACACCATTCGAGAAATTTTATGGTGAAAAACCAAATCTTGAAGACTTGAAAGTATTTGGTTGTGTTGCATATGAAAGAGTAGTCTCTAAACACTTGAAGAAGCTTGATGATAGGTCACGACCGTTGGTATATTTTGGAAAGGAACCCAATTCGGGAGGATTTCGATTATATAACCCGCGAGAAAATAAAATTATTATTAGTGCCCATGTAATGTGTGATGAAAATAAGACATGACAATGGAATAATGAACCCAATAATCAAGATGGAAATGGACCGGGTACATTTACGGTCTTGTGGAGTAATGGTCAAGCAACCCAAGATAATGGTGGTTCGAGCCCAACTACAACAGAAACCGAACAGTTCACTGATCCGGCACAAACCGCTCTGATACCAATTAAAGAGTAAATTGCATAAACTCGCAAACTTTATTATTGAAGAAAACTATCTCAAAAACTCCAATTCCACTATTACAGGATCCTATCAGACATCTATATATACCGAACAAAACACATCAGTATAAGCCTAGGAAACTGAAAGTAAACATCTAATACTTTCCATATAAAATAGTCCTTATTACTCAAGGAACCTATGAAACCTTGAACAACACTCCAAGGTACTTGGACAGCACTCCAAATTATCGCCATCTGGGTCAGAACACGTAATGCTCCCATATCTGACTCAGATATTCGCCAACAAATAGAAATTATTTCGTGAAGGATGGATTTCTTCATTAAGATCCAAGAGGGGTGGAAATCACTCATTATGAAGCCCTATGGGATATTATTTATCTTATCATATCAACTGGAAATGTAGATTGGTATTTAGAATATGTGATAGATTTCATGGTAGCTTCGTCAAGGAGATATATTGATATGAGACTTTAGAAGTTGGAACTCAAGCAATTTAATAGAATGATTTTTTTTTTCATAAAGCTAACATCTTGAGTTGGAGAATTTTTTTGGATCGATTTACTTTGAGAATCCATTTGGAAAAAGGAGGGGTGGAAGTTGACTCTTTTAATTGTCCTAGATTTGAATTATGACACAGCCTGATGGCTTTATTAATCTAAAGCACCTTCATAAGGTTTGCAAGCATAATAAATTGATATACGGAATAAAAAGCATCTCGGAGCTAGAATCTGCATTTTGGTGAAATATAAGATTTTAGTCTTATCAAGCACCAAATAAGCATTGTGTTTGAAAGCATGTTAGTTGGAGCACAATTGTCATTTTGCTCTTGATTTTAAGACATAATACTTATTGGAAACAACATGCATGCCATACATTGTAAGAAGTTGATGCGTATTGGGTGGGTAGAGGTGTTTATGAACAAGTGAGAGAAAGACAAACGTGGCAAAAAGAAGCCCAACATAAGATGGACGTAACTTTTGATTCATAAGGAATTTTAAGGCCTACGATACATCATCGAAAATATCTTAAGAGTCACAGCTCCTAAAAAGTTGGTTAACCACAATGTTTTAAAAACCGATTTTTTAGTTGAACCGGTATGGTGACCGGTTCAAGTTCAACCGGTTTAACCGGTTCGACCGTTAGGTGAACCGGTTTCTATAGTTTTCATGTTTTTTTTTTCTATTTTCCTACACGTACATACATATATAAATTATGAATTTGATGTTTAAAAATTTAAATATTAAAAATACATATAAAAATAAGTTGTAGATGAATACAAATACATTAAAATAACATATAACCATAAGTTTTAGTGTTTTATATCAATCCATATACGTAAAAAAGAAAATAAAGTATAATATCGAAACAAAATATAGTTTTAGATGAATGCAAACACATCAAAAAAATTTATAAAATTTGTCATATGTTTTTATTTAGAAAAAACTAAATAGATTTGAAAAAAATCACCAAAGTTTATTATGTAAATGGTTTTTTTTCATGTGGTTTTATTAGGTTTAACCGGTTCAACCGGTTTATTTTGACCGGTTCAACCGGTTTTTTCTAAAAACCGAACGGTTCAATCCGGTTCAAAAATCAATGTAAAACCGGTGATAGTTGAACCGCTCCCTCTCCCGGTTCCCGGTTCGACCGGCCGGTTCAAACCGGTTTTTAAAACATTGGTTAACCAACAAATTCCACTATTTAGGCCTCTAAATGAAGATTTCCCTAATTTTGGTACATTTCCCTGATTTTTGCAATTCTATTTTAATGATAATTTTAGTTGTACCAACCAAATTTGTAATATCCTAAAAATATTAAGTAAAATTTTTTATTTTTAAATCAACCAAGACCATCAATCATTCATTTTAAACCATTAAAGTGTGACAAAAAATAGTTATCAGAGTACAATTCCAAAATCATAAAATATTAAACACAAATGGATACGATGTGATCATGTAGGGTCATTCCCTTTTGAACCGGAAGTACCTGAAGAACATTTAAACAAAAATCGTAAACACAAAGCTTAGTAAATTCCCCAAAAACCAGATATCATACATACAATGGGCTCCGTCCTACATCGGGCCCTGCCTGACATCGGACCCCACTCGGTACAGATATATCAGTAACATGTGGTGGGCCCCGCTCAACATATTCATCAGACCCCGCCCGATATACATACAAACACATGCAAGAGTCACACAGGCAGCTTGCATCCTATATACATACAAATATTTTTTTAGGCCACCAAAATTTATTTTTGTTGACTAATCAACTTGTGGTAAAAACATCATAAATTCCTCCATAAAATTCCAAAAGACTTGCCGTTTTTTCATTAGAAACTACATATCTAGAGATTTCCAAACACAAATAATACATGATTTTTTTTTTAATTCCTATATCATTCCATACTACCTATAGAATTAGGTTAAAAAGTATTTTTTTTTTCAGAAAATCGAACATTTCTTTTTGTACAATGGACAACGTGTGACAAAAACGTCATAACCTACTCTACAAAACTCCAAAACACTTGTCATTTTTTCATTGGAATCTACACATCCATAGTTTACCAGAAATATATAATACATTATTTTTTGATTTATGGGTCGCTCCATAATTCAGATTGAAGTTGTTCCAAAATTAGATTTTTAGACCACCAAAAATAATTTTGTGCACCGGACGACGTATGGAAAAAATATTGTAACTTCCTCGATAGAACTCCAAAAAAATATCGTAACTTCCTCAACCATCTACTATTTGTCAATGTCTACCGCCTACCTCCTATCGATATGTTTATTATTTATGATTACTCTTTATGTATATGGTCTACATTTATGTCAATTACCCATCATCTATCGTTTAGCAATGCCTGTCATTGCCCACATATCGTCTAGACATCTACCATCTCTGTCTACCATTTATCTACATCTTTAAGATCACCATACAAAACCACAACCTTCGGCCTAAAATTCTAGCACTAGTGCAACCTCCCATTTTCAAACTTAAGTTGGCCTCTAGCGTTTAGGTGATGTTAGACTTCATAAAGGATTGTGATTATATTTCCTTATCTTGTACTTTCTATATTTATCTTTGTCTTAGGGTTATCACATCATGCTTATATGTAGGGCTTAGTTTTCTTTGGATTGTAAGCTAAAATCACAATCAATAGAGAAACACATGTTATATTTTTTATAACTAGTATTTGAGCTTGCGTTTTGCCGCGGTTTTTTATGTGCTTTTATTACGTATTAGGAATGAAAATTAATTAAATCAGTATAATATATCACAGTTTATTGTAGTGTCATAAGTATATCAATGTACAATAGTGAAATCTTCAAAAAAATATTGTTCAAAGAATAAAAACGCATCTTAGTGGCTTAAGATAGTAAAACCCTGCTAATGACATATGTTGCAGGGCGGACCTAGGGGTGGTCCATGGTGGCACTGACAACCCCTAACTTTTCCGGCCGCAATGGAAAAATTTTCGAAAATTTTATTTTTTCTACTACAATGCAACCCCTAACTTTCATGTGCAACCCTTACTGTAAAATCCTACGTCCGCCCCTGATATGTTGTATAAATACTTTTAGTTTGCCCACCGTGTATTACAACGGATCATGTTGTATAAATACTTTTAGTTTGCCCACCGTGTATTACAACGGGTCGTAGAAAAATATAGAGGTCAGTATCATTGTACAAACGGATCTTTCAATATGTATTTATAAAAATATAGTTTTTCAGAAGAGAAAATGAAAAAAAAAATTCGTTGAAAAAAAAATAAAAAAGGGTATCACGGCGTAATAACATATTGATTATAATGGTAAAAATCGAAAAAAAAAAAAAAAAAGGAAAGAGGTTGCAAATGACAAGTTAATTGAATTGTAAGGGCATAAAGTGAAAAAAAAAACAGAAAAAAGTCTATAAGTGTAAATTGGATGGATAGTTTATGAATAGAAAGTGAAAGTGTTAAGACTATTTCTGCAAGTTAAGCAGAATAAATTAACAATTGAAGCGGAGCACCAAACCATATGCATTACAAAATCGCTTGTACATTATGCTCTAGGAGATGTATTTTTAGCTACAGTACATCTCCCTTCACATTGAGAATTTAGTAATTATATATATTTATAATATCTCTTATTGCATTAGAGAACTAAAACATGAATACAAGATGAATACAAATAAAAAGGGAAAGCCTTGTTCATACTTGCCGTCTCCCAAAAAACATAAATGCAAGAACAAAAGGGATATGTTTCTTAAAAATAGTCATTCAATATCCTTCTAGAAGTTTATAATATTGTGCAAAAAAATATATGTGTAAGGACATCTTTGTAATGAATTAAGTGATTATAAGAAAAACTTAAAATCATGCAAGTCAGTTTGGACCCAAGTTAGAGCCCTTGTTCGAATGTTATGGTGGTCTCAAATCGGACATCGATCAAGAGTGGCAACACAACTCTAAGGTTCCAATGCTCCATTGCCTTTGTTCCACACGATTTTTTCCTTGAGGGGCTTGATTACACTAAAACTTATACAACTAGCCGGTGTTCTTGGCAATGTAGACACATTCATCTCATTGATCCAGTAAGTCGAGTCCAGTCCAGTCCAGAACCTTATACGGCCATGCCAATTCCCTTTCATTTTGGGACATGACCGTGTACCGGGTTGGTTTTTACTCCTAGAGTCTTCCTATACATATAAAATTGATGGGGTTCCTTCAAGAGGAGCAATTTTGGATGATTTTGGATGCCATTGGATGTGATTTGGAGGTTATTTGTCATATTTTATACACATAACTTTGATTTTAGGTGTTGTTTGTTTTGGAAGTGGTTAAATGTCTTGTCTTTTTTCATGTTTGCAGAAGAAGACGTGCACTTGAAAAACGTCTACCCATCAAAGAGGAAAAATGCTCAAAAAATACTTTTGTAGAAAAACAAACAAGGTCTTAGTATTTAATACACATTTGTAATCGTTTCATTCAAGTTCTCTTTTGAATATGAATCTGTCCTCATCTTCCCTCGTCTAAATATGAAACATCCTCATCTTCTATTACAATACATCATCGCTAGATAGTTTGGGTATTTGTGCTTGATGATTTTGTTCAATTCATTTTCCATACTAGGTTCTTAGTACTAATTCACATCCGTTTGTTAGCTAAATATTTTGTCTAATAATTGGCAATATTTGGTAGCATGAAACTCCTTCCGTATATTCATATCATTACACATGATACACGTGGACCCACAAGTGAAGAAATATCGTCAAAAACAACATATGAACACATGAGAGGAATCATATAGATTGAAAAACATACATACGAGAAGGACAAAAGAAAGGGTGAGATGTGTCACTAGGTGAAACTTTAGGGTAGGTTTTGAATAATTTCTGACTTGGCTGATGCAACAAAGGCCACACATACAATAAAGGTTTTGTGTCATGCACTCACGTGGAGGTTACATCCAACACATATATTGTCAACAGTCATCCCTGAAGTTTACAGATTGAAACGAAAATACCCTCCACTTTTTCAAAAGTTCCCAAGATCAACCCCTCAACTTTCATACAACTAAATCCAAAAGCCCAAACAACTTTATCATTAACAAACTTCTCCAAGAATAGCAAAAATCCAAAAAGAAACTATAGCAAGACTCATGCTTTTCAGAGACTTTGCCATTGCCACATCACATCCCTTCATTCACTTTGAATTAAGAGAACTTTTCAAATTCAACCCACAAAATAATTTTTTTTCAAAAAAGGCCCAAAACTACCTACCACATAAAAAGGTCATCACATGTACCAAACTAAACCCTACAAATTGACCCAACTAAAAAACCAAAAGAAAAACAAAAAAAGAAAATTATATAACATAGGTAGATTTCAGAATTAGGGTTTCTTTTAGGGTTAAGGGCAATTTGGGTTTTTACCAGGGCCTCCATAGTAAAAGTAATGACCCCAATCACTATTGCTTCCAGTTTGAACATCATAACAGTTGGATTGCTCTGTGAAAGTGCCGATATCTTTAGGAGCTTTTAGATTATTTTCTTTATCAACAACTTGAATGTTCCTGAAATAGCTTGCTTTCCCGAATCCTTCTTCGGGGAACTGCCCGCTGCCCATTTGAGTCGATGTGTGCTGCCCGTCAGGCTCTGAATTCACCACCTCTCCTCCCCATTCAATCATGGAAGCACTGTCGGCGAGATATGAAAACAAGAACGATGGCCAGTATCCCAATACGTATCCATTCCCAAATTGCATCCACCAATTTCCCTCTTTTTGATCCTGAAATTTTATCATAAATCGATTATTTTAGTAGATTAATTAATTTAAACAATTTCGATTAATGTGAGAATATGATATGATGTCACATTTAATAGATTCACCACCAATTTAATAATTTACAAATTACCAATTTAATAATTTGCCAATTTTAATAATTTAGAAATTACAAAATTGTTCTATAAATCAACCATGAATTTAATACCCATTTTCTAAGAAGATAATCAAAAGAATGCTCAGAATATGATATGGATGTGACATTTAATAAATTCAGCATCCGGTTAATAATTTACAACTTACAAAATTGTTTTATAAATGGTCCCTATCCACAAGAAAGAACTTAAAGAGAAATTTTATAAATAAAAATCATATTCGCAATTACATCATGACATTGTTTATATGTTACGAAATGATGTTTAAAAAAAATTGTCTTTGTTGCGACTAAAAAGTAATTTCACAATTGACAGATTTAAAAAAAAATTGTTAAATAGGACCACCAATTTGGGTCATTTAGATGATAATCACAAAGATTCGCTCAAAGCATTTGTTCCAAGATTATATTCTTCTGAAAGACCTTTGTTTTTTTTCAGTTCAAGAAAATGAAAAAATATATAAAAAAAAGTGACACCTTTTCTTTGTAAGGAATAAAGACCATTTTTACCAATTAAATAATAAGTAAAATCGAGTAAGTGCTATCTTTAAAGTAAGAGATTAAAAAAATAATTAGTGGGCTTTTAGGTAAGTGGGTTAATTTTGTAATTTACCTTCCAGACAAGGATACTTATATCATATTGTGAATTCCTATACGCAGAAACAGGGGAAATACTTGCACCCATTGCTATGTTGTTGTTGATTTGAATAAATCCAGAACATAGTAGATTATAACATCCAGTCGCTTGATACGCATCACTCTACAAAATTAAATATTCCAAAATAAATTAATAAATAATAAATAACTAAATTCCGATTTAAGTTCATCAAAATATATTTTTTAGATTTAAAAATTCGTTACTTACAGTCCAATAAGTGAAAAGTCGTGTGTTATTATCACCATAAAGATCCGGACTCACCTGAAAATTAATCGAACATTTTTAACATCATATTCAACAAGATTGTAACGTATTTATTTATTTCTTTCGTTGTTTGTTTATTTATTTATTTATTTATACCTGCCAACCAGCTTCAATACTATTAAGATCTTCACCAAAAGAACCACCTAAAATCCAGATTTGCGATAAGCTAAATTCATTTGATTGTTGTATTTTTGGTTCCCAAACATTCATGGTAGCTTTTGCTCCATAAAATTTGTCTCCTTCAACATAAGCTATTGCATGCTACACATGTCATAAAGAACACAATAAAAAACAACATTTTAAATCAGTTAAAATCCAAAAAGATACACACTCAAAAGTCAATAAAATGCATTTAAACTTGAGTCATAAAAGGTTATGTTATGTTACATTCAAATTGAAAAAGAAAACATACCCATTGAAAATTGGTACAAAACGAACATGGGTTTTTTAATTCTTGTCAGAAAGATTGAAAATTGTGTATTTTATTTTTATTTTTATTTAAGTTCAATAATTTCGCACTTAATTACCTGATGTCCACTTTCATTAACAAGATCAGGATCTGCAGATTTGGGGATGCTCCGAGGTAAAGGAATGCTTGATTGCTTCTTCTTCCCATATCTTTTCACAGAGCTAGCTCGAAGAACATCGTCTTCTTTTGTTCTTCGAATGGGTATTGTATCTTCAGGGCACATGCCATTAACATGCCATAGTTGATGGATTGAGTTTTCTCTTTCTTTCGACTCTGTTTTGACCTTTTCTGAATCGTAAAGCCCTTCTGGATGATAATTTGGTCTCATCTGAACGAAATCGAAAAGGAGAAGTTAATAATGAGAAGTTTTGTGAATGATGTAATGAAATCGAAATCATTAGAGTGAAAGTGGAACCTGGATTTTGTGGTCTTTGAGGAATGGATGATCGAAAGCTGGTTGATGAGAGATGTGTATACAGTCAATCTTATCTCCATCTGGACTCTGAGAAATCATGCAAACAATAATCAAATCAACTGTTGATTCGCAATAATTGCTATAAAATCGATACAAATCGGGGTTTTTTGTAAAGTGAATGAAGCAAAATGTATGAACATTGAACACATGGGGTGTTCTTCATTAACCATTATTACTGAAATTTTCAGTTTCTAAACGCTTGAAGAAGAAATTAGAAGAAAATAAACGAATAATTTGAAGTTAAGCGAACCTCAATGGTTTTAACCGGGGGTTTGTTGAGGCGTTTCAGGTGTTTATGAACTTGAAGCTTCTGCCTGGAAGCTGGTGGTTGTCGAGCAGCGCAAGATAGCGAGGTCAGACTCAAAACGATGAAGATGAACAGGAAAACTCCATTATTAAGCCCTATTCTCTTCCGGCTTCTGCTAAAATACGCGACTGCCATTTTCAAAAGCTGTGAAAAGAAACCAAACCCAGAAGCGAGAGAGAAAAAGCTTTTTGTCTTCCCAACTACAAGCTCCCACTGATACTCACATCCACCATGATTAAGCAACACACACAGTCACTCTGCTTATCCTACGCACCTCCTAAGCTCGAAGTGTGTCTCTCTCTTTCTTTCAAGATTCTCTCTCTAGATTGATTTTCAGTGTATTTTGGATTTATAAACACGAGGGGTGAAGGAGAATGCTGAAAAAGAAAGAAGTGTGCCTGTGTGTGAAGCAGTGAAGAGGGTACGATAGAGAAAATGGGTGGGGATGAATTTCCATGAACGGCCACCCAATGGTTTTGTTTGTCGTTTTCACTGATATTTACGATGTTGCCACTCACCCATTTCAAACTCATTTTTTTTCTTTTTAATTTTGACCATACTACCTTTTTTTTTTCTTCTATTTCTTTATCCATTGTTTAAAGTAATTTTTTCTGTTTTTAATTAAAGAAAACAAATAAAGAGTCTATTTTGTCTAGGACCAACTATTCATAAAAGGAAAAAATTGAGATACTAAGTTTTCGTTATAAAGCTATGCATAGTTCGACAAAAACAAATCAATTGAGCAATTTAATGGAGTTTGGTTTTATATGAAGTGATGTATTGGTTTGAGATTCTTTATTACTATATGATTTGAAATGGCAAACGTGTTATTCGATCTTAAGTTTCCATTCATTGCCATTAGATTGATTAGATAAAAAAAATGTTATAGAAAATTTGTAAATAAGGGAAAGTACAATCTCATACACAAAATAGAATTACATTGACAAAGTTTGACCATTTGACATTTTTAATGACATTCAAAAAATTACATTCTAATAGATAAAACTGCAAATTTAGTCCTTGTGGTTTGCAAAAAACATTGGATAGGATCCAAAAAGTTTTCGACTTTCATGGAAGGTCTAAAATCAAGGTTTTTCTGTGTTTTTAGTCCAAAAAAGTTGAAATGACGGTTATATCCTTTCAATTTCTTTTTTATTATTTTTTTCATTTTTTAAATACTATTTTAATTTAAAAAAGAAAATAAAATAATTTTATCTCTCTCTCTCTCTCTCTCTCTCTCTCTCTCTCTCTCTCTCTCTCTCGTCACTAAAAAAGAAAAGTCAAAACCCAACCCACTTCTTCTTCTTCCCCAATACAAATTTGATGAACCCAATTCGTTTGTGAATGGGAAGACTTCATCTTCTTCCATGTTTGCTAGAACCCTAACTTTTCCCATTATTTATCAGCCGGTTTTTATTTGATGATTCTTACAATCCATACCACCAACAATAGATCCACGAATTCACCACCACCACCACTACTTCATTACTCCTACCACCATCAACATCGCGTTCTTGTTGTATGGATTCCGACCAGCTCCACCACATCTTCCACAGGTTCGATAAAAATAAAGATTCCAGAATCACCAAACAAAAATGAAGATTTCGTTCTAATCTAAGTCCGATTTTGACTTTTCAGTCAAACATTGTTCTTCTCGTTGCGATCTCTTTTCATGTTGTTGTAACATATTTGATAAAAGGGAATAAGTATCATCAGAGTGGGATGGATGTGTTGTTGTAACAACATAGAGTTGAATGTATGATAGTCAAACAGTCAACAATTAACCCCAAATCTGTAAACTAGTGCAAACTGTTTCCGGGCATCACATTCCTGGTCGAGTTTTAAAGAAGTAAGGGGTAAGGGGATAAGAAATTGCGACACACCTCATCTTTAGATTCGGTGCCATAGAAGGCAGCAACAGTAGCATCAAGTAAAGCAACATCAATCGGGTGACCTAAATCCCTATGCTTCTCCGCTGCTATTGTAGGGAAATTGTGCAAGTGTAAAACTTTAGATGAAATCCTCGTGTGATTTTTTTTTGCAGAAAAATCCTGTTACAGGAAGCAGTGTACATACGAAACCCTAAAGAGCAAAAATCAGGAAGACGGACTATACATATTCTAGATGGAAGATAAGTAAATATAAATAAATAAGACAACATCAAAATAAAGCAAAACAAATGTTAGATATATATATATATATATATATATATAGAGAGAGAGAGAGAGAGAGAAATATTTTATTTTCTTTTTTAAATTAAAATTGTATTTAAAAAATGAAAAAAAAAAAGAAAGTAAAAGGGTATAACCGTCATTTCAAGTTTTTTTGGACTAAAAACACAGAAAAACTTGATTTTGGACCTTCCATGGAAGTCGAAAACTTTTTGGACCGTATCTAAAGTTTTTTACAAACCACAAGGACTAAATTTGCAGTTTTGTCTTTTTAATATAAAATAACTTGATTTTTATTCGGTGTTGTAAAATGTGTGTAACGGCAGCAAGTGACAATTTAGACTCTCGAAAAAACTTAGGGAAATTGACTTATTAAGGTGTTTAATTTTTCGATTTGTTTACATCTGCGTAAATAACTTATTATTGTACACATCTAGATAACAAACTTTTAAAAAACGTTCATATATGACCACTATGACCGGTTGTATTTAATGGAGGACTCAGTGAGTCCATACGTGGACTCGGCGAGTCCACGCTGTTTAATGAAACCCTAATTTCTCGAGTTTGGGACCTATATAAGGACCTTTATAGCCACCATTTGCGGCTACCAGACCCTTGAGAGAAACCCTAATAGTGCTTGAGCGTTTGTGAGAGAGAAGAAGCCATTATTGGACCTTTGTGGGTTTGTTTTGCAATAAGAGGTTGATTCCAGCTTAGAGGAGGCCAAGGAGGTTGCTTATTTATGGATTGCAAGCAAAGGACATCATCCTTGAGGTAGCATATCGATCCTTTTTCTGTTTTGTTAAAGAATCCATGGATCTAGGGTTTTCTATACCCTTTATTGGGTTGATTTGTTGGGAATATGGTCCCTTATCATGTTTAGATATCAGATCTGGATCCATAGTGGTCCAGAGAATTTATTCCATCTTGCTTTATGAGGAGTTATGGAAGAAATGGACTTAGGATGTTGTATTTGGGGCTAAATCATCAAGTAGTGTCATTTGGACATTGCATGAGTATCAAGTTCGAACCTTTTCGTGTTTATTGAGCTTGGGAAGGTTAGAACTATGGATTAGAGGAACAGATCTGACCTCAGAAGGTCATTTGAGTGTGAGCATGGAATGAAATCGCCGAGTCCATGAGTGGACTCGACGAGTCGAGTCGAGGTTGCCCCGCGATTCGTGACAGGTGTAACTCGTTGAGTGGAAGAAAGACTCGACGAGCCAAGAGAGTCTGAAAGAATTCAGAGGAGCCACTTGGACTCACCGAGTCACCTTTGTGCACTCAACGAGTCGGGTCAAAGTTGACCGTTGACTTTAGGGTTCTAGTCAAGACTGGTTCAGTAGAGTTCAGGGAAGCATAGAATGGCCTTCTACCCAGTCTGTAGAGATGAGATCATGGGAGAGTATTGATCGAGAATGTTATTTGAATAATAGGAGGAGGCTAGGTCGGGACGTTCAACACGAGAGTTTATCCGACTTCATTGAGGTGAGTCTTCTCACTATATTGTACCTGGAAGGGTACCTATGTGTGACCGAAAGGTCTTGTATGATTGGATGTATGTGCTATATGCGGTTATGTGATATGTATGTGTTGTTGGATTAGTGTCTAAGTCCATAACTATTTTGGTATGTACTTGACCCGATGGTGCATGGTCCTTTTGGGTTGCCTTCACCAAAGCAACTTGATACGATGAATTATGGAGAGAAAGGATTAAATATGATTTATTAATATATTATGAGAATAATATATTAAAGGAGAAATCATATTGTTTAATTAATATTAGTCAAGAATTAATAAGAATTAAGTTTGTGACTAAAAGACATTAATTAAACTTAAGGGACTAGAACTGTCAATTGTATGATAGTTGAATATTGAGCTAATGGACTCCATATTAAAGGAGTGGACGAATTCTATGGGGAAACCCATTAGAAATCTTCCTAGGCCTTTAAGGAAGGAGCCCATGGGTTGCTTAGGGCTTAAGCATCCAAATTAGGGTTTCCTTGTTAGATAACCCTAATAGCCTCACTATTTAAAGAACCCTTATGCCCCAAAAACGTGGTGAACTAGTCTTCAAGGGTTTCCACACGTTTTAGGCAGCCTCCTTCTGTTCTCTTCTTCATCCTCTTGCTCTTGGTGTTTGTGAACCATTAGAGGAGTGACATTTGTGACTCTAAGCTTTCTAAAGTCGATACAAGAAGGATTTGAGATTGTTATTGCTACATAACAATCAAGGTATGATCTAAACCCTAATTTGTATGTTATATTGATTATCATATGCTAGATCTAGGGTTTATAGTCTTGGATGAATTGAATGTACAATAGAGAAACCTAGACCAAGCATTAGGGTTTGTATGAGCACATAGGATGTTATTATGGCCAAACCCATCAGATCCATATCTCTAGAAGCCTCTTCTGATAAAATGGTAGCAGATCTAAGCTCCTTAAGCTGTTTAGCTTGCCCTCATTCCTTCTTCCTTGCAAAATCACACTAGAGATGATGAAAATGGCTTCCTCTCTCTCTCTCTACACTCTCTGTTTCTCTGGTGCTCTCAAGGGTGAAGGTGGCTGCAAATGAGGGCCATAAGATCCCTTAAATAGGGAACAGGACCGAGGATTTAGGGTTTCTGCCCACATCGCGGACTCGTCGAATCCCTTCATTAAATCCAGTCAGCAAATCGCGATCCTACTCGACGAGTCTAGGCGTCAACTCGTCGAGTCCCTCTTTTGACAAAAATAAATAATTAAAATATGATACCTGGAATTCCGGATGTTATAATTCTCCCCTACTAGAATCAGACTTTGCCCTCGAAGTCTCGCTCTGCAAACAACTCTAGATGCTGCTCCCGCATCTCTAACTCCGGCTCCCAAGTCATCTCGGACCCTCTCATATGCTGCCACTGGACCTGAACTAGGGGCACCCCCTTGTTTCCTCAGAACCTTGATCCTCCGATCCAGGATCACGATCGACCACTCAACATAATTCAGGCTCGCATCCACCTGTATATCCTCTAGTGGCACTACCGCTGACTCGTCGGTTATACACTTCCTCAACTGAGACACGTGGAAGGTATCATGTATCTGGCTCAACTCCGCAGGTGGCTTTAAACAATACGCTACTCTGCCCACCCTCGCGAACACCCTGAAAGGACCAATGTACCGGGGCCCCAGCTTTCCCCTCTTCCTGAATCGGATCACTCCTTTCCAAGGAGATACCTTCAGGAGAATGAAGTCACCAACCTGAAACTCGAGCTCGGATCGTTGCCTATCCGCATAGCTTTTCTGACGAATCTGAGCTATCAGCAACCTTTGTCTGACCTGCTATATCTGCTCATTCGTTTGAAGCACTATCTCAGTGCTACCCATCACTTGCTGCCTCATCTCCCCCCAACAGATGGGAGTCTGACGCCTCCTCCCATACAACAACTCGAAGGGAGGCATACTAATACTCGAATGGTGGCTATTGTTATAGGAAAACTCAGCCAATGGTAGGTACGTGTCCCAACTTCCTCCGAAGTCCAACACACATGATCGAAGCATGTCCTTGAGCATCTGAATCGTCCGTTCACTCTGTCCGTCTGTCTATGGGTGGTAAGCGATGCTGAAATGCAACCTCGTACCCAACTCCTCATGGAACTTCTTCCAGAACCTGGAAGTAAAACGCACGTCTTGATCTGACACAATCGAGATTGGTACCCCATGCGGTGACACCACCCCCCTTACGTATATCTTTTCCAGTCTATCCGTGGAAGAGCTATCACTCATGGCAAGGAAGTGAGCGCTCTTCGTCAGCCGGTCAACGATCACCCAAATTGCATTGACACCCCTCGCGGTCCTTGGCAATTTGGTGATGAAATCCATAGAAATTTGTTCCCACTTTCACTGAGGAGGCTCAAGTGGCTACAACTTGCCATGCAGACGTTCATGCTCGGCCTTAACCCTGCGAAAGGTCAAGCACCTCTCAACAAACCACACCACATCCCTCTTCATACAGGGCCACCAATACGCTCTCTTCAGGTCCAAATACATCTTAGTGGCCCCAAGATGGATCGAGATCCTCAATCTGTGTGCCTCCTCCATCAGGATGGTACGTGCCCCGCCCACAAACGACACCCAAATCCGACCCTGAAAGGTCACAAGTCCTTGTCTATCGGTAACAAACTCTGATACCTGCCCAATGACCCGCTCTCTCTTGCGGTTCTCCAGTCTCACAACCTCTGCTTGGGCCTCTCGTATGGTATCAACACCGGAGTCATCACCGTCATCCTCATACAAATGTCTCGTATCGGGGCACTCCCCACCATGTGGCTCAGAGCATCGGCTACAACGTTAGCCTTGCCCGGGTGGTACCGGATCTCGCAGTCATAATCCTTTACCACATCTAACCATCTCCTCTGGCGCAAGTTCAGGTTAGGTTGATCCATCAAGTACTTCAAACTCTTGTGGTCCGGGTATATGGTACACCGAACCCCATACAAATAATGACGCCATATCTTGAGGGCGAACACCACTGCCACTAACTCTAAATCATGGGTGGGATACCTTATCTCATGGGGCTTTAGCTGCCTCGATGCATATGCTATCACGTGCCCTCTCTGCGTAAGCACCGCACCCAACCTCGATATCGATGCGTTGCATCCCTTCTGGAAGGGATAACACCGGGGCTTCGCTAAATCTACGGCGAAGCGTCTCAAATGAGGCCTGTTGCTCTGGACCCAACTAAAATTCATGCCCTTCCGGGTCAACCTGGTGAGAGGAATGTCAATCTTGGAGAAATCCCTGATAAACCTCTGATAGTAGCCGGCCAATCCCAGAAAACTTCTGATCTCGATGGGGGATCTCGGCATCTCCCACCTCATCACAGCCTCAATCTTGGCCGGATTGACCAATATCCCATTTTGGTTGACGAGATGCCCTAAGAACTGGACCTCTCGTAACCAGAAATCGCACTTGGAGAATTTGGCATAAAGCCTCTCCGATCTCAATACCCCAAGAATCTCCATCAAATGCTCCTCATGTTGTTCCCTAGATCTCGAATACACTAGAATATCGTCGATGAACACGATCACCGACCTATCCAACATCGGCCTTCATACTCTGTTCATGAGATCCATGAACGTTGCTGGCGCATTGGTGAGTCCGAAAGGCATCACCACAAACTCGTAATGCCCGTAACGAGTCCTAAACGCCGTCTTCTGGATATCCTCATCACGTACTCTTATCTGATGATATCCAGACCTCAAGTCTATCTTGGAGAACCAAGATGCTCCCTACCACTGATCGAACAGGTCGTCGATCCTCGGTAGTGGATAAAGGTTCTTGACCGTCAACTTGTTCAACTCTCGGTAATAAATGCACATCCGGTGTGAACCATCCTTTTTCTTGACAAAAAGGATCGACGCTCCCCATGGTGAGCTACTCGGTCTGATAAATCCTTTCCCCAACAACTCCTGAAGCTGTGAGCATAACTCCCGCATCTCTGGTGGCATAAGGCAATAGGGTGCCTTGGCAATAGGTGCTGCCCTCGGAACCAAATCAATACGGAATTGCACCTGCCCCTTGGGAGGCACACCCGGTAACTCCTCGGGAAAAACATCCAGGAACTCACGCACTATCAGTACATCATCGAACGAGCTCTGCCTCTCTGCGGCCACTCGTGTATCCATCACATAGGCTACGAATACTTTACAGCCCTACTATAAACTCTGTCTCGCTCTGGCAGCCGAACAAAAAGCTGACCCCGATCGGGTACCCTCGCCATACACCGTAAGTACTCCCCCACTTGGGTCTCGTATCATCACCAACTGGAGCTCACAATCTATAACAGCTCCAAATCGGCTCAACCAATCCATGCCCACAATGACACAAACGTCCCCCATCGCGATCGGGACAAGATCTATCGGAAACTCAACACCGAAGATCTCGAGTATACACCCTCGGATCACATCTGTAGCATAAACCGCTCGCTCGTCAGCTATGGAAACTCGAAGAGGTTGACTCAATGCCTCTCGACAGATACTGATGTGCTGGCTAAAAGCTAAAGATATGAAAGATCGAGTCACTCCCGAGTCAAATAACACCAAAGCAGGTACAGAACTCACAAAAAAGTACCTACACATATCATAATATAAGCACAATATCTAAAACTCAGAATAAATAATGAAAGGATGCATACCTGCCACGACATCGGGCGCTGCGCGGACCTCCTCCGCTGTCAACTGGAAGGCTCTCCCGCGAGCCTTCGGCGCCTCGGCCTTCGCTGGTCGGATCTCAGTAGCTCGGGCAGCAGGTGCAGATCCCTGTGTTGATCCCTGCAGCAGCTATGGGGACTCGGCCTTCCGATGGCCGGTCTGGTTGCAATGAAAGCAAACCAAGAATCCCTTGGGGCAATCCCTCGCAAAATGCCCCTCCTTCCCACACTTGTAACACACCCCAGCTCTGCAGACTCCCTCGTGACTCTTGTCGCACTTCCCACAGGTGCGGCCCTTCGAACCTACATATCTTGAATCAGCGGGCTTTTCCCGCTTTGTGGCCAGCTGAGCCTACGTTGGTCGTCTGTCTCTCCTTTGAGACTCGGTCTCCTCCCTGACCTGAGTCTCCAGCTCAATCTCCCTCTTCCGGGCATTTTCCTGGAGCTTAGCAAATGTACGGTATGATGAGTTTGACACAAACTCACGAATGTCCCTCCTCAGTATGCTCAAGTATCGGCTCATGCATGTCTGCTCAGATGACATATGCTCAGGGCAAAACAACGCCCTCTCGTGAAACATCCGTTTGATCACCGTCACGGACTCCGTCCCCTGCTTAAGGGAAAAGAACTCCTGAGCCAACCGTTCCCTCTCCACCGGGGGAACATACTCATCCCTGAACATGGTGGTGAACCTCTCGCTCAGATGCTCTGGACATGAACAGGTGTAGAAGCATCTCTCGATATCAGAAATCCATCTCATCGTAGCAATCAGATCCTGCGTCCCATCAAACTCTGGTGGCTTCGTGGTGCTGAACTCCCAGAACAGCAACGAGTCACCCCCATGAGGTCTAGCAGCAGCCACAACTGCAGTAGCTATAGCAGCCGCAACCTCAGTAACCGTTGCGTATCTCTCATCAAACGTCTCAATCAGGGTGGTCTTGATAGACCCAAATATCTCTGGTATCTCTGCGTGGATAGCCGCAACCACCTCATTGTGGATCATCTGATGAAGCTCCTCGTCACTCACGCCGCTGGTCTCTGGTCTGTGGCGTGTCCCAACCATGATGTCTCTAAAATACATCATAAAAATATCAGATTCTCTCGAGTACACTCGCACTCGATAACTCAACCCTACTTGCTCCCTAGTACCCTTAGGATTCTTACTTGGACTGAGCACTGATCCGGTGTATTTAGTAGTACGGGCCCTATACTACCTTCCACACCGCATCAACATTCATTCCAAGTCCTCCTCCTAGGATCCTAGATCACAAGTACTATACATCGCGCTATGTATATGCTACTCTTCGGTAGACTTCTCATAAGCTCCTTACTGCTACCTACTCACCCTCGAAGCATCTCATAGTAGCAGTACTCTCCTAGGCTAAGGCATCACAAATCAGGCCACTCTAGTCCTAAATATGAATACCGAGCCTACTCTAGCATGCACAACATAATATAATATCTCATAACACATAATGTAAGGGGTATTTTGGGAAATCACCATTCGGGCGCTGGCAGATCTTACACACTGCTCCTTTCTGCTTTTCTCAAGGTCTTTTACTCTTTATAAAAATTTTTACCTTTTATGAAATCATTCTCAAATCCTCAGCTTGAGTTCAGATACACCCAAAGGTGCATCTGAATCCCTCAAACCAAGGCTCTGATACCAACTTGTAACAATGTAAAAATTTTAAAACTATTTTTCATTTTAAAAACAACCATAACTCATATAATAGTTCTCAAAATCTCATAATGTAGAATGTCGTAATAACAAATCCCAGAATCTCAAACAACTCTTCCTCCAGTGTGTACAAATCATGATGACGCCTTCCCGCGATCCTCGCTGGTACCTGAAACACATATCACACAAACGGTAAGCATAAATGCTTAGTGAGTTCCCCAAAATACCACATACAGCACATACGCCACTCATGGCTATATCGCAATACGACCCTCCGGTCGATGTGTCTCAGCGGGACCCTCCAACCCCGTAGCTCGTTGGACCCTCTCGTCCGATCATTGCTCGTTGGACCCTCCGGTCCGGTCTGACTGAGGACCCTCTGGCCTCATGAGTCATTGGACCCTCTGATCTGGTCTATATAACACATAACATACATATAGCATAATGCACATAATATCAAACATACACATAAAACATAAGACCCTCCGGTCTGTACATAGCTACCACTCTAGGTAATGTATAGTGAGAAGACTCACCTCGTATGAAGTCGGATAAACTCTCATGCTTGAATATCTCGACCTAGCCTCCTCCTATCAACAGGATAACATCTTTAATCAAAATCCACTCATGTTCTCATCTCTAATAATGGGTAGAAGACCATTCTACCCTTCTCTGACCTCTCTTGAATCAGCTTGACCAAAATCGCATGGTCAACTCTAGTCAATGGTCAAACTTTGACCAGACTCGTTGAGTGCACATGGGTGAATCGGCGAGTCCAAGCATGTCCTTTGAATCCTTCTAAGGCCTCACTCGACTCGTCGAGTGGACCTTCCACTCGACGGGTTACCACTGGTCATGAATCGCGGGGCAACCCCGACTCGATTCGTCGAGTTCTCTTTTGGACTCGGTGAGTTTCTTCCATAGCCACACTCAAATGGCCTTCTGAGGTCAAATCTGTTTCTCTAACCTATAGATCTGACTTCCCAATGCTCAATAATCACGTAAAGGTCCAATCTTGGCACTCATGCAACGTCCATAATGCTTCTTTTGGTGAAAAGCTTCCAAAATGGCACCCTAGGTTCATACCTCTAATGGAACAGCATAAAGAAAAATGGTTGGGACTCTCTGGACCTCTTAAGGTCCAGATCTAAGAGTTATTCCACCTTGGGGACCTCATAAGCTTCGACTCCAAGCTAAAGAAGGGGTAAGAAAACCCTAGATTCAAGTAGATCACCATAAACACGAGATTGAGCATAGATCCATATCTCTAGAAGCCTCTTCTGATAAAATGGTAGCAGATCTGAGCTCCTTAAGCCGTCTAGCTTGCCCTCCTTCCTTCTTCCTTGCAAAATCATACTAGAGATGATGAAAATGGCTTCCTCTCTCTCTACACGCTCTCTATTTCTCTGGTGCTCTCAAGGGTGAAGGTGGCCGCAAACGAGGGCCATAAGATCCCTTAAATAGGGAACATGACCGAGGATTTGGGGTTTCTGTCCACAATGTGGACTCGTCGAGTCGACTCCCCGACTCGTTGAGTCCCTTCATTAAATCCAGTCAACAAATCGCGATCCTACTCGACGAGTCTAGGCGTCAACTCATCGAGTCCCTCTTTTGACAAAAATAAATAATTAAAATATGATACCCTGAATTCCGGATGTTACAATCTATCCTTCATTTTGGTCGTGATCATGGAAGCAATGATCTTATACCTCTCCTGTCGAGTACTTTGATGGTACCTTTCCATCAAGTCCTAGTGCACTTCATAAGGCCAAAAGTCCTCATATGACTTTTGGAGCTCAGTAGTCATGGTTGCGGTCATTATACACGACACTTTGGTCGCATCCCTCTCATGAGTTTTGTACTCAACAATCTGTTCGGGAGTAGCAGTGGATTCATCAATCTCCCCAAGCTCTTTATAAAGGACATATTGTTTGTCCTCATAACAAATTTCCATTCTTATGTTTCGAATCCAATCATTGAAATTCGATCCATCGAAAATGACCCTACCACATAAGTTCATGAGGGAGAAAGAGCCGGAAGGGATTGGGTTGGAAGAATTGTTTGAAGCATACATCTGAAAAGAAAGACACAGTTTAGATTAGATAATGATCCTTAATATAACACCCAAAATGAGATATTAAGGCTAGGACCCAACACAATACTTTACAATTTGGAAGAGGGATGCTGTAATCCAATTGCAAAATATTTAAAGGTAGGTAAGTGACGATTTACCAATTTCCACCAAGAAAAACAAAATTAAAGATTAGGTTTTAAATGAATTGAAATTCCTAGATTCTTTTGAGATTCATTGAACTTTTCAATGGCTTGTTTAAATCTTGATTATGCCCTTTAAGTTTGTGACTGGGATATCGAGGATCACAAACAAGGTGTGAATAACCATGAAAATTAGCTTGGTACTCTTGATGTTACAAATCACCCAATCAATGTGCCGGTTAACCACACATACTCTATTGATCAATCATTAACACTAAGCTACCGTTTGCTACACATTGTTAGTCCCAAATTAGTGTGTCGGTTAACCACGCATGCTCCACTAACGACTTAACAAGGTGCAAAGTGCAATTTCATGGAATAGCACCATTTTCACATTTTTCCTAAAGTAACTAAGACGGGGAATTATAAAAGTTTAGTTACTTTAATAATTTTCATTATATTTATTAATGAGAATTAGTGTCCTATCCTACCCGTTCGGCTAACGACCCTCCACCAGTTAAGGAAGCGGTTAGTGAGAGTGGACACCCATTAACCACCATTTTATAGGCAGTAACCATATACTCCCTTATAGACTGGCTTCGTGAATGAGACCTACTAACGCTAAGACTGACTTGTCTTATACATATATAATAGTATTAAACTTTAATGTTTTAATAGTATAAGGGTTGAATTTTAAACTTTTAAAACTCTAGAGTTTGGAATTAAAGTTTCATTAATGTAACTTTTCAAGTTCCAAAACTTGAGGAGAAGTTTTGTAACTTGTCAAGACTATTGAAATTCATGACTTATGAACTTTTGTGTTCCATGAATGAGACATTTCCAATTCGAAACTTATATACAAGTTATGAAACCTTCCAAGACTCTTAGAATTTTATAACTTACATTAGTTAATGATTTCATAAATAAAGACATTTCATGTTCCATGACTTGAGGACAAGTTATGGAGCTTAATCAAGAACACACATAGATCAAATTAACTAATCCAATTATGATATGATGATTGTTTACCAACTTGAACTAATTTGTTCATGTTACATGATAACTTCAAAATTTACAAATAACTAGTATTTACTAAAAATCAATTAGTTATCTTAGAATCTGACAAACATCATGTTATTGGATGGGGATTAACATTACCATGTCATTAAAATCAAATTTTATGAATCAAAACAGTTTGTGGTAATGTTCCTAATCCAAAACAGGCCAAAAACTCGAAAATTCTGCTCACAGACAGACCAACTCATCGAGTGCACTGAGGAACTCGACAAGTTCATCATCATAAGGCACCTACTCGTCGCGTTCATATATTAACTCGTTGAGTAGGCCTGGAAGAATCAAGTTTTGCAGCTTTTTCAGCTTTGAAAATTACACAGTTGCATCAACACAATAGAAAACATCCTAGGCTCTGATACCACTGTTGGGCTTTATGTATTCTAACATTCCTATGGTGCACATACAACCCTAATGCTTTGGATCTACATTTTCTCTAATTAAACATGCAATAAACATTTTCCAAAGCATGAAGCCTAAACTAGCATGCAAGGTGATATTAGAATCATAAAAACTAGTTAGAATATTACCTTGTGTAGTAGCTTGAATATCTTAGGCTCAAGAAAGCTTAGCACCCCAAGTGTGATGTGTCAAATGGAATCACAAAAAACCTAGAACAATTTGGATGAATATGGAGAGGTTATGGAGACTAGAAATCGAATTCTCCTTTTTGGAATACAAGGTATAACCGATTTAAGCTTTTATATATATATATATATATATATATATTTGTGTGTGTAGAATATTAAGGGTCATGTGTAACCCTAATCCATACACATTAGCCCATGACCCATCCATTTGATTTGGATAAATACTTCATGGATTAACCCATAAGCCCATCACAAATCAAACCATGGATCTTTAGCCCAACTCATATGTATCATATTAATTAGTCTCTTTTGATCACTAAACTAATTCTTGACCAATACTAATTAGATAATATGATTCCTCAATTAATATATTATACTTATAATATATTAATAAATCATAAATAACCTCTTACTCAAATATCATTCCTAACATATTGCTTTGATGAATGCAACCCAAATGGACCATGCTACTATCGGGTCAAGTACATACCAATTATAGTTATTGGCTTAGACACCTAATCCAACATTTTTGGCGGTAGTAGAGGAGGAGGAGAAGGAAACGAAGAGTGATTATCTTTGATTTTTAAGTTTGTGTGGTTTTTGAGACAATTTATTTATTTGTTTTTATGTTTGGTAATGTAGGATTTAAGTAATTTTAGTTTTTTTTGTGGTTGTTTTCTTTTTTATTACTTTTTGGTTCTTGATTTCTCAGAAGTGTAGCTAGTTGATGAGAGGAGTTGATGATTTCCGAGAGAACGCGACAATGGCTTATGTGTGGGGTGAAACTAGCGACTTGAAAGGAAACAATTTTGAGTGTTGACGACGAGTGGTTAGTCATACTAAATGAATAAGAGCATTTTCCAGCAAAATAGAATGGTATACCACCTTGGTATTACTTTTTCTTGGCAATGAATCGAGTTGGACATAAGTTTTATTTTTCTAAGAAGAACGAAACCATGACATGGTCACATCTAACAACTACTTGGCGTCGAGGAATTTCGTGATTAAATTCCTGACTTTCTAAGACCATGATGTGTTTCTACAATACAACGTCGTGTTACTACTCATGTTCACCATTTTTGGTTGCTTGTTTCACACCATTTGAAGTCCGTATTTCTTGGAGTATTGAAGACCATTCCAGCAGCAGTCTAAAGTACCATTTTCCAAGCCATCTCACGAGATGTCAACAACACAAGATTCAAGTTCAACCTTTCCACTTCTATCCCAAGGGGAGTCCGTTCCAATTTCTCTCTTTAATTTTATGCTATTTTATTGTTAAAGCATGCATTGACGGCATTGAATGAAATAGGTGTGGGGTAGGGGGTTGACCATAGGAATAACAAGCATTCTGAAAATTTTTATTATGAAAAGTGACTAGGATTTTAAAAAATTAATAGAAAGATTTGAAATAATAATCTAAAATTGAACCTAGTTAAAATTGTTGTTATGTTGAGACCTAGGTTGTTAGTGTATTGTGGGACGATCCGATGCGATCCTCGATGTTTATTTGAGCCAACATAAGTTCTAGTATATTTGTGGCTTCCCTGTCCTAGTGACATCATGAGACAAAAACACGGCCTTGCCCAATTTGAGAGATATAAAATGTTTTGGCTTTGGGAAACCTAGACCTAATAAAAACTATCAGTGACTGATTTATTTCCGGGGTCCTTTTTGTCAAAATAAAGCAAGTAAATTTTTCTAGTTTATCTGTTCACTTTTCTTTTTTGTTAAGTCTAGTTAGTATATAAATAAAGTAATAGTTTAGGAGTAGAGCCAATATGTGACCTTTGGGACTTGACCAGTATTCCTCGCAGGTTATTTTTGTATATCTGTCCACCTGCAGTACATTAACGCGGATCGAAACGGAAAGAATGTCGCTATATGGGTTTCATCGAAAGTCATGGGTTCTATTAGTGACCTAAGGGCTTCTGAGTACTCCAATGAATCTTTTAGAAAGTCACGAACTATAAATTTATTAAACTCGCAACTAAGTTTAATTTTTAGTTATATATTTGCTTACATGTGATTATGGGAAGTTGAAGTATTGAGAAAAGATAAATATATATATATATATATATATATATATATATATATATATATATATATATATATATAGAAAAAGTGAAAAAATAAATAAAAAAAGGATAAAGAGAAAAAGCTCTACAAAAGGAAGATGTTGCAACAAATAAAAGTGTAGTTATATTTTTAGGAAATTATACTATATATTATTTTTCATTTTTTTTGAGTCACTTGACATTTGACAATAACTTTTGAGACGAAATGGGTAAATAAAAGGGCATAGGAAGCTCAAATTCGGTATTTATAAATGTTACGGTTATTTTCTCAACCCTAGCAAGTGCTCTGAGTTTGAGTTGACTTTTGGAGAACTTAGAAGTGTTGGAACACAAAGGAAGCTCAGATTTTGATTGAAGATTAGATTTAGAAGAGATTTGAGGCAATAACACTTCTTAAAACTTATTTACTTTATTCTTTATTATGATTTTTATTGTGAACTTCGTTTTTAATTTTTTGTTTCTAGAAATCATGGGCTAAAAACCCTAACTTCTATTTAGAGTAGACGATCATTATGACTATGTGTTGATTTATTCTATTTAGAGTAGATGATCCTTTTTTTAACGAAAACTAATTATTTTGTTTATTGTTGAGGTTTTCTGAATTCGATGATCATTTTTATTTGCTAAACTTGAATCTTATGAATTTATGACCATCAAAGTTATAAGACTAGTGTTTTGATCATAAACCTAGGGTTAAATAAGAAGAATAGGTAAATTAATGTGGAAGCTAAAATGTGATGATTATTCATGTGTTGAATTGATGTTATTATCCATTAATATCAATCATAGTTCAAGTCTAACATAACTCGAATTGAATAATAATAATCTAATCTATTTGTTCACCTGATCAATGCATGAATGAATTAGTTTTGCTAAAGGATTATTCTTTTGATCATAAATTTTAGTCAACTTTGGAATCAGTAAACAACAATCAATTTAATCCATTGTACTTATCCAAGAAATCAGCCATAGGAGTGATGCGAATCGAATCTAAACAGAAGTCCCTTTAATATCTTGTCTGAATTCTTAATTTGAATTGCTTTTGATAGTTTACTTGCTTTTAGAGATAATAGTTTTAAGTTTGTAGACTTGAAAAACTAGAAAACCCCTCTCTTTAACTAATTGTTTGAATTAGTTAACATTTAGTAGTATTTTAGCTGATATTTACGTTCTATGAGTTCGATGCCCTACTTACCTGAACTTTCCTGCTATTTGATTAGGTACACTACCTATCATGTATTAGTTAGTCTAGACATGTATTATCAAACTCAGACAAAATATCAATATAAGAAGATGAAGGAATTTTAAACGAGTTAAGAATATCATGTACCATAACAATCATCCGTAATTTAGTCGAATCCGTTGACACGAAATACCTCCTAGTAATCTCTTCCTCTTCACCCGTCTCATCTGAAACAACATTTTCCTCTTCATCTTCCTCCAATATTTCATACATTGCCCCATGATTTGGATTTCGCATCCCATCATCAACCAATCCAGAAGACCAGATATGATAAGTTAATTCTTCCTTGTCATCTCCTCTAGCTACCAAAGAAACACCCTTAGTGTGAGCTCTAATCTCCTCAATCTTTTCAACATATTATGCCTCATCCTTAACTCTCTCCTTCTTCTCTTCTTTCTTCCATATAATTCATTCCTTCACCAAATGATTCAAACCATTGTAGTAGTTACAGTCGTAACATGAGTCTCCTTTACGTTTCAACTCCTTCTTCTTCTCATACGAACTCTTAACATACTTCTTCTCCACATTTGACTCATCTTTCACACTTTTTCCAGTTGAAGACACACTCTTGTTCTCAGAATTGTTCTTAAACTTTCCATTGAAAGGCTTCTTGAAGAATTTATTCACTTTGTTGTTCGAGTAGTATGTGACTGCTTTATCGTTAGAGTTGAATAGGAATCCTTCTTCACTATCCTTCTCTTCTTCTCCAGAATCTGATTCCTTGACAACAACTTTCAATACCAAAGCTATTGGTCCTCAAAGACTAAATTTACTTTCTTTAAAAATGTCATTGATGTTGCTTTCATGTCATTTAATACATTATAAATTTTTTTCAGAGAGTCAACCATCAAAACATTCTTGAGACTTCATCATCAAGCTGACGTTCCTCCACTCCTTTCGCAAGCCTATAAGAAAAATGAGATTGAACTCCAGGGACGAACGAGTCTCTCTATATCTAAAACATTTGAAAATCAGTTCAGTCAATCAATCATATTACGATCTGATTGATTCATTGTCCTTCTGCTTGAATTTTCCCAACTCTAGCAAACACTGTTTTACCGAACTATTCTTTGTTTTCTCATTACATTGATACTTCTCCTTCAAGGTATCCCTAATCTGCTTGGCTATAGAACATCCAGGAGCATAGTTGTAAACCACTGGTGGACGAGCACCACATAATTCACAAACATTTCTTATCATTCACCTTCATCTTGTTTCCTTGCATGATCATATATTCATTCGTAGCAGTAGTTCCTAAAGTAACAAGCCTCTCTGGAAGAAAAGGAGCATTACTCATAGATCGCATCAAATCTTCATCGATACCATTCAGATAGTCTTCCATCCTATTAATCCATTACTCACAGTACTCCGGAATCGACATCAGAATCTTTGTTGACGATCTGAGCAAGTGACAGAAATTCGTCATTATGTTCAAATTGAAATTCGTCAATCTTTGTACAGATTTAGAAGAAAGAGGATTTTAGACTCAAACATAAATATAAGAACGAAATCAACCAAAGATTGATAAGAAATCAAATGACCTAACACGTAGAGTGCATAATCAATTTAGTACAATCGATCAACACAAGTTTACTGATTCAAATTGCAGAAGATTTTGAATCAGAAACAATGAGTAAAAAAAATGAAAAATAACAAGAAACTTCAATCATTTGAGAGTTATACTCTGATTACAATTGAAGTGTGTTAGGATTGATTATGAAAACAAATGATATTATGAAAGCAGTAAAGAACACAAGATCTAAATATTATCTGGTTGGCTCAAATATAAGTTTGTAAGAGTACAAGAGTTCAAGAGTACAAGTTGTAGGATGACGCTATAGAAACTTACTCTACTCTAGGTACCTATCCTATTTATTAGACACAAACAAACTCATAAAAAGTTACAAGGACTAAACATCAAAGTAATAAAACAATTATGCCATGTAAAATAGATAGAGTGCCAAAGTCATGTTGATTTCGACACCTTACAGACTCTGACTAATTCGACTCCTCCCTATACACACACCCTACACAAAATCATCAAAATCATTTAAAAATAAGGGCTAAAAATAAAAGTCGAAATTAGCCAATGCAACCTAAAGGAAAGTTCTAGATCTCATCGAGAGCTTTTTTTGGCAATATATAGAACGTCGAAAAATGGAGTTCGTATGAAGAAATTATGAATGTTTGAGGTTTTGTGAAAAGTGCCCCGATCAGGAAGATTGCACTTCGTGCATGCTTCTAGAAGGGGATACACAGACCACCAGATTTATGTCATGTGTCAGCACCAGACACACTCTTGAGTATGCTACGCGTACCACTTTAGTACGCTAGGCATAAATCACCTTTTTGGCCCTATAAATTTGCGTTGCCTGCCCATATGCTTCCAAAAACAAATCTGTTTCTTTCCCTCTCGATTCCAATCCAAAAATCATTAGAAAATTTATTTTTATATTTTAGTTATATATTCAGGATATTATTATTATAATCTCGAATCTGGTCGATCCCGAGGCGACCTTCAAGTCCCGAGTCCCGACTCTACCCTAGATTAGCGGTGTCACGCATCTAGAGTGAGTTTCATGACCCCTTTTTCCATCGTTTTATAAAATATAGGTGTGTGTGTGTTGGGGGGGGGGGATACATGTTATAAAAATACTTTATCGATTTTACAAAATATAATTGTTTGTAATATATTAGTAGTTTATTCGATAAATACGTTAGGATAATATATCGGTAGAAACTCTGCCTACTTTTAATAAATGATATTATGCCTAGTCGTTATACTGACCAATTTTATAGGATAAGCTTTCACTTAGTCATTATGATAGTCAATTTCAAGTGATAATTATTATACGCCACCATTAATTTGCATATATAAATATCAGTAATTATTGTACACGGTCGTCACTTTGTCCGTATAAATAGTGATATTTAGTATACATGGTCGTTACTCTGCCTGTATATATACTGATATTTAATATACGCCACCATTACTGTACCCGTATGAATATTGATAAATATTATACGTCGTCGTCACTATGCTTGTATATATAATGATATTTAGTATACGATGTTGATACTCTGCCGTATAAATATGCATAAATACTATATGTTGTGATCTCTCTGCCCGTATAAATAGTGATACATAGTATACGTTGCTGTTACTCTGGTTGAAGCTCTAAGGCAATATTATACCCAACCGTAGCAGTAGCCAAATTTAGGATAAGACACTGTCCCTAGTTGTTACTCTGCCCAAATATCCAATTTCCATATTAACTATAATTAATGTATATATATATATATATATATATATATCTGAAAATAATATATATATATATATATATATATATATACACACACACACACAAACACACACACAAAATAATTATGAGATCTAAAATATATAATTTTAAAATATAAAACTAAAGGGGTTTATATTATGATAGTTATAGGAAATCACTCAATAAGAAAGATAAAAAAGATATAATCACTCTAATAGAAGTATCAAATGGACATACTTTTAGAATAAAAGATATACTCACTCTGATAGAAGTATCCAAGGGCGTAGTTCTGGAATAAAGATATAATCACTCTCAATAGAAGTATTGCTTTATACAAGCATACTTCTAGGATAAAAGATGATAATAGAAATATCCAAGGGGCATACTTCTGAAATATAAAGTATAGACGGTATGTGCCTATAAGATAATAATACTACATATAAGATAATATTATACTCCATTTCATAGGAGAAAACCTAAAGAGAATTGTAGTATGTGATAAAAAGTGAAACGTTAAAAGTTTAGTATCTAAAAATAGTAAAATATTATTAGAAAATACCTTCACAATATAAATCAAAATACTTTTATAACTTAATAAAGTCACACATAAAAAGTATTTACAAAGGTATAACACTCAAACCTGTGAGGTCACCAACATTATGTTGATGTTTTCAAAAAAGTGACATTTATGTCACTGAAAGCAGCAGTTGACCGAGGAAGTAATTGGATGATGTCTATCATTTATTTGTATGCCTACCTGTTAAGGAGCCTTTGTATTAGGAATTCTAATAATCCATTGTAATGTTTTATCTATCAATAAAAGTGACATTTATGTTTTATATTGTTTTGTACTATTCAATGTATCTTCAATGACTAAGATCCAATATCTCTACATTCCATAGCTCGGCGTTTTCACTGCCGGCTGAGGGTGTGACAAATTGGTATCAAAGCTTTGGCTATAGCGAACTATTACTTCCTTAGGAAATACAACTATAGCCTAAGGGTTTATACTCCGAGTAGGTTTGTCCTCAAACCTAAAAATAAAAAGTATTATTATTAATTACCCCACTGATAGACTAGTTATGGGAGAGGTGCCTAGGCTTGAAATTTTAGCTTTGGGTTGCTGGATTTCAGAATAGCTATACGCCAAAATGGTGTTGCCCTCCGACTTTTCCTATCTGGTTGATCCTCACTCGTTAGTCTTGAATTACAAAAGAAAAATTAATAAATCCCACAAACAAAACTTCATATAAAGAGTTTTATAAACTCAGTACCTCGATGAGAAAACATCTAAATGTATACAACCAAATATATAGGAACCCAAACACAAAAGTTTAGATCAAATATGATATCTCACATTAGCATGAAATGTGAGCCGAGCCATAACTAGGTATAGCGTGTACACTCATGCTTAATTTTGGTTAGACCGACATATAACTAATCATGAATATGGTAGTTGATAGACTAAACTCTTGAGAATTCCATAGAGCTTATAAACCCAATTATATAGACCAATACTATATAGGGAAGATAGCACTGTCGTCATGCAAGAATGGAAGATCTTGGAAACAGGGTAATGGGACCATTTACAGAGAAAGATCAAGTTATGCCATCCACTCTTAAGACCAAGGATACACATACTTTTCCCTAGCCCCGATAATGAGCCCGACAGGAAGGAGAATTCCTTAGAAATAAGTAAAGAGCCATCTGAATCATCATAAGAGCCCTCCAAGGACCCTTCAGAGTCCTTTGAGGTGGACGATCCTACTGAGGAAGAGACAAACCAGCCTAAGTAAGAAATTGATTTCTCACAGTACGAGAATAAAGAGGCTAGAAATCAACATAGGATTCGCTACCTATATTTTTCCCTCGAAACGTCATTTAGTTCCGCCATTCGTAGCCACACATATCGCGAGTCAATGATGAGTTGGGAATCATCAAAATAAGCACCACGAGCCTGTCTAATATGACCCAATAGTTATATGAGGACTTATGATAGGATAAAAGGATTGATTCTCCAGGCACAAGTTGCAGAGAAAAAATCATCACTGCAAAGGAAAATTCATGTGCGATAAAGATAAGAACTCGATCCACTAAAAAAATAGCTCACTAACCAAGTATGGTAGGCTTTCGAGTTATGACATAAATCTAAAGATTATAAGAAGTTTAGTTATGCAAAATATACGTATTGTCGCTATCCCCGTAGAGATAGCCTTTTAGTACATCAAATCTTTCCCCTCCTAACGTAGAAATTTTTGTGATATCTGTTTTTACACTAACTCGTGTGCTTAGCCATTACCACTCGCATCCGTAAAAGGCATCATCGGCTAATACACTCTCTTTCAATAAATGTATTAGGATCCAAACATACCTCATATAAAGGTCATAAGAAGAAACCCATGGCACAACCAAACCTTGTTGTAGCAGCCATTAAGGAGTTGATCATCAAATGGATCTTTGAAGCCCTAGATCATAGGAATGTCGAATCCAGACAAGGTAGAGGAACCGAAGGAGATAGTACATAGGGTGGTAATGGAAGCCACCCAAGGGCGTGTACTTATAAGAAGTACATGAACTGTAAATCCAAACCCTTTTATTGAAATGAAGTAGTAGTAGGACTGACTTGATGGATCAAGAAGATAGAGTCAGTATTTGAGATCAACTTCTGTGTTGAAAATTATAAGGTCAGGTTTGTTGCATGTAACTTCAAGGACATAACATTATCATGGTGGAATGGCCAAATGAAACCCATGAGAGTTAGTACAGCTAATGTCATCTCTCAGGACGAGTTAAAATAACTACTAACTAAAGAGCATTGTCCCAGAGAATAGATGCAAAACCTAGAATAGGAGCTCTGGAATCTTACCATGCAAGATACAGACATTGCAGCTTATACCAGTTGCTTCAATGATTTCACCATCTTCTTTCCCAGTTTTTTTCACCCCATAATACAAGAAAGTAAGAAAGGTAACATATGGGGTTTAGTAAAGGCTATCAAGGATTGGTTACGACTTCTAGGATAACTACTTATGATAGTGCCAAGGGTCTGGCTTTTACCCTGACCAATCAGGTAATCCATCAGGGCACCATAGTTTTAAAGACTGATCCCTCAGGATTAGAAAATAGAAAAAGAAAGCCTGATGAGGATTCAGAGCAAGTAGCATGGAAGAAACAAGACTTAGGGAAAGTCTTTGTAGCAAAGATTCCGCCACCCACTCCTTTAAGGTAGTATGTAAGAGATATTCTGTTATCGAATAAGTGCAACTACTATCATTTGGGTACATGTAGAGAGTTAATCTATAATAAATGCGTCAAGAAGGGCCACATGGCTAAGAATTATAGGAGTCTGCCACTTACCACTACCCAATGACTTGGTATTGGCAAGAACCACAACTATTATGAATATGGAGAAGTAGGACACTTCAAAAGGGAATGCCCAAGGTTGGTAAATCAATGGGGTAATGGTCTAGGAAGAGCATTTATCATTGGGACCAGCGAAGCGGCTAAAAATCTTCCTTAAGAATTGGTAAGTCCTTCCTTATAACTTACGAGCAAACTAGATAACGATATAATTTTATAAACGTTAGATAAAAACACGTTAAAATATAAATCAAAGAAATGCACATTATGAATTATAGGATGAATACATAGGTTATATGATTCCAGAATAAAATAGTTTTAGAAAGTGTTGCTCATCTCTATTGCGCATCTCTCGTATTAGTCTAACCGTAATACGGAGGAATCAGATGGTCGAAAAACTATCTAATTTTAGCACCATGTGATAGTATTCACCAGATAAGTAGATAACATTAGAATGGATGATAATGAAAGCTAAAATAATCCTTTGGTAATACCAGGATCAGGTGGGGATAACCGATTGTGTGCCTTGGCTATTGGAGTCGCACCTAGTACCAAATCAATCTGAAACTCAACTTGCCTCACCGGAGGCAATCTAGGAAAATCCTTAAAAAAATACATTAGGATACTCCAGACAACTGGCACTTCATCAACCACCTTTTTTCCCTCATATCTAGTATCCAACACATAATCCATGAAACAATAACAACCCCGTTGAAGATACCTTCAACCTCTTGCATCTGAACAACAAGCCAGTCCATGCTGGGCACCCTCGAGTTGAATAATTAGTTCTCTCCTACTTGGGGTTTGAACCGGAACTAACTGGTGCTCACATTCATTCATTTCCCTATTAGGTCTCAGCCAACCAATCCCAACGATGACTTTGCTCTAATGCAAATGAATAGGAACCAAATCGATTAGGTACCTCACCTGGAACAACTCAAGAGTACATACTGATTAACCCTCGATACTCTCATTGGGTGATCGTCGACAATCTTAACCTCTAAAGGGCACTCTAGCTCACCCGGAGCATCATCAAACTTATTGTTGAGTACAAAAGACACAAGTGATTGAGTAACACCCGAATCGAAAAGAACCATAACAAGCAGTTCGTTCACTAAGAACATACCGAAACATCACAACATGAAACATAAGCATAAACAATAACGAAAGTGAGTAATAAATGGAAAACATACCTGTAACCACATTAGGAGTCAGACACGCCACATCGGCCGTCAGCTGAAAAGCCCTACTCTTTAGCACAGGGGCCACCTGTGACATCCCCAAATTCAAGATCATTCTAAAAATTGTATTTATGCTTATTTAAAAATCAAAGTATTCATTTTAAAGAATAATGTTGCAAAATTTGTTCCCAGAAAATAGGATAAGTATATTATCAAAGCATTTCTGAAGAAATGTATTTTTATTTGTTTATATTAAAACTTTGGGATGTCCTCGTCAATATAGAAACATAAGCATAGACAGACCTTACATTCATTTACACTAGTGATTTACATCTCCTTTAATCTCTCAGTGAAATGTAGCTTCGTATCGATACCTGTGATACAAGTCAACTGAGTGGGTCAAGTTGGGAAACCTGGTGAGTATATAGGGTTTTCCACCCAAAATAATTAAGTTATTATGTTTTATCATCAAACAAATAACCTAATTACCCATCCCCATTATCTTCTTTATTTCTTAAGGATCTACCCTAAGAATCATCTCATTCACTCATTCATTCCTAAGGATTTTCCTAAGGAATAGGCATAAAGTCCATCACTGCCATGATTTATGTAACATGCACTAAGTCCATAGCTGCTGATGTTATCTATTAGACACTAAGTCCATAACTGCCAATATATGGTACTAAATCCATAGCTACCAATGTTCATCTGTAGGGTACTAAATCCATAGCTACCAATGTTCATTTATAAGGCACTAACTCCATAGTTGCCAATGTTCATTTATGAGGCACTAAGTTCATAGCTGCCAGGGTTTTTAGAGTACATCTGGTGAACACATCATTCGTAATACCTACAGGCTGCGAGCATGTTAGTGTTCTGTCGGACTGTCTAGAATAGTCTGTGGTTGTCATATATACTCTGCTAGATGACTAGGCCAACGCTTGGGTCAAGGCTTCTCATCATCTCTCACCTCTCATCATCGTTCTTCATCTCTCCACATATATATCATCTTTCATCTCTCATTATTCATCTCATCTTTCATCTACCCATTTTTACCCATTATAATTATAATTATAAAATAGGTATATAGTTTAAATCGAATAAAACATGTATATTTTGTTCATTCATAATAAATATCATGAACACAAATAATATGCACACATAGCACGTAATTTATATTAAATACGTCATTTCTATGTGTAAGATGAAAGTAACTATGTACTCACTTGTTAAAGTGATGACTCGAAATTCGAGCAGCGCTTCGCTTCTAGCAATCATCTTTTCCTTTAACGTAATCTAGCATTATTATTGCTAAGTCTTAGTCTATATTTATTGCAACTAATTATTAGTCTAGATTCATCATTAAATCAAAGTCTACTTTCATGATCTATCAAGTAAGGAACAACCAGGTAGGATCATATTGGAGGTAGGGTTCGTTTGGTATGCGAAATATACTGTTTGGAAATCCCACTTTAAACACCTCATTAAATCACAGCCTAGACGTCATCCCCGTAAGTAGATCAATCAGTATAACGACTTGGAATCACTATAAATATTTTTTATAGGTTCACAATAATGATAATGAACTTAAAAATAAGTTATACTTAAAGTATGGTAAGCATAACTCAACTTACATGGGGTTTAGCGAGGAATCAGGCTCTGCGGGGGCAGAACTTTTGAGCCAAAATCTCTTCTTCTCGGAGCCTTCTAGTGCTCCGGGGCTTTCCTCTAGAAATTAGAAGTTACTATGGATTTGGGAGAGGTTTAGAGAGAAGTTAGAGAGATAAAGAGAGAATGTCTAAGGTGTGAGGAAAATGGGGTGCTCTTGTTGGATCCTGAAAGTGAACCTCTAGCAAGCCTAAGTCCCAATGTCATTCTGAAGTCAGATGGTGTTCTGAAGTGAAAATTGATATGTCGTTGATTTAACATTGAAATCTCCTATAAATAGGAGTACATGAAACATGGTACTAACCAATTACAATCAAAGGACTGGATAAAAGAGTTACATCTGACACTCTGAATATCCGTGTTTGACAAGTAAAGCTAAGTCCTATGACAAGTTAAATCAAACGAAAGACAAATACAATTAATGTAAAGAGACAAAACATAGATTCCGGATCATCAAACATTCCGGACATAAAGTCCATTCCGGAATGCCTTCATTTCCAGTCGGCACACCACTAACATATCTTCAAGTCTGGACATAAACAAATTCCGGAACAATCTTCACTTCAGAACACCATTTGACTTCGGAATGACATTGGGACTTAGGATTGCTAGATGTTCACTTTCAGGTTCCATCAATCTCCCCCTAAGTGAACTTAGCAATCAAGTCAGCTTAGATAGCTTCTTCCTTGATGAATGTGTAGGCTCTGAACAACCATTCTCGCACTTCGATGTACCAGGTCAACTGACCTACAAACTTTGCCTTGAAATGTTCCAGAGCTTCAGACTTGGATGCACGACTGATGAACTTTTGAAGAGCGTTGGTAAGAACTAGGTGTTTGTCAAGGAATCTTATAAATTCCTTCTTGTTTTTCTTCTTTGTTGTGTAGAAAAACCCTAGACCGGTTCATCAATTGGACCATCCGCAAGCAGTTCAACTTCAGGAAGCACAAAGTCGATTTTGGCAACAAAGTCTTCAGTTCTATATAAGTGAGCCAACTTGTAGTTGCATCTGCAAAATTCCGCGACATAGTCTTATAGGAAACTTAGAGCAGCATGCTAAGCTCCCATACCGATATGATCGTTTTGGATTCCTTGAAAGTGAGCAGATAATGTAAGAATGTCATTCGGATTCATCGATGGGAAGTCAACATTAGTGATGGTGCGGTAGGTTGATTTGTTTCGGATGATGTGATATTGGAACAATGGGCAGTTAAGCTCAAATTTCACCAGGATCTTTCTTCCAAAACCATGAATCTTGATATTTCTCTTCCTTGTCCATGCTTCCTTTAGAGGTTGTGCATTCTTGGAGTAGAATGTTTTAAGCCTTTCTCGCTCAGTCCAGATTATCATCTCTGGATTGTCGTTAGGGTGAAGAGGAGCGAACTTGATGTAAAACTTGCTGTAGGAAGAGAGAGGAAGATCGAACTGTTCAAAATCATCCGTCGGAACATCATAATACATGAAAGGAATGATTTGATGATCACGAAGGATGCCTTCATGGCATAGAGGGGATATTCCACGCATCAGATCAGGCTTATCCTTGAGAGCTTGGGTCCAAATGTTGTCCTCTAAATCTTTGTTGATATCCTCCTAAGACCATCCAAATTTTTGCTTTGTTGGAGGTCCGGAGTGGAAGGCTTGATGTTCAGTTGTATTGGGCTTTTTGCCTTTGTCATTTTTGATGGCGGAGATGACATGCGCCATGTTTTCATCTATCACAAATTCTAGAATGGACGTTGGAAGAGGTTCCTCCAGAATGTCATTAGGGATCCAGAGTGGGAACCCTGGTCGATTGGATCAATTCTTGGAGTCGGAATTAGAGGCAACATTGAAGGAGTGGCTCGGAAGGCTTGGGTGGTGAGAAGTGTTTTTGCCTTAGCCATTTGAATTGCCCTAAGAAGAGCATCAGGCAGAGAGGATGGCTAAGAAACTGCTGACCAGATCTTCTTTTCTTCTTTAGTAACACCTTCAGAAAAATCTTGTTTGGAGCTTTGAGGCCAAGTACTCCAATAGAAACGTACTCCTCTTCTTCACTATCTTCTGCTCCTGAAACTTTGGGAGAGGATTCAGAAAGATTTTTCTGCTCATCATCATCACTTTCATCCGGGAGTGTGAACTTCGAGGCAGGTTTACAGACTTGGCTAGGGCCGGCCTTCTCCCCCTCTTGCATTGGTGGCATGAGAAACTGGTGCAAGTGACAGTGAAACTTTCAAATCAGTGAATCTGTTAAACACCTTTTGAAGATCGGTGCTGAGTTGGCGGGTGAGAGCATCATAAGCTTCGGAAGTTGGCGCTTGAGATGCAAGATGATTGAACAAGTGTCCAAGGATGGCTAGAATCTCATCAAACTTACGATTCGGAACATCAACAATGTTCCAAGTAGATCGAAGCAATTTGATGAGAACTTGTTGAATAATTAAGTTCATCTCATCCTTCTTTTTGATTTCCATCTACAGCCTCTGAATTTGTTTCTCATGATGAACACGGGTCTGCTTGATGAGATCATTGGTAGCAGCAACCAAGTCATCATGAACTTTGAGCATTGTAGTGATTGTAACATGGTAGTGATCAACAGAGGCGTCATACTTTGCTTTAACCTATTCGATCGAATGTTTGAGCCGGAGTGAGATCAATTGATCTAATTGTGCTTCTTGTTCAGCTATGGAAGGTCTGGACTGATTTGATAGGGGCTGGAGAATGGCATCAAGATTGGAGTCTAGTCCGGACACCTTTGTATCAATCTTAGAGTTGAGCTCCGCCACATTAGTCTCGAGAGTGGTGACCTTCTTCATTGTGTCTGAAACATTGGATTGAATATCTAAAAGAGCTAATGGATCAATATGATTTCCCGCTGAGGATCTGTTGTCTAAGCTGGATGGTTGAGGATTGTGTTTCGGAGATTCCGGGTTGATTGGAGTGACAGAAGGACCGTGTTTGTTGGTGGTTGCATCATCTTCTTGAACCTTAATGTTGGAGTTCGATTCATCATCCGGAGTGGACGAGGATGATCCAAAGTCAAAGGCAGACTTGGATGTAGACAACTTAGACTGGAATCGAACATATGACATAAAGTGAGTATCCGGAACTGTGGTACCATCATCATTCAGCATGACTTCTTCTAAAAGTTCTTCCTCATCAGTTTGGAAGGGAGTGACAAGATGATTCACTGGAGTTTCTTGTGAGGCAAGCTCTCGATCAGCATCATCATCAGTAGGAGCAATGAATGGTTGATTGCTTTGAATTGATCAATTCTTCATGGAAATGAAAGTAGCTTCCACTTGAGATCGTGTAAGATCCGGACATCTTGACACAACCCTGTTAACATAATCTTCCCACATTGGATCATTAGTACCCGATCGTCTTGTACTCCTTCCGGGTATCAGACCAGTTGTGGCATCCGAAGTCGAAGGGACAACTCCTTCCGGGGGGCAAGGAACTTTTGTCAAAACCTACATCACCTTGTTGGGAAGGAGAGGGTGGTTTATCAGTAGACTCCCCGTGTGTGTGTGCTTGTGGTATTGAAACATCGAGGGGTACCTCAGATGAGTGGACAGGTGGGGTGTTAGGACGGACAAAGTCAGTCGGAATGTCTTGAGCTCCTTCCTGTTGAGAGGAAGAGCTGACTTTGGATCTCTTTTTTGGCTTTGACTTGGTGGGAGAAGTCTTACATTTGGCAGATTTTTTTGGTTTTCTTACGTCCGAATGATGTTGGCTTGGCCACTTTCGAAGTGGGCTCAAAGGGGACTTGGGAAGACTGTGTTGGGATGTACACAGTCGAAGTCTCCAAATGTTTTTGCAAATGGATTGATCCGGAAGGGATAAGGTCCAACATATGTTGAGGCAACCTTCGGACAGGACCAAATGAAAATTGGTCTGAAATTCTATAAGATTTAACAGCTTTAAAAGTAACATATACCTCCGGAGGAATCATGGCAATGGGAATAGGTTCGGAATATTCCCTGTAGAGTTCCTAAATTGTCAAAGCCCAGAACCTAAGGCTTGAAATCTCATTAATTTTCCTATTGATGGAAAACTGCTGAAAGTCCTGCCATAGCACTTCTGGAAGATCTATAGCATTGGTGCGACCGGAGAAGATACTGTAGACAACGTACAACCAATCTTTGCTGAGGATATCTATTACACCGTGCTTACCGGATCACCCACGAATAATGAAGTGCATTTGTCACAACTAGGAAATTCGATGCCTTGTAAACATTTAACAATGATAACAAATGTGAACCAACAATGTGAAAGCATGTAGGATGCTTATTCAATAACAACAAAATTTCAATCAAACACTTCATACAAGCACTGCAAATAGTTAACAAATAATTGGAAACCCTAGAAATCCTTGTTTAAGTCCATTTTGGACTAGGATTTCCTTATTGGGCCTAATGGGCCAATAAGCTTCCAATTTGACTATTTTGGTCTTAGAACTCTTAAATGGGCTCTAATTGGATCCACTTTCATTTATTTTAACATTTTGGGCCATATTGGGCCTTAAATGAAATACAATACTTTAATGGGCCTTATTGGGCCATAACAAATCCAACTAACCTAAATGGGCCATAAAATTTATTCTCTTTGACAAATTGGGCCGTGAGGCAGCCTAGGAGTCCAATGGGCCGAAAAACAATCAACATGGGCCCATGATTTTGATTTAAGCACCAAAGGCTCAACAATTCTTTTTTTCTTCCTCTCTCTCGGCCCATCTATATTTATATATAAAAAAAAGAAAAAAATAGAAAGAGAAAAGAAATGGAAATTGACTTTTGCTATGCCACCTCATTATTTTCTCTTGGATTTCCATGCATGTAACCCATAATTCCATGCAACCATCACTTCATTTAATCTCTCTTCCTCTCTCTCTTCTTCTCTCGGCCAAAACAACACAAACACACACACACTTCACTCAAAATTCTCTCAAAGAAACTCTCTCTTTTCTTCACCAAGTTTTCGAGATTAGGAAGCTTTTCAAGGAGATTACCCCACAAATTCATCATCTAAGGTAAGATCATGCTTAAATCTATGATCTAACTCACTTATTTTCATCAAAAATCACCTCTTAATCCATTCAAATTCATGATCTTGCATCTTAGAACCCACTAAGTTCGAGAACCATCCAAGGAACTTGTTAGGGCCGAAAATAGCACCAAACTTCTCCCAATCTTCTTCAAAACCGAAACCACACTCAAGGTGAGCTTCATACCCCTTTCTTTTCGGTTTTTATGAGTTTTATGGGGGAGAATACAAGAAAAATGTATAGATCTATGTGTATATGTATGCTATGTGTGATATGATGCATGTATGTGTGTAGTTTCATGTGTATTGTGATGAATATGTTACCAAAAAGGGGTGTAAACCCGGGATCTAAGACATGAGAAAGGAAATAAAGATAACTTAAGCTATCTTACACTAAACAAGTCAAGAATAATAACTTATAAGGTCATGATGAACAAATTCTAACATAAAACCCATTTTTGGGATTAAATTGTCAAAAATACATACTAGGGGTAAAAATCAACAAGTCACGGTTTCTTGAAGGTTAAAAGGGTCAAAACAGTTTCTATAAATATTTTTCTGAGCATTAGAAATTTCAAGGGACTTAAAATGTAAATTTTTAGTCTATTGGGCTAATTATGGGCTTCTCGGCCCAATAAGCCTCAAAATGCAAAAAGGATAAGTTTGAGGGGCTGGAAATGTAACTTTCTGTTAAATAGGGGGTAATTAGCATAACAAAGTGTTTATAAGGGTCAAAAATGCTTTTCACTATAAAAAAGAACCAAAAATGCAAACTTTTTAGATTTTGGGTCAAAACTGTAAAAGTTGTGAAAATGAGTTCCTAACCGAGAATCACTATTCTGGAGGGGCTGAAGTTGTCAACAAAGTAAATTTTGGGTTAAAATGGTGTTTTCATCAAATAAATAATACAAAAGTGTCAAAGAAAGGGTTGTAAGGACTAAAAATAAAATTCTTTTATATAAAAGGACCAAAAGTGTTATTTTTATAAAGGAAGGGTAGTGAAAACGGTCAAATTCCACTTTCAAAAAAATTTATTCATTAATACAAAATACAAGATCCACGACTACCAACGAAACGGAAAATAAATACACTTTCAACAACAAACATCGTTACAAAACGAATTGATTCGGTCTCGAATCAATAACAAAACAAAATCGTTAAACCAAAGTATTTAAATAAACACATGATAACTATGATGAGCTAACTTACAAACTTTGGGCTTGGAAGTTTCAAATCATGCTTGTTGGGCTTTGCTAGCCCATTAACATGATCTTTGGGCCTAAAGGGAATATGCTTACGTGTTATTGGGCCTTCTATGACCCAATTCCATGTAAAAGGACTTTCAATAGCTCTAATGTGCTATTGGGCCATAGTGGCTAGTGAGGTCGAGAAGTCAAATGCGAGTTGGGCCAAGTTTCTTTCGCATTCCTGATAGCCTTATTAACTCACGGAAATAATGGGACTTTATACTCCCCTTTCTCCTCGGTTGTTGGGCTTATGAGAAATCCAATAAACAGATTTAGGGTGTTAATCAAGAGTAATCATGGTGGTTGGATTAAGTGAGTAGTAACGAGCGACGCCTTTAAGGATCGTTCGTAACCTGTAGTTATAAACTAGTCATCTTTATGCGTGATTATAACGAATCACAAACCCTAGTTAATCCAACGCTACCCGAGAAATCAAAAATCATTCGTCATAATGGTATAACAATAGAGAAATCATTGTATTTTATGTATTCGGAAAACATCGGGTTTTCCTGGGAAGTTCAACATTTTCACTTGCGTGATTTATACAAAAGTTCAACAAGTATACATGTTTTGAAAATCAACAAGCATATATTTACGGATCTTCACACTTTTTATAAACAATGATCTTTTCAGAAAATATCAGATTTTGTAGGTTTTACAAACTACACCAAATCATTTTACCACAACATTACTTATGAACTCACCAACATTTCATATGTTGACATTTTTAAAAAATAACTTGTATTCTCAGGTAACAGGTAAGCCGAAGAATAAGTACCAAGTAATGTCATGGTGTTTTGCTTAGATTATCTATCATATAGTTTATGTTATGAAATTGTAATTCTAAAACAATGTACTGGATGTAAACAATATCAGTTGTAATATTTCAATGCATGGTGATGAATTATGTTATGATTCATGTATATTCATTGTTATGGTATTCAATTTAAGTCACAAGATCCCTCAAACGTTTCCATCGTCTGGTTCGGGGGTGTGACAGCATTAAAACAGTCCATAAGCCTGAGACAGCCAACATCTTGAAATTCTTTGCCATGTAGTCCTAGTTGTACCTAATGTGGTTCAAAAACAGTTGAAATTCATCTGGAGTTGGTTCTTGAACCATGAAAACTTTGGGGTTTTCTTCTACAACGATTTCCCTAAGGAATGTGGAATTGTGGATGGGCACTATTATGTCGCTTGTGATTTTTGTTTCCAGTACATTTTCGTCAATTTTGATTCTCGTGAAGGTTGTGTGAAGGAAATGAAGTGGGAGAGATGGTTTAGGGACTTTGGTGAGAGGGACGGAGATGGGGTGGTGTGCCATAAACTTGATCATGGATCTAATGGATTCATCATAATCCATAGGATTTAGTGAAAACAATTGAGTCGTATCTATGAGAAAGGGCTCAGGCGATGTTAATGATGATGATCCCTTGGATGGTTTCTTCTTTGCAATCGATTTCTTGGGAGTAGACATGATTTGAGTGGTTTTCTGGGAAGAGGATTGGGAAGCCATTGTTATAGAGAGTTGAGAGCTTGAAGAACATGATGACCACAACGAGAGTTTAGGATGTTTGAGTGTATTTGGGCACACAAAGGGGTAAATGAGGGTTTTGGTAGTATTTATAGGTAAGTGAAATGGGTCGGGTTAAAAAAAATAATGATGAGGATCTGAAGTCAAATCGACTTGCATTTATTGAGTAACCCATTTTTGGGGGTGAGTTGACATAGGAAGGGAAACGTAGGGTTGGTTTGTAGCTAGAAGTGGAAAGCCCAAACGGCGATTTGATGGTTGCTTTTGGAGACGTGGGATCATGATACGAATTTCCAGGAAGATAGGGATCCTCAAATGTTACCGTTACAAGAAAAAGCGTTTCTCCTTATTGACTCTTGGGTTTCCAAATGATCGATTCCGGATAGTTTGAGATCCGGAAGGTAAAAGGTTGAGTTCCGGATAAAAAAAATGAGGAAATGGTCTGGAATGAGATCAGTCTGGAGTGAAGTTTAGAAATTCTGGAGTCAAAAATATTTTGTGATTCTGGAGCAAAAATTTGAAAAATTTGGAGTAAATTTTGAGAGAAGAATCTGGAGCAAAATTCCGAAAGGGTAATTTGAGTTTCAGAGTGAAAACTAAATGATTTTCTGGAAAAGGATTTGCAAGACATTCCGGAGCAAGGTTTGAAAAATTTTCAGAGTGAAATTTTGAAAATTCCGAGGTATAGAATTCAATACCTTTCCGGAGTGGAATTCCGGGGTGCTATTATGAAGTATATTCCGAGATGCAAAATTTGATCATTGTGACAGTGTGGACTATACGTATCAAGTGATAAGTTGAACTGTACAACTCAAAAGATCAAGGGGTGGTTAGTGATAAAAACAATTAAAATGGTCCTATTTATTCCGAGAGATAAATAGTTCCGAGATAAAAGGAATTTTGAGTTCGGAACCAATTTTCTAACTGATGTTACCATCAGAGAGAGAAAGTCTCTTGAAAGAACTGAGGATCAGGCATCATCATACCCATCTTGTTCAGAAAGCCATTGAATTTGGTTTCGTCTAATGCCTTAGTAAAGACATCAACAATTTCATCGTTAGATAGAACAAAAATGAGTTCAATATTGCCATTTAAAACATGGTCTTTTATGAAATGGTACCGAATATCAATGTGCTTTGTCATGGAGTGTTGAATTGGATTGTGTGAAATTGCAATGGCACTTTGAGAATCACAGTAGATAAGAATTCGTTGAAAACGATAACCATAATCGAAAAGTTGAGACTTTATCCATAGAACTTGAGAGGTACAATTGGCAGCAACAATGTATTCTGCTTCGGCTATAGAGAGTGCAATGCAGTTCTGTTTCTTGGATGACCAACTAACCAATCGACCACCTAAAAATTGACAGTCACCTGATATGCTTTTTCTATCAAGTTAAAGACCACTATAGTTTTAATCTGAGTATGCTTGAAGTAGGAAACTCTCATTTGCTGAGTACCAAATTCCAATACTCTTTGTACCTTTGAGGTACCGAAAAATTTGTTTCACAGCCAAGAGATGAGACATCTTTGGGTTCACTTGAAATCTGGCACACAAACATGTTGCAAACATGATGTACAGACGACTTGTTGTGAGATAGAACAGAGATGTACTTCTCTTGGTGAATGATAATTCCTCTGTTAGTCTGTTTGACTTGGAGACCAAGAAAGAAGCTTAACTCCCGATTCATGCTCATTTGGAATCGATTGATCATTAGTTTTGCAAAGTCATCAACCATTGATGAATCCGTAGACCCAAAAATGATGTCATCCACATAAATTTGGACCAGCATGAGGTGCTTTCCATTTGATCTTCAGAACAGGATAGGATCTAGAATACCTCTTTGGAAACCAGAGCGCTTGAGGAAGTCAGTGAGAGTCTCGTACCATACGCGAGGAGCTTGCTTGAGGCCATAGACTGGCTTTTGGAGTTTGTAGCAGTAGTTTGGAAATGAGAGATTAATGAATCCAGGAGACTGTTGAAGATATACTTCATTGTCAAGTTCACCATTTAGAAAAGCACTTTTGACATCCATTTGGTAAACTTTGAAGCCTTTGTGAGCAACATAAGCAAGAAAAATTATGATGGCTTCAAGACGTGCAACAGGAGCAAAGGTCTCATCATAGTCGAGCCTTCAATCTGAGTAAATCCTTTAGCCACCAATCTTGCTTTATTTTGAATGATAACTCCTGCATCATCTAAATTGTTGAGAAACACCCATCTAGTACCGAAAATAGGTTAATTCTGAGGAGGAGGTAGGAGAGACCATACTTCATTTTTATCGAATTCGGCTAATTCTTCTTGCATGACTGTAATCCAGTCAACATGCTCTAATGCTTCCTTAATGGATTTGGGTTCAACCATGGAGATAAATGTCGAAAAATGACATTCATTTTGAACACTTGTGGTAGAGCGAGTTTGAACGCCAGCATTAGGGTTTCTAATAACTTGGTTTGGAGGGTCATACTTGGTCCTGGCATGTAACCTTGGAAGTTCTTGTGCAACAGATGATCCAATATCAACAATAGGATTGAGTTGCTCCCCATGAATGATTTGAATTTAAGGGTGATGTTCCCCCTGAACTTCTGAACCAGAGAGGTTGACATCATCATCAAATAGGAACTTAAAGAAAATTTCATTGTCATCTATGTTGATAGGATTGGAGTCGTCGAAGTCAACATCTGCGTCTTGGAAACCATCTACATTTGATTCAAGTGAGGGTTGACCATTCTCCCCCTCAACCTAAGAAGGTTGAAACGGTTCAGAATCAAATGGAGAAAGAGAGGGTAGAAGACCGGAAACAGGTTGCGAGGTGGGAAGGGATGAGGAAGGTTGACTTGATTGAGATTCTGAATCAAGTGATGTTTCGGAAGGTCCAAACAGAGTTTCAAAATAAACTTCATGAATTATCTGAACATTCTGACAGTTTGAGGTTGGAGCATCGGACTCCATAATGTGAGTTGTAACATGTGAGGGAGCGGAATTCCGAACAAATTTGTCATCAAAGGTGACATCAAAACTTTCTTCAATAACTCGAGTTCGACGGTTGAGAGCTTGATATGCCTTTGACTTTGAAGAGTACCCAATAAAGATTGCTTCATCAGCTTTGGGTTGGAAATTTGTAAGCTGATCACGATTATTTTTTATGAAACATTGACATCCGAAGACATGGAGAAATGAAATACTTGGCTTCCAACCATTCATTGCTTTATACGGTGTCATGTTGAGGCGTAGATTGATGATACTTCTATTTTGAGCGAAGCACGCAGTTGATACTGCTTTAGCCCAGAGATAGAGTGGTAGATTTGTGAAGTTTAGCATGGATTGAACAGCTTCAACAAGAGTTCTATTGCGTCTTTCAAATACACCGTTCTGTTGTGGAGTGTAAGGAGCTGAGAAGTTGTGGTCAATTCCTTTCTTGGTGAGGAATTTCTCAATGGTAGAGTTAGTGAATCCAGAGCCATTTTCACTTCGGATTCTCCTAACTGGGAGTTTGATGAGAACTTCTATTCCTTTAATAAAGTTGATGAGTTCATAGGCTGTTTCTAATTTCAGCCGTAGGAAGAAGACCCAAGTGAACCTTGTAAAGTCATCAACAATCACAAGAATGTATTTCTTATGATGAAGACTCTCTACAGTGGATGGTCCACGAAGATCAATGTGCAGAAGCTCCAATGGTTCCAAGATTGATTTTTCGATAATAACAAGATGACCCTTCTTCGATTGCTTTTCACACTCACAAGCAGCACACAAATGATCATTTTCAAATTTGAGAATAGGTAAAACTCTCACCATTTCACCGGATACGAGATCATTCATGTACTAAAAGTTTAGATGAGCGAGCCTTCGGTGCCATAACCAACTGACGTCAGGAACAACTTTGGAGAGACAGAAGAGTTGCGGTTTGCCAATAATCATGTTGATGTCGAGTGGGTACATGTTCTTGTTCCGATTTGACTTGATTAAACACTATTTTCGGTCTTCAGCCATTACATAACTGTGCTTCTTGCAAAACTTAACATGTCGATTTGATTCAGTGAGTTGAGAAACACTTATCAAATTATGTTTCAGATCGGCTACATAGGCCACATTTGAGATAGAGAAATTTCCAATGGTGAGAATTCCATAACCACGAATTTGAGAATTAGAGTTGTTTCCATATGTCACATAACCAGCATTTGGAGAGATCTTGAAATCTTGCAGAAAATCTTTCTGCTCGTCATGTGCATGGAGCAAGCACTATCAGTATATCATATTGTTTCTTGCTCCGAAGCATAAAGTTCCTGCAAAATTAGTGAGTGCTGGAGCTTTTAGGCTCCGAGTTAGGTTTCGGGACATAGGCACGGGCTTTGGACTTTGATTGTGACTTAGGAACAACTTTGTCTTTTCATCTATCCAGTAGTCATATTCAATGGCTTGATGGTTAGAAACAATATTCTTTGGACTTTGAGTTTCCGAAGTGGTGGGAACAACTGTGACCATCGGAACTGGAGTTGTATCAATGTGAGATTTGACTTTCCATACAAGATGCTGCTTTGAAGATTTTGAAAAATGTGTTTTCTCAACAATTTTTGATTTGCTTTATTACACACTTGTTTTTGAAAATTTAGGTTTAAAAATTATGCCATCAGATTTAGCAATGAAAGTGGATGAAATAGTCTGAGGAAAGGTGTTTTGAATGGACATGGTATTCACACAAGATTTAGGAGGATTGGTAATGACCACTTTCTTTGGTTCTACAAGACTGAGAGAGTTAGAAGGTCTCTTGAGGATCTTGGTGGGTGTGAAGGAGCTTTGATTATCGATTGAGGAATGAAAATTCTGAGATACACTCTTTTTGGAGTTCTCAAGGAATCTTGAATTTTGTGTAGTCTTAACTTCCTTTTTGTGTGCATTTCGACCTTCCACTTTGGGATATACAATATCCTTCCTATTTAACATTGGCTTTCTTTTGGATTGAGACAAGGGTTTTGAAGTCTGGCCTACTGAGGGGTTATTGAACACAGGCTTAATGGGAACCAAATTTGTTTTTGAAATTACCTGTGGTTCAGAATCACATAAGATTGTCTCATCGACTTCACTATCTAGGGATACCCAAACACACTCTAATAGTTCAGATGAAGTTGATTACGAAAAGATTTCCTCAACAACACAGTTGTTAGGAGGGTTGAGGTTTGGATTTTGAACATCATACTTTTGAGTACTAGAGGTCCGATTCAGGTCTAGGTTTATCAGAGGCGGAAAGTGCTTGGAATCGGGACTCTTAACAACTATGGGTTGAAACTCAGGAATCAAGGATGCAAAGTGGTATGTGCTCTCAAGAAGGGGTGACAAGGGAGAAATAGGGGTGTCCGAATTTTTGATGTTCGGAACCTCTCCCATGAATGTCAAAATTTTCAATTCCTTCAAGGGACGAGCAATTGGTTTCGGAAACTCGCAGCATCACCCTTCCGACTTCTAAATTTTGTAACTTTCACATACGAGCTCCATTTTCGACGTTCTTTATATCCATGCGTAGGTATTGACAAGATCTACTGTTAGATTAGGTGTCTAAGCCCATAACTATATTTGGTGCGTAGTTGATTTGATTATGAGCATGGTCCTTTTGATTGCCTTCACTCATGCAACTTGATAGCATGACTAGAGGAGAGAGAGTAGGATTTATTTTATGAATAATAAATTGGTATTCAAATAGATTTTATTAATATATTATTTGGAAATCATATTATTAATTAGTAATTAATCAGAATTAATTTGATATTAATTTTGGGATTAAAGGAACTGATTAATAATAAAGGGACTGGTTTTGTAAATCATTGATAGTTGCAAAATTGGGCTGATGGACTCCATAGAGTGGAGTGGACAAAATCCTATAAGGAGGCCCTATAGATTTTGTCCAGGTGATCTAAAGTGGAGCTCCATGGGCTGCTTAAGCCTTAAGCAGGAATTCGGGTTTACTCCAGAAACCCTAGCAGCCCACACAACTATATAAGGAACCCCTCTACATGAGAATTTCGGCCTATGCTAGAGAAACCCTAAGGATAGCCGATTTTCTTCTCTCCAAGTTATCTTTATTGTGTTGAGTGTTTGTGACCCCATTAGAGGTACAACACTTAGGGCACTAAGCTTTCAAGAATCAAGGACTTCAAGGATTGTTCTTGTTATTACAATATAACAAGTGAGGTAATATTATAACCCTAATATTTACATATATATATATATATATATATATATATATATATATATATATGTGTGTGTGTGTGTGTGTGTGTGAATTTTGAATTGTATATACTAGATCTAGGGTTTTGCTTTGGATAATTGATTTGCATGTATAAATTGAGAAAAACCTAGATCCAAAGCATTAGGGTTGCATGTGCACCATAGGAATGTTGCAATACTCAAAACCCAACAGTGGTATCAGAGCCTATGGTCTTTTTCAGTTATATTTGATGCATTTATGAATTGTTCAAAGCAAAAGGAAAATCGTTTTTTGTTTCTGCCGTGTTCATATTGGAACACGACGTGTTGGTCCTCCACGACGTGTTATGGCATGACACAATGTGGTGACCAGTTAGTTGGCAGATTTTCGAATTTTTGGCTTAAATTAGATATGGATAATTTCCATAAGTTGTTTTACTAATTAAAATTCAATTTTTTTGATATGATAATGGATATCCTCATCTAATTGAAAGATACTTCTCAAATTATAAGATAATTATGATATTTTGTAATAAATTAATTATTTGTAAAATTTGATTTGAATTTTCTTGCCAATAAAAATAAAAGGTCAAACTTATCATAAAGATAAAATTATGTGATTAAGTTAATTGTTTGTTCTAGAAGTTTTCAAAAGTTTCAAAATTTGCCCTCAAGTTTTGGAATTTAAAATTTGATTAAAAGTTTTAATTTTGAGATATTAAATTCTACAACCCTAGTGTTTTAAAAGTTTGAAAATACACCCACATGGATTTTATCAATTATTTAAATTAAATGTTTTAATTAAAAGACTATTAATAAATCCATATATACGTTTAATTTAATTAAATTAAAAGATTAATTTATTAAGAGTTAAACCACTTAGTATATTAAATGTATAAAATACACCCTTATACTATATAAGATTAAAAGTCTAATTATATATATATATATATATATATATATATGTATGTATGTATATGTATATATATATGTATGTATATGTATATATTTAAGAAAAGTTCAGTCTTACCGTTCGTAGCCTCACTCACGAAGCTGGTGTATAAGGGGTGTTTAAGGAAGCAGCCTGTAAAATGACCGCCATTGGGTATCCACTCTTACCCACCGCACCCTGGACAAGTGGATGGTCATTAGTCGAACGGGTAGGATAGGGCTCTAAATTCTCATTAAAAGTATAATGAATTATAAAGTAACTAAACACTTTTATAAATTCCCAATCCTATTTCCTTTAGGAAAAATGTGAATTTGTTGCTAACCGATGAAATTGCACATTGCACCTCATTGGTCAGTTAGTGGAGCGTGTGTAGTTAACTGCCACACTAATGTGTACTAATAATGGATGGAAATGGGTAACTCGTAAATTATCATAGATCGATGGAGCCCGTATCGCTACCGGCACATTGATTTGGTGATAAATGACATCGAGAGCACCACGCTAATTTACATATTTATTCACACCATGTTTGTGATCCTCGGTATCCCAGTCACAAACTTGAAGAGCATAATCGAGATTAAACATGCCATTGAAAAGTTTAGTGAATCTCAAAAGATCTATGAATTTCATCTAAAACCTAATTCGTTTAAAATTTTATTTTCATGGTGGAATTGGTAAATCGTCATTTACCTACCTGCAAATAATTTGCAATAGGATTACGGCATCCCTCTTCTGAATTGTAAAGTATTGTGTCGAGTCCTAGCCTTGATATTTCATTTGGGTGTTGTATTAAGGATTAAATCAACTAAATGGAACTTCTCCCCTTTTGTAGATGTCTAATTTTGACAACTATGGTCTTCTTCAATCCTTTGGAAAAAAGCTTTCCTTCTAAAGATGATGTTCCAAGAGTCGATCAATGTGAAAGATCATTCCCTTCTTCGAGCATTGGTGGAACTGGAAATCCTACTTCTCTAGCTCCACCTCCTCCAGTGATTCTCCCTGACGCATGGTTTCATCGACTTCAAAAAAGTTCAAGGTTACTCAAGCCCTATTGGCATGCAAGCACAAAGATGGAAACTCTATATGTGCACATGTTTTAAACATGAAGTCGCATCTTGATAGACTGGGAATGTTGGGTTTCGTTTTCCCAAAGGAAGTGGTAGTTGACTTGGTTCTTTAGTCTCTTCCCAACTTATATGGTCAGTTTGTTAAAGACTACTATATGATAGATCACGACGTGACCCTTATTGATCTAAATTATTTTCTAATTGTTGTTGAAGCAGCAATGCTTTGGTGCACCTGTTAAGCAGATTCGTCTAGAAGATATACCTCCCAAATTTCCATAAACATTAGTGATGGCAAAGGTGATAGTACGGAAACGGTTTCTCCTCCTATGGAGAGAAATCGGCCATGGTCAAAAAGTTTGATCATAAGAGAAAGGTAAATTATGAGATAGGCCCATGTGTCATTCCCAAAAAGTCCATATGTTTCTATTCCCAAGAGAAGGGGCATAGGATGCAAAGCTGCCGTATCTACATAAAAGATCGCAAGGATAGTAAAGTCAAATTGTATGACTCTACTTTAGGTATATCCATAAGTTCATATTTATAGATTCTTAATACATGATGTGATAAGATTGTATTTTTATGTTTTGTAGGATCAAAGAGAAAAAAGGAAGCTTAAAAGAAGTGCAAGCTGAATCTGACTGTGAAGAGTTGGTTTTCGATGGCATGGTTCAAGATCAGATTTTTGAGTTGCTTAGGAGTTATGATAGATTGCTTAGGAATATTTATAAACATATTTTTCATTTGTATTTGCATTGTAAGGACAAGTTTCTACGCAATTTTTAAATAAAGTGAAATTTGATTTTATCTTATTTTACGTATCCTTGCACTGGCATTTGTGAAAAATGGTGTTTATATTTCTATCGTTAGAAATGTTGAAAGTGGATTTGACTCTTGATTATATCGTTTTTGGTAGTGTCTTAATTTACCAAGTGAGGAAGGATTCTCATCACCCAAGTTTCAATTGGACAGAACCTTGGAATCATGCGATATTGAATTATGTGATGTATGAGAATCTTGATCGTTGGGAAATTGAGACTAATTCCTTGTTCACATGTATATGTGAGTCAAGTGAAAGACTAAAGGATCTAGTACACATTGATGTTCCCGGGTCTGATCCACCACAATGGAGGATAAGTCTATTCGTCATGATTTACTGATGGATCAGTAAATATGGTTATGCTTAAAAGATTAAGTGTAATTATAATACCTTGAAAAGTTTTAAAGTATAGCAAAACGAATAAGAGGAATCAATTAGGCAGAAAGATAAAAGTTTCTCCAATGTAAAAGGGAAGGATATCACTTTAGTATCATGTTTTATGATCATCCTAATGATTATGGAACCATGTCACAATTGATCCTTTAAGGACACCTTAGTGCATTTACATGACAAAGAAGAGGTATCGGGAATTGTTGAAATCGTTAAATTAAGAAGATGAGTCATACTTCGTTCCAAGATCAAGTTTTAGAGTCATACTCTAGAAACTACCTTGAGTAACATGTTCTAAGTAGGTTTATAACACCTCATGAAATGTAGAGTAGAAATGTATTCTAACTCTTGCGCATTTGAAATTGGTAGTTGTGATATTTTGGTTAAAACAAAGACCAACTAAGACCAATTAAATGAAGCGATTTCTTGATAAGAGCTCACACTAACTCTTGAATATTTGATTGTTAGGAAATGTTTCTTGACAGAGAATCTTATATGTCAAGAGGTCAGTGGGAGTCTAAATGCTTTTGAATAGTTTCATGAACTGATCAAGAATAAACCTTTTAGTAATCACTAACACACGACCTGAGGTTAACAACCTATCGTGTTGACATATTCTTATTTCTGTGCCTATTCCAGTTAAATTGATTATGCATGTGACTTCTATGAGTTCTCATTTGATTGCATAAGGCAAATCACCTTGATCAGTGAAAGTAAATTGATCACTGTAGGTGAGCTGCTTAATAACCTGGAAGCACTGGTAGGCCCTTGTGCTGCTGGATGGCAAGAAATTAAGAGTAAACAGGTTTAGTCCATATGAGTTTGAATTTGTCATAAACCTTGTCTTATGATAGTGGTTCGAAATGATAAGTTCACATGGATAGGAACACATACACCATAAAATATAAGTGGCAAGAGGTTTCTCTCTACTTCATGAAAATGATTGTGAGGAAATGCTTTCATTAGAGGATTTTAAAAGGATTAAAGATAGCAGGTGTGATGATTGCGTTCTCGAATTCAGGTATTATTACGACATCCATCTTTATAGTTCTAATTGTGAGAAATGGCAATTAGTTTGAACATTCAGGACTTATTTCCATAAGTTCTGAAAAGGTTTAGGCATACACATAAGCTGGCTAATGAAAGGTGTATGAGCTGGAGAAGTTTGGATAAAGACTTATCGAAGCACCGCATATCAAAAATCTAAACTTTGGTATGAAAATAAATCGGTATTGATTTCTAAAAGTCCAGCTGATTTATGAGTACATGTCAAAGCTAGTGTCAGCATAATTTTTATGCTGGTAAGAACATAATTGTTATGCTAGTGGGAACATAATTATTATGTTAAGTGTTGCAAGTTAGCAATGTTATTTATAGGAAACAAAATTCTAAATTTGCAAAGTTGCAGAATTTGGAAATTGTTTCGCTATAGTAAGGCTTAAGGGAGAGAGCATTTATACTTCATTTCGCATCTAAAAGCTTAGATTGAAATTTTAATCAAACTTAGTCATGAACATATATGAATATCATGTTGAAATGTTTCAACTTAGGAAATTCTATATATGGGAATATTTTAGCAAGAAACTGGTCAAGTATCAAGTCTTTATGTAAGACATTATAAATCGTATCCCATATGCTTTGGGTACTAGATCGATTACATATGTTATAATATTCTCCTTTTCTGATTTTTCCAAATGCCTAGTGCATTAAGAAGGAAAAAGGACGGGAGCTAGATATGACTAAAATTGTTTAACAACTGTCAAGGACAATCTAAGGTTTACCAAAGATTGGTTGCTTGGGGCAGTTGGAAGTATTGTAGTGTATAGACCATATTGACATATTCTGAGTAGATAGGATTCTATTAAGAATAGATTGTCATACAACAATTATGGAAATGATTCCATAATAGGAGATGGATGTTAAGAATCTATGTGTAAGTAAGAAATTTTTATGTAAGAAGGATGTTCAAGGAATGTACCTTGAATATGAGTCTTCATTTATGGGGAATTGTCTTGTAAAAATCTCCAATTGAACTCTTTGTAATATTTTTGGCCAAGAATATGTGACTTTGGAGCCTCGACATTACAAAGGGATCGTTGCATGAAAGGTTAGACTCTAGCATATTCTACTAGTGGCAAGAATTTGGTATTCTTACACTTGTGATAAGGATTTGGAATTATGAAATGAGCATCATTGGAAATGTGTTCAATTGATCTATTTCATGAGGAAAGGACCATATATAAACATAGTGTGCATGCATGGAGCATGGGGTAGTTGATTAGTCGAAACAGTAAACAATGAATAAGGTCTAACTAATATCGTGATTAAATAATAAGTGTTTTATTTATATTCAAAAGTTTTGAGACCATATTGGATTAGATTATTCTTGTGTTTCACTTTGCATGTTTTACTTCCTGAATAACTAGGTTATTCAAACATCCACAGTCGATCATACTTTGGAAGTAAGTAATGAGGTAAGACTGTCATGAATCCGACTGTTGATTGTCTATATGCTTAGACATAGCAAATGTTTACTGCAGTGTTCGTGAGTACTCCTGAAATAAGAATTTGAGTATTTGATTAAACCCACGCTCATTTGAATCACTTCATGGATTTTATCATGAGTGATTGTGAGACGATAATATCTTATATTCTTGAAACGGAGACATATAGTTGGTATTTATGAGTCGGTTGTGCGTTGATAATACGTAAACGCATCAGTAACTTGATGTTATAAAATGTATTGTTGTGTGTAATTTGATGAGTTAAATAGTACAAGGATATGAGTCGAAGTTTATCCGTCTTTTACCCTAGATGGGTTAAAAGCGATATTTGTGGTCCCCTTGATGATTTTATGATGACACCCTAAGCGCTTGGCGAAGCCTAGACTAAGTTGATGTGTTTAATTGTATTCTTTTGTCAGTCGTCATAAATCGGAAAGTCGGGAAACAAACCTTGGACAGAGAGAATGATTATAATCCATGTCTCATGAACATAAGATATCATGTATAATTGAGGAATATTTGGTCCCTTATCTAAAGGATGTACTACTAATAAGATCCGAGTTCGACAACGGCTATTGAAAGCTACGATTGCTGACCAGATTCTGAAGTCATACTTGCAATAATAGTTATTAGACTTATTCAAGTGGGAGACTGTTGGATTAGGTTTTTAAGCCCATAACTATATTTGGTGTGTACTTGATATGATTATGAGCATGGTCCTTTTGGGTTGCCTTCACTCATGCCACTTGATATGATGACTAGAGGATAGAGAGAGTATGATTTATTATATGAATAATAAATTTGCATTCATAATGATTTTATTAATATATTATAAGATTAATATATTATTTGGAAACCATATTATTAATTAGTAATTAATCAAAAATTAATTTGATATCAATTTTGGGATTAAAGGAACTGATTAATAATAGAGTCACTAGTTTTGCAAATCATTAATAGTTGCAAAACTGGACTGATGGACTCCATAGAGTGGAGAGGACAATATCCTATAAGGAAGCCTTATAGATTTCTTCCAAGGGCTCTAAAGTGGAGGTCCATGCGTTACCTAAGCCTTAAGCAGGAATTAGGGTTTCCTCCAGAAACCCTAGCAACCCACACAACTATATAAGGAACCCCTCTACATGAGAATTTCGGCTTATTCTAGAGAAACCCTAAGGATAGCCGATTTTCTTCTCTCCAAGTCATCCTTGTTGTGTTGAGTGTTTGTGACTCCATTAGAGGTGCAACACATTGGGCACTAAGCTTTCAAGAGTCAAAGACTTGAAGGATTGTTCTTGTTGTTACAATATAACAAGTAAGGTAATCTTCTAACCCTAATACATACACGAATTTCGAATTGTATATACTAGATCTAGGGTTTTGCTTTGGATAATTGATTTGCATGTATAACTTGAGGAAAGCCTAGATCCAAAGCATTAGGGTTACATGTGCACCATATTAATGTTGTAATGCTCAAAACCCATCATTACAACTCTCCTTTTGACTCCATCAGCTAATTCCTGATCAATTTTAAATTTAGTTGTATGAGAAGATTACACTGTTAACGATCGTGTAAAATTCATAATTTCTACATAAGAACTCTGTTTTCGACTCTCTTTTTATCGTTGAGAACCTCTTAATGAGATCTTCAATTCTCATTTAGGTTGTGTCGGCTAAAAATCGATCGATCTAAAATTCGAATTCCGGGATGTGCACTATCATGCCAAATCTTAGAAAAATCATAACTTCCTCATACTAAGTCAAATTTGGACATTCTTTTTATGCACGTTCTTGTTTTAACGTATAATACGACTTTCGTTAAGATCGCTAGGGCTACAAAGTAATTTATCAAAAAATCACTTTTTACATTACGTGGTGTCATTCCGTTTTTGCCGTAAAACTTCGATGGGTCATAACTTCTTCGTTATAACTCGGATTTCAACGTTCTTTATATCTTCCATCAAAAAGTCATTTTTGATGCTTATTTTCGCTAAGTTGAATAGCTTGAATCTGCGGGCGTTACAATTATCTCCCCCTTAGGATGATTACGTCGTGAAATCATCAATGAGACAGAGTGTGTATAATGACTCCATACGTCATCTCTTCATCCTAGGTAACAATCTTAACTTCTATGTTCCTTCGAAGGAGTATCTAACTCTTGGAGTTCTTACCGCAGGCTGTGCTCAATCTTGCACTCCCTCTTTATTCTATTTTGGACTTCCAACCGTAACCTTCGAGTTACAAAATCGATCCTTATTGTAGACTCCTACTTCTTCTCAAATAGACTTAACTTAAGAGAAGTTCTTTACTTCGGTTATCAAGACAAACGGATGGGTCATGTTCTAATGACGTCTCATCGTATGATGCAATGGTTAGACTAAGGTCTCTTAGAGTCAAATTCCAGATTGGAATATACACTTCTTCATGTTCTTATGCGATATAATCACGTTCTAGCATGTAGTACTTATAACTACAAGATTCTTTACTTTAACGGTGATCGTGATACTTCTAATGATCGTTTCGATTATCTTTCACTTCAATCTTCTGGCTTAAGTCAGATACTACATCGATCTTGGTTCTCTAAACCATGTAACATACTTATCTAAGTCGAACTCGATTTGGTATGACCAATAGGGTCGGAATAACAATCAGCTTCTTAGTCATTACCAAAATGATGGTTACGACATACCTGAAGAAAACGGAATCAATTAGTAGCTTCTTGGTAACCTTGTGACTTTCCCTGATCCAAGTGCGAGTCCTGTGCTTCCGCTAGTATAGGCGTCTACTACCTTTCACACCTACTCATACTTGTCCCAAGTATTGTCTTGCAGTCCCCAAGTTCTTATTTCATAAAATCACAAAACGATTTAACAAATATTCATTTGTCCAAAAAATCACAAAAAATTCCCTAGACTCCACTTGGCCTCAATAGTTAGCACTCACATAGCATACCCAACCTCCTCCCACTAATCTCGGGCTCACTCCCACAAACAACCTACAACAAACCTCACTTTTTACCCCTCAGGAAAAAACTTGTCATCTAGGCACAATCAGTATCTGCTATCTACCACCTCACGACAACGGGGTCTTTCACACTGAAGAACTCTAGTGCCCCATACCTCTTGTAATCTATGATCCAATGAACTCGTGAAATCCATCGACAATTGGTTTGGTACCCGTGCCCAAGCCAGAACTAGATCCTAAACCTCCTGCTCCACAGCGTGTCATCACCACACTATTGAAACACAATACACAAATGATCAGTTTACACACGAAGAGCTTTACACACCATAAGTTCCTCAGAATCATCATGACTTTCCTTGACTCGAGTATAGATCTTATGCTTTTAGTAATATGGGCCCAATACTACCTTCCACATGTATATATACCTCCTTCAAAGATAACATCAATTCCTCTAAGTCACTTCCCTATTGTCAAGATACTTACATGCACTATATAGCTTCCTATGCGCCAAAATGTCTCCTAGATTCCTAGAGTACCCTTCCTACCACTCTCCTCCATCAGCTACATAAAAGACTCCCTCTGATACGTTCTAACTACCCCACAAATAAAATTACATGTCACCGACACTAGATAATTCTTCAACTACTAGGTCCCACCCTATGACAGTTGGACACAAACAAGAGCTGCACAATAGAGGTCAACCTAACCATCTAAATTTACCTAGTCCCCATAACATGTAACTTAACTTATTCTCTTAATAGTTAGCTGACATCATTGGGGTCTCTAAAAGAACAAAGCAAGCATCATTCAAGCATCGAGTAACCCAATATGGTGCCTCACCTAATCAGGTCATTCTATCCGAAATCCGAAATCCGTACTAGCATGTAGTTCTACAAGCTCAATCAATCAGACATATAAAAGCAACTCTCCTAGCATTCTATCATGCAATCATGCACATATCCTTAGCCCTAATCTAACATGCAATTTTCATATACTTATATCAAAACAATAGCATATCACATGTATGGGTATTTAGGGAAATACTTACTTGAGTCCGGCCGATGTCACACATCACACTCTTTTTCATTGTATAATTATTCTTAGAAAGTTGTTTCCTGTAAATTTTCTTATTAATTCCCCAGTTTGAGTTCAGAGACAATCAGGAGTGTACCTGAATCCCTCAAACCAAGGCTTTGATTCCAACTTGTAACGTCCCAAAAATTATAAGTGAAAATTTTCTTTAAGTCAACCAAAATAGCCATTCATTCATTCCAAGTACCTAATCAAAGTGTAAGGAAAGATATATGAAAAGTTATCAGAGTACAAAAAAATCATAGAATGCAGAAAACTGGTGGATGCTATGCGATCATGTCGAGCCCTTCCTTTTCAAACTAGAGGTACCTGAAAAAATTAAACCACAAACAGTAATAACAAAGCTTAGCGAGTTCCCATAAATACCACATACCATATACATACAAACAAGCCTTGCCCAAACTACATACAAGGATAACTAGCACATACGAGCATATCAACGAGTGTCACAAAGACCACTATCATCCAATGTAAACCAGTGGGCCGACATTGGTTCCTTCGACCCTTGAGTACGATGACGAGACTCACTTCAATCAATCAACAAATAGATCTCACACTCTGGCTGTTAGTGTGAAATTCTCTCTCACTAAACATAACCAAAACCAAACCCTAATTAGCAATCACGATAATTCTACAAGTCAACAAGACCAGTACCACAATAAACCCTCATTCGGGAAAAAAAACCATTTTGCGCTTCCAAATCCTTAACCCCTCTTAGTTGACCAAAATTTAAACTAGTCAAAAGGTCAACGGTCAACCCCTTGTTGAATCACATGCTACGTACATATCATTGTACATAGAGCGTAGATACTAATCTTGAAAGCGGGCCAAATTTAAGCTATGTCGGGGTATAACTCAGATTACGCCCCATATATTGAGCAGATAATTCCTTTTCGTTTTGATCTCTTAATTCATAAAGACAAGTCACCAAATGTTCGAATGTAGTCCCAATATACGTCTTGAATGATAAAGTTGTTGAATTTATTCCTTTGCATGGCTACATGGAGCTCAAAGTCAAGCCCTAGCTACCTGACCTCTTCTATATTCAAAATCTCTTGCATGGACGAAAGGTAGCAACCAAGAATCCATTTTTATGTATAAACAACCTTAGAAACTAGGAACCCTAAGGTCTAGAGTAGCTTATACTTACAATACTCAAGATCACCGGACAAAAGGTTGAGTAAAACAAGGATCCAATGAGATCTAACACATGGTTGAGAAAGATTCAAATTTTGTACCTACTAAAGCTAAGAAATGTATTGTAGGTTATGGAACAAGCTTAGGCTTTAACAAATCTTAAATCTTGACCTTCTCCTTCATCAAGATGCACCAAAACACACTAAAAAGGCTAAAAAAACTGCTCTAATGGATTAGGGTTTCGTTCTATAAGCTCACGAGGGTAGAGGTTGGTGGTAAGAAGGGCATAAAAGAGATTAAGGGCCTTAAATGGGGTCTAAGACACCAAAATTAGGATTTGCACCATGTACGGTTACGTCCTGCGTAACCTCGTTATGCCCCATGTAACCTGATTACGCCCCACTTAGGGCATTAAGTCGCCGTATCCAAGCAATGAGTTAGGCCCTACGTAACCTGGCTAGCTACATCCTGCGTAGAGACAATATTTTCCAAACTAAATAAGTTTTAAAACATGAAGAAATATACCTGAAAATTGGGCGTTCCTTCTTTTCTTTTCATTTTTTTTTAATTTGAAAAGGTTTGATAGGATCTAGCACTTTTGTTTCACATGGTAAAAATTCAACATGATATTGGAAAATCACTTTTGATAATGGTTTTCTTCCTTTGATTACCCAAACTTTCTATGTTTCATAAATTGAATTTTCTACATATGTATCTGATTATTTCTTTCGAAAATTTTCAAAAACCTCAAGTTTATCATTCAATTTATTTTCTTCAATATTTTTAGTTGAATAAAAACCTTCTTATGTTATTTTCAGATTGTCTTTATTTAACATTTCAATAAGTCTTTTTAAAGTTTATCATAATTTCCTTTTGTAACAAACAATTTATTTGGAAAGTCTTTGAACTTAGTATATAAACCATCAATCTATTCAAGATAATGTTGACCTTTCTGATTTAACACTTTATTATATTCTTTAGAATCTTCAAACACACAATCTTGAACAACTCTAATCAACTCTTCACCATCAGAATCATTTTCAGAATTCTTCTTCATCATTTGTAATATCTTTGATTTTTACTTGAAACTTTTTTTGAGAAATTACACTTTTTAGAAGATAAATTAGAATTATTCTTCGATATTGAATTAGTATAATCATCATCTTTAGTTAATGAATTAAATTTAATCACTGATAAATAAGAACAATCAACACTTAACTTTTCCTCTATCTCACTTAAAGTATATGGATTATAATCTAATACAACATAATGTTTCTATTTATTTTTGAGAGAATTTTCAGACAATTTCATGATGTGAACTTCTTAATTCACTTTTAATGTATCATTCATAATTTGAACATGTTCATAAGAATAAATATTTTTAACAGGAACAATACCATATACATTTGAATTGTTTGCTACTTTATCTGATGAAACTATACTTTCACAATCAAATGACAATTCATCAACTTTCTCTTTCTTAAATGTGATGGATGTAAGTTATTTTCGGTGTTGTTAAGTGAAAATGGAATATTAATGATACATAAATGTTAGTTTTGCATAGAGACATTTTGCTGTGTTACAAAAAATGTTTTTTTTTTTGTTTTAGTAACATACTATTTTCCTTTCTATGTAATCCCCTATCGTCTATGATGATTGACATCCTATTTGAAATTGCTTATATCTTAGAGTTCTTCTCCTCAAACTTATTTCTAGTTTAATAAAGTTTATCATGTGCTTTTTCTACATCACTACTGTTAGAAATAAGAAGGTTATTAATATATAAGCAATTAATCCTTTTCGATATCATTTAAAACAAGATGATAAGAAGATCAAGGGTTATTAAAAGTTTTAAGTGAGAGATATACCTTTTTAGTCATGGTTGACATCGAAGAAGAAGCAATGAAACATTTTCCATGGTAGCCATATACACCATCACCTATTTCAAGATTTACATCCTCATCTTCCTCATCTTCCTTATATTCTAATTCAGCTTTTTCATAAACATATTGAGCAAACATTGCTCCATGTGTTAGATTTCTCATCTCTTCATTATCATATCCATATGACCAGATCTAATATGTACCATCCTCAAAATTCCACCAGTTGTCCCACATGCCAAATTCTTAGTTTAGTTATTTAGCTTCTACTCATTCATATTCTTCAAAATACAATCTCGTGCTAAATGATTTGTAGCATTGTAGTAATTACAGTCATAACTAGAATCATCAAGAAGTTTATTCTTAAAATAGCTTTCACTTCTAGCAGAAAATTTGTTCACATTTTCAACATTCTTATTTTGAAAACCATTGCTGGTTCTTGAAGACCTGTTGTTTTTAAAATTTCCAAAAGTAGGTTTCTTATAGAAATTCTTTGATGAATTATTTGAATAGTAAGCAATACTTTCACGTTATGAATTTGTAAATAACTCCTATTCATCAACATCATCTTCAACATATGATTCATATTCTTTAATCGATTTTGTTTTTGAGATCAAGGCAATAAGAACTCCATATGTAGCCCTCTCTTTCTCCTTATCTCCATTCATTAATTTAACATCATTTTTAGGAGCTCTGAGCATGTTGAAGGGAATATATAAAGAGTAAATATTGAAATTCTAATGAGATTTCATGAGAAAAATGATACTTTTCCATTCTTTTCTTAGTCCTTGAATAAACAAGATATTCAACTCCAAAGCACTTCTTTTCAATTTATATTTTTCTATTTGATATACTAGATCCTTAAATATATTGAAAACAATATCAATTAAAATATTACTATCTTTTTGTATAAATTCCGCGAGCTTAGAGAGAAGTTGAGCGATGGTGTAACATTTCGTTTAAAATAAAATAAATTAAATAAGTAAATAAATAAAAGAGATAGATAAATAAATAAATAATACACCCTAGAACACCAAGAAGTTTAGTGGGGTGTACACGTTGGGGTGTTAAAAGTTATATTTTCTGGATATTGGCGGTCAAGTTGTGACATATGGACTAGTATTGAATAAGTTTTTGGAAGCATGGGGCTATAGAGTAAATTATGGACTTGAATAGAAAAGAATTGAAATGGAAGGGCCGGAAGTATCAAAAAAGGTATGAAGTTTGAAAATGGAGATGGGGACTTAAACCCGTCACCCCTCATCATGCCTCTCACTCAGCCGAAACCCTAACCCTAATTCATTCTTCAGCCGCCACCTTTTCTTTACAACATCCAACCACCACCGCCACCTCCTTGACGCCGCCTTGAACCACTGGAGTGACCTGCCACTCCTCTCGCTGCCGACGAAGCCATGAACCGTCGAAGCTGATGTCATGGCTAATGTTACTGTTGTTCTCGGTCCCGCATCCTTCATTTCCCCGATTCACTATCGGTCACGGCATCGATATCACCGATGGGTTATATCGTCACTGCTAGCGTTGTCGCGGCCACCATTTCATACCACTGCCCTTTCATCATCGTTCTGGCAATCGTCCTCCTCCAGGAGCGAACTTAAAGCTACGTGATGGGTGTTTTCGCACGTGTGTACGTGTTTTAGTATATGTTGGTGTGTGTGTGTGTGTGTGTGTGTGTGTGTTTGTTGGCCGAAAAACAAAGAGGACCACCACAACAGCCAACCATGGAGGCTACCGCCATCCTGCCGCCACTAAGCACCACCTCAAGTGGTTGTGTCCATGTTTTATTGGTGTGATGTCGCATGGACATTTCTTGGCCAGAGAACCAAGAAAAACCCACCACCACCACCACCACCGGCTGCCACCTCCTACCACCATCTCCCATCATCTTGTTGGTTGTATTGGATATTTTGTATTATTTTCGGTGCAAGTATGTCTATGTATGATGTAGGGACTTTTATGTGTGCTTGTATTGTTGGATTTATCACTTGAAACTGCCACCGTCGCCGTGTGTGGGTGGCTACTGCCACCGACCGCCGCCGACTACCACTGCCCGAGGTAGCATTGGGTGGTGCCCGATTTATTAATCTGTAAATTACCTCAACATCTAACATTTAGTTCGAGTGGCACGAGTTTAGGTTTGGAAACCCTAATTAGAGTTTACAAAACCATAATGTCAAGAAAACCCTAGTTTTGGAGTTTTTTCAGGACCCACGTTAAAACTGTTAATTGAACTTTAAAAAATACTTAATAATGCCCTGCAATTAACTTAATGCAATATTAGACTTAATGAACTAAGTCCTTAAGGGGATAAGCGTGGAACACTAACCCTAGTTATCGTTTTATGTGGAAACCCTAGGATCAGGAAGCTCTATTTTTCAATTTAGGCTATTAGTTGGATTATTATTACACCCGAGAATAACTAAGTCAAACTGAAAGATCCCCTTTCTAAATGTTACAATATTACTCCAAACATGCTACATGCATATTCATAAAAATATTTTACATATATGGTTTTATTACAAAAGACTGGATACAAACCAACTAACGAGTTTTTACAAAGTTTTATATATATTACATAATTTCCCAGTGATTAATACATTAGATACAAAAGCTATATATTATCTATTCTACATCTTCTACCAGTACATGACTATACTAGATGCCTATCACCTGCAATAGTTTAAACATTGAAAGGGATAAGCGGGTGACGCTTAGTGAGTTCAATAATAGTTACAATATAATGCTATGCCATATACATATCAATATGATAGAAGAAAAGAGGGACAAAGAACAACAAAGGCATATGTATATCATATGACAAGCTTTCCATATCAACCAACAATCCAATTCAATGATTTACAATCAATGAGACATAACAATTTCAACTTGATCTACATCAATAAAGCTTCAGCCCAAATGGCACAGAAAATACAATTTCGGATTATCATTTTTTCTAGAATATACAGGCTTTCAGCTCTACATAGCCCTATGTCAATACCAGAAGTTATACGAGTCATGCTCTACATGGCCAAAGGCACAAAGCCAATACCAGAAGTTATACGAGTCATGCTCTACATGGCCAAAGGCATAAATCCGATATGACACAGGAAAGTACATTGAATATATAACACACAACATACAATTGTCCCTATATTGAACTCACCATGAATTAACCGAATGATAAAATGTTAATTTGGGCAACACTTCGCCTCTAAAAATGACTTTCTTTGACGAAACCGGAGATTTTAGTTGAAAACCGGGCTTTACGCGGGCAAAGTTTCAATTGAAAAGATTATGTTCTCGGGAACTTCGGGCCATCGGGATTTGCTTCAGGTGTTAGGGATGTTACCGGGGCTTCAGGGGGCTTAAAAGTAGCTATAGAAGAAGTAGAGAGTGAGAGAAGATAGAGTTTGTAAAAAAAACCTGGAGGTCTTACTTTCTATTTATAGGCTGAAAGTTCGACATTCACGTCATGAACCATGTATGTTCACGTCGTGAATTTGATCCTGATCCTCTCTTAGGCTTGTCGTGTGTCTTCTAGGCTTGAAAGGTGTCGTTCAACTAGTTCACGTCGTGAACGCAGTCAGGTCTCGAAGTTTGTGCTCTGAACTTCAAAAATCCATATATTTCGCATACGAGCTTCGTTTTTGACGTTCTTTATATCCAGGCGTAGGTGAAATTATGCTCTACAACTTTCTTTTTGACTCTATTAGTTAATTTTGACTTTATTTTTAATATTATATTTTTAACGGGCCGAGACAGGAAAAGTACGTTAAAAATTCATAACTTCTTCATCCGACGTCCGTTTTCATCTGTCTTTTTACTGTTGTACTACTATTGACGAGACCTTCGATTCTCGTTTTGGTTGTGTCGGCTAAAAATCACTCGATCTTTATTTCGAGTTTTTAGCTGTATACTGCTATACCGAAACTTAGAAAAATCATAACTTCCTCATACGAAGTCAGATTTGGACGTTATTTTTATGAAAATTCTCGGTTTAATGAATACTACAACTTTCATTTAGATCAATAAGGCTAAAAAGTAGTTTATAAAAAACTCACTTTTTACGTCTTATGGCGGCGTGTCGGTTCTGTTGCGAAACTTCAATAAATCATAACTTCTTCGTTATAACTCGGATTTCGATGAGGTTTTCATCTAAATGTTTCTAATGAGATAATCTACAACTTTCAACAACATTATTTTTACTTATTTCCAACTTTATATTTTTGTTACTTTTGATAATTGACTTTTGATTGGAATCTCATAAGACTTCAAATACTTTCCGAATGATTCTAAACATAGTTTTACTTCAATCTCATAAAACTATCTTGTTAGAACTCAACACTCAAAATCATATATTATTTAATAATATTCATTTTCTGTCTCAATTAAAAGTTTCGACGTGATTATCAACATGGATTGGTTGAGTCTTCATCGTGTTGACATCCTATGCTTTGAGAAAGTCGTTCGTCTTAATCTTCTCAATAGCGAAACCCTAGTTATCTATGGCAATAAACTAGGCACGAACCTTCAAATCATCTCAAGTATTTAAGCTCATAAGTACTTAGGAAAGGAATATATATGCATTCTTGGCTCACGTGGTTGATGTGAACCAAAAGGTGAATTACATAAAGAACATCGTAGAGGTCTGTGACTTTCCCGACATCTTTCCCGAACTCCTAGGATTACCACCACAACGTCAATTCGAGTTCAGAATCGACTTAGTTCCAGGAGCCACTCCTGTAGCCAAATCGCCCTATCGACTATCACCAACTGTGATGCAGGAACTATCCGGTCAACTGAACGAACTACTCAGCAAGGGATTTATTAGAACAAGCTTCTCGCCCTGGGGAGAACCGGTCTTGTTCGTAAAGAAGAAAGACAGATCGTTATGTATGTGCATCGACTATAGAGACCTAAACAAACTTATTGTTAAGAACCGATACCCTCTACCGCATATAGACGACTTGTTCGACCAACTTCAAGGAGCAAGCTACTTTTCAAATATTGACTTGAGATTCGGGTATCACTAGCTAAGAGTGTTAGAGGAAGATGTTCCCAAAACAACATTCCGAACTCAGGTCACTACGAGTCCGTAGTGATGCCCTTCGGATTAACCAATGCACCCGCAGTGTTCATGGACTTGATGAACCGGGTGTGCCGTCCTTACTTGGATCAGTTCGTTATTGTATTCATCTCCAAATGTGAATTTTGGATTCGAAGAGTCGAATTCTTGGGTCATGTAGTTAGCGAAGAGGTAATTCACGTGGATCCTTCGAAAATCAAGGCCATTGATAATTGGTCGACACCAAGGATGCCTACGGAAATCTGTCAATTTCTAGGCCTCGCCGACTATTATCCCAGATTCATACAGAACTTCTCGAGGATCGCGAAACCACTTACTACATTGACCCAGAAAGGTGTGACCTTTGACTGGGAAGAAAAACAAGAGAAGGCGTTCCGAACGCTTAAGCAAGCCTTGTGCAGGGCACCGATATTATCCCTCCCAGAAGGGATAAAAGATTTCATGGTATACTCCGATGCATCCAACCAACGACTTGGCTGTGTTCTTATGCAACGGGGAAAGGTCATTTTCTATGCCTTAAGACAAATTAAGACACACGAAGTCAACTACACTACACATGATCTTGAGCTAGGAGCGGTGGTATTTTCTCTGAAGATCTGGAGACACTACCTATACGGTACGAAAAGAACTATCTTTACAGACCACAAAATCCTTCAACACCTATTCGACCAGAAGGAGCTCAACATGAAGCAACGACGGTTGTTCGAGTTACTCAATGACTACGAATGCGAAATTCGTTATCATCCTGGTAAAGCCAACGTAGTAGCGGACGCCCTATGTTGGAAAGAATACTCATGTCATAGAGTCAAGTCATTGACTATATCAATCCATTCACATCTATCCACAAAAATTAAGGAGGCTCAATTGGAAGCATTGAAACCTGAAAATGTGGCAGTTGAATCCCTTAGAGGGATGGATAATAACTTATAAGTACAGGGTGACAGAGCCTTATACCTCATGGATCGGATCTGGACACCGAAGCTAGGTGGTTTCAGAGACGTTCATCCAGGTTCAGATAAGATGTATTTGGATCTCAAAAAGTTATATTGGTGGCCTAACATGAAAGCAGAGATTGCTACCTTCGTGGGCAAGTGTCTTACTTGCGCGAAGGTTAAGGTCGAATACCAAAAACCCTCAGTTTTACTACAACAACTGGACATACCTGAGTAGAAGTGGGAGCGGATTATAATGGACTTCATAACCACGGGTGGTCTCGATACCATTTGGGTGATCGTTGATAGGTTAACTAAGTCCGCACATGTCCTACCAATCAAACAAACCGATAAGATGGAGAAACTGAAGAGAACATACATTAGGGAGATTATACGACTACATGGTGTTCCCATATCTATCATCTCTGATAAAGACAGTAGATTCACTTCAAGATTCTGGCAGTGGCTACAAACGTCCCTAGGAACTAGATTGGACATGAGTACAACCTACCACCCACAAACAGATGGAAAGAGTGAGAGGACGATACAAACATTGGAAGACATGTTGAGAGCTTGTGTGATCGACTTTGGTAAAGCATGGGATATCCATTTGCCATTGGTCGAGTTTTCATACAACAACAACTATCATTCTAGTATCAAAGTTGCTCCAGTTGAAGCCGTCTATGGCCGGAAGTGCAGATCCCCTCTGTGTTTTGCTGGGATGAGTTGGGTGACACACAACTAGCTAAAGGGAAAGTTCCTGAAAGCACTCTCATAGGTCCGGAAATCATTCGGGAAACGATAGAGAAGATTGTTCAGATTCGTGAATGATTGAAAGCCTCTTGAGACCGACACAAAAGCTACACTGACAAAAGATGGAAACCTTTGGAATTTCAGGTTGATGACCTTGTTTTATTGAAGGTCTCACCCTGGAAGGGCTTGATATGCTTCAAAAAGTGTGGTAAGCTAAATCCAAGGTGCATTGGGTCTTTCGAGATTCTCGCTATAATTGGCCCAATAGCTTACAAACTCAAACTACCTCAATAACTTAGCAACGTGCACCCTACCTTCCACGTATCGAACCTAAAGAAATGCCTGTCTGATGAGACTTTTGTTATCCCACTCTATGAAATCGAGATCAATGAGAGCTTCAACTTCGTGGAAGAACCCGTAGAAATCATGGATAGGGAAGTCAAACAAACCAAGCAAAGTTGTATCCCGATAGTGAAGGTTCGCTGGAATGCAAAATGGAGAACCGAATTCACTTGGGAGCGAGAGGATCAAATGAAACATAAGTATCCTTGTCTTTTTCATTAGTCTGTGTGTATTTTCTTAATTCTAATTTCGGTATGAAATTCCCTTTAACAGGGGGATGATGTGACAACCCGTAATTTTTATCTTGTAAAAGTCAAACTTGGATAACTAAAGTCAAACATACATTCAAAGGTCAAACTTTTTTTCTTTTTATTATCTTATTATAGATAAGGTAATGAAATTATAGGTGTTTAAAACTAGCATCCTTAAGTGTTTTATGTTAAGTGAGAAAAACCATTTGGACCTTCGGGCCGTGAACGAGGCTTCAGGCCGAGAACAGCCTTTGGGACGTAAACCTTGGTGTGTGGTCATGAACTCACCCCTATATATAAAAGTTTTGTTGAGTTTTACCATACCTCTCCACTTCTGACCGTGAACACCTCCCCTTTTTCTCTCAAGACCATCAACTGTGAACACTTTTACTCCCTCAAATACCATCCTTTTTACCTTCTTCTTCAAGGAAACTTGCTTACGACCTTCAATCATTCACCAATCTTCAAGATCTTTGGGCCGTGAACACCTAGTTTTTGGCCATGAACTCAATAACATTAAGTGTTCTTGGGCCGTGAACCCTTTCATCTGGCCGTGAACTCCTTGCAGCCTCCCATCTTTGCTTCTAACACTTCATTTGTAAGTTTTTCTTGCATCCTAGGTATTTTCTCAAATTCCTTAGAGGTTATAAATTCTAATTGAATGCCATTGTGTTGCACAAATTCCTATTTAGGACTTGTTTTGGCATGGGAACTAGCTTGTAAAATCAAACACCCTATATCGAACTTTCATTCGAATAACTCACATCAGGTGAGTTCATACCCCTACAAATTACAGTTTTAATGCTTTTGAATTCTTTTGAATGCTTTTAAATACTTTTAGGGGAGAATACAAGTAGAACACAATATAATTGTTTTAAACATTTACATATGGAAACATTCAGACAAAAGGACTTCTCATACTAAAAAACATGTTAAAAACACTTTCAAAACTCTTTTAAACATTTACATATGGAAACATTCAGATAAAAGGATTTCTCATACTGAAAAACTTGTTAAAAACACTTTCAAAACTCTTTTAAACATTTACATATGGAAACATTCAGATAAAAGGATTTCTCATACTGAAAAACTTGTTAAAAACACTTTCAAAACTCTTTTAAACAATTTTAAACTTCTTTTATATCAAAATCATATTCGTGTACATATTTACGTATAGGTATGTTTTAACGGACTTAGGACTATTGCTAAATACTGTAACTCATGTTCCTTGTTTGGTTGTGGGATTAGGGTAGTATCACTAGTCCGACTATCGGTTAAATCATAGTTATACTTATTAAATACTTACATGAGTATTAAACCCATTTTTAAGGAACATACTTAACTCAGTCGCTTATGTTGAACAATTGAGTCTTTTCTCCAAATCAGTAACAATTCAAACAAACATACTAGTAAACTATAATTGGTATAGTTAGAGGATCACTACATACTATTTCTAGAATAGGGAAACATACATGAGTCAATACATACATACTATAACAAGAACAGAAAGGAACATACATGCTATAACAAGAACAGAAAGGAACATACATACTCTAACAAGAACAAAACAACTCAAATGTCAAACACTATTTCATGGCATAGCATAACTTGTTGTGTCATGTTTTGTAACCAGAGTCTCCTGGAGGGAGAGCGTGAGTTTGTGTATTGATTTATACGGGATTGACCATCCTACACCTTGCCGCTAGCAACAGTGGGACCTGCAGGTCTACGGGTGACAAATGTCTTACCATTTTCGACGTCTGAAGAACGTCGTGTTTTATACTAGTCAATCAAGCATGGTTATAACCTAATCACATTTTTTCCTTATCTAACAATTGGTCTTAAGGTAGTTAGTGCTTCATTAGAGTATTTTATACAACATTACTGTACATCTTCATTTTCCATTACATTCATACAATGATATTCTCACATAAGAAATGTATACTATTTTTCGAGTAAAGATAGTTTTACAAATATGGAAAACACATGTTTATACTATATTAAGTACAAACAGATGAGTCTTGGTAGAATACTACTTTTCATTTTAGTAGAAAATATAGGATTTTCTAAGAAGCATACAAACATTTTCATCAAACAATTACAAACATTTTTGTGAAACAAAGACAAACTTTTGACACTAAGTTACTTATGAACTCACCAACTTAAATGTTGATACTTTCTTTCAAAATAACTTGTATTCTTAGGTCACCAGTAGACAGGTACACTGGACCAGGTTTTGAGAAGACACAACATTTTCAAGACTCGCCTTTTATTTTGATATATATACATTTTTGGTGTCATACAACTATTCACTGAACACACATGTATAAACTATATTATTAATACAATGGATGTTGTTGCCTGTTTTACTATTGTACATTGTTATGATATTGTACATGATGTCCTCCGCCCCCGAACGTTTCCGCTATTTTTGTTTGGGGGTGTGACATTAACCGGCACATTGATTAGGTGGTTGTAACATTGAGTGTACCAAGCTAATTTGCATGGTTATTCACACCTTGTTTGTGATCCTCGGCATCCCAGTCACAAACTTGAAGGTCACAATCGAAATTTAAACATGTCGTTGAATTGTTAAATGAATCTCAAAGGATCTAGGAGTTTCAATTAACTTAAAACCTAAAGTTACTTTTCGTTTTTCGTGGTGGAAATTGGTAAATTGTCATTTACCTACCTTCAAATATTTTACGATTTGGATTACGACATCCCTCCTCCAGATTGTAAAATATTGTGTCGGGTCCAAGCCTTAATATTTCATTTAGGTGTTATATTAAGGACTTAAATCAACTAAAATTGAATTTCTCCCGTATATATGTCTTGTTCAGACAACTATGGTCTTCCCTAATATGCTAGAACAAGCTTTCATTCAGAAGATGATGTTCCACGATTGGATCATGGAAGTGGAAGTCATACTTCACTTCATTCACCTCCTCAAATAATTCTCCCTAACCCACAAGTTCAAGGTCACTCAAATCCATATTGGCAGGAAAGAAACTCTGTATCTGCTCACGTCATGGAGATGAAGTTACATATTGACAAGCTGGGAGAGCCGGGTATCGAAGTCTCAAGGAAGTTGGTTGTTGACTGGGTTCTTAAATCACTTCTTGAGTCATATAGTGAGTTCATTAAGGACTAATACGTGACAGAGCATGACATGAAATTTATTTATCTAACCTATTTGCATGTTGTTGCTGAATCAACAATAATTTGGCGCACTAGAAAAGCAAATTTGATTGGAAGATCAACTCCCCAAACTTCCATGGACATTGACAATGGAAACATTGGAAGTCCAGAAAATATTTCTCTTTCCAAGGGAAAGAGAAAGGCTAAAGTCTGAGATTTTCCCGTGTACCATTCCCAAAGAGTCCATATGTTTCTTTTTCATAAGGGCATTGGTTGCGAAGCTGCCCTGACTACATGAAAGATCTGATAAAAGGTAGAATCCAAAAGTTTGACTCTGCTTCAGGTAAGTCTACTATCCAACTCTATTAAGTTCCTAATTGTTGATTCTTAATACATGATGTGTCTAGGTCACATCTTGATGTTTTATAGAATCGAAGCAAAGAGAAGGAAGCTTAAAGGAAGAGTATGATGAATCTGGTGGTGAAGATGGATTTCAGTCGCATGGTTCGATGGTCGGATTTTTGAGCTGTTGCTTAATAGTTGTGATAGATTGCTTAGAAATATGTAGTAACATAGTTTTCATTTCGAATTGCATTGTAAGGAAAAGTTTTTCCGCATTTTTATAAATAAATAAAATTTTGTTGTTTTTTTTATTATTATATCTCCTTGCAATGGCATTTGTGAAAATTAATGTTTGTGTATTTCTATGTTAGCAATATGAATTTGATTCTTTTGTTTGTGGTAATGTCGAGTATTTGCCAAATAAGGAAAGATTCTCATCACCCAAGTTTCAAGTGGACAAAAACTTGGAATCATGCAAGTTGTATTGTATGATGAATGAGAATTTTCATCTTTGGTAAATTAAGACTGATTCCTTGTTCATATGTATATGTGAGTCAAGTGAAGGAATAGGGGATCGAGTACACTGGGTGTGCGTTGGTCAGGTCCACCACAAAGAACGATAAGACTATTCATCATGATTTACTAAAGTTTAGTAAATATGGTTATGCTTACACGTTTAAGTATAATTCTAAATCATTGGAAAAGTTCAATGTATGGCAGAACGAATGAGAGGAATCAAATGAGGCAGAAAGATAGAAGTTTCTCCAATCTGAAAAGATGGGAGAGTACTTAAGTATTGTGTTATATGAGCATCTTAATGATTATGAAAAGCATGTCACAATTGATCCTCTAAGGACATCTTAGTGCATTTGTATGACTAAGAAGAGGAATCGTGAATTGTTTGAAATGGTTAAATCAAGAAGATGAGTCATACTTCGTTCCAAGAACAAGTTATAGAGTCATACTCCAAGATTGTAACTTGAGTGACATAATCTTAAGAAGGTTTATAACACTTATCAAATGTAGAGTAAAATGTTTTCTACTCTTGTACATTTGAAATTGGTAAGTTGTGATATCTTGGTAAGGACAATGATCAACTAAAGACCAATTATGTGAAGTGTTTATCTTGATAAGAATCCGCACTAACTCTTGAATATTTGTTTTGTGAAGGAATGGTTCTTGACATATAATCTTATATGTCAAGAGGGCAGTGGGAGTCTTAACGATCTTAAAAGTTTCAAGAACTAATCAAGAGTAAACTTGTTGTTAAACACTAGCACACGACTTGAGGTTTGGAACCTATCGTGTTGACATGTTCTTGTTTCTGTGCCCATTCCAGTTAAGTTGACTATGTATGTGAGTTATTTGACTACTCAATTGTTTGCATGACAACTTGGAAGCAATGGTAGGCCCTTGTGCTGCCAGGTGGCAAGAAATTAAGATTGAACAAGTTCAACCCATATGAGTTTGAGTTTGTCACTAAACTTGTCTTGTGATTATGGTTTTGACAAATTCACATGGATAGGAACACATACACCATAAAATCTAAGTGTCATAAGGTTTCTCTCCACTTCAAGAAAATGATTGTGTGGAAACGCTTTCACTAAGTAGATTTTAAGATAGAAATTATGATATTTGCATTCTCAAATTCAATTATGATTACGACATTCCTTTTCATAATTCGAATTGTGAGGAATGGCAAAAAGTCTAGACATTTGAGACATATTGTTGTAAGTTCTTAAATTATTTAGACACACATATGAGCTATCTTAGGAAAGGTGTATGAGTTTGAGAAGCCTAGATAAAGTCTTATCAAAGCATCTTGTGTTAGAAATCTGAACTTTGGTAATGAAACTCAGTGAGTATCGATTTCCAGAAGTCCAGCTGATTTCTGACTACATGCCAAAGCTAGTGGGAGCATAAGTGTTATGCTAGTAAAATAATAATTATTATGCTAGTGAGAGCATAATAGATTATGGTAAATGTTTCAAGTTAGCAATGTTAATTATAGAAAACAAAAGTTTCAATTTGCAAGTTGCGGAGTTTCAAAAGTTGTTTTGATATAATTAAGGAAGAGGAAATTATACTTCTTTTCAATTCTAAAAGCTTAGATTGAGATTTTAATCACATTTAGTCATATATATATATATATATATATGAATGTTATGTTGGAATGGGTTAACATAAGGAAATTATGTATATGGAAATGTTAATTGCATTCTCAAAATTTGATTATGATTAAGGCATCCCACTTCATAATCAGTATTATGAGAACATGGCAAATAGAAATATTATAGCAAAAGACTGATCAAGTATCATGTCTTTATGTTAGACATTATGAATCGTGTCCCATATGCTTATAGGATCGATTGCATATGCTATAATATTCTCGTGTTCTAACTCTTTCCAAATGCCTTGGGCATTAAGAGGGAAAAAGGACTAGAACCGATTATGAATAAAGTGGTTGAGCAACTGTTAAGCACAATCTAAGGTTCACCAAGGATTGGTCGCTTAAGGACTGCTAGAAGTATAGTATTGGATGGACCATATTGTCATTATTATGAATAGACATGAGTCTATTAACAATGAGTTGTCGTATGGAAAATATGGAATGTTTCCATATTGGGAGTTGAAGAATAGATGAGAAAGATAGAAAATTTTATGCAAGAAGGATGTTCAAAGGAATGTACTTTGAATTTGAGACTTCATTTCCATGGAATTGTCCTGTAACAATCTCAAAAGGAATATTTTGTAATATCATTAGTCAAGTCTCTGTGACTTTTGGTACCTAGATGTCACACCTTCAGACCGGAACGGCGGAAACGTTCGAGGGCGGAGGACGTTATGTTTAGTATCACAACACATGTATCATAGTAACCATAGTAACAAACAACCATTGTATATTTGTATTAATATTAAAGTGTTTACAAAGTAGTGATTCACAAAAGATTGAATCCAAAAGTAAATAACAAAACAAGACATGAAGCTACCATACTTCATCTTCTGAATCCCGGGGCGCGTGCCTGTCTACTAGTTTCCTGAGAATACAAGTTATTTTGAAAGAGTAGATCAGCATTTAAGTTGGTGAGTTCATAAGTATTTTAGTGATGTAAAGTAAATTGAAAGTTCTTTTTAGAAAATTTTGCCTGTTCCTTCACAAAATCCTAGATCTTCTGATGTAACGAAAGATAAGTAAAAATGACTCTACAATTCCTTCCATGAGTACTAAATAGATACAAGTTATATACAATTTAGATTAAACAAACAATCGATTGTGTGAATCTGCCCTAAGCCCACAACCAAACAAGGAACAGGAAATGAGGCGGAAGTCACACATCCCATTGTTTGTTAGATCTTCATTGTATATAACCTTGGTGTATTCATTTGGTACTTACAAAGTTAATTGTAATAGTTCCTTTGTTTGATGAAAACATTCCTTAAGAAAATCATATATTTCCTTTGGTAATAATGGTGACCACAATAGTTCCTTCTATAATCACTTAATTTATACTGGCTATATATAATCTAATGTCGAATGGATAGTTAGTTGTGTGAATCTACCCTAAGCCCATAACCAAACAAGGAACAGGAAGTAAGGCGGAAAGCACGCATCCAACTGCCTATCAGATATTATTTATATATAACCCTGATGTATAAACTAAGGTATTATAGAATTAACCACTAAAGGCCCTTTAAGTTATATTGGTTTATTAAAATGGATTAAACCCTTTTATTGATAAGTTTCTAGTTTAGCCTACTAAACGTTCTATCTGAAAAGTATGTTTTTGTACTAGAAAACGGTATACTTAATTTGTATGCTATGACCTGACCTATACCTGGTACTCCTTATGATTACTTGGTGTATATATATATATATATATATATATACAACTAAGATCGGATAAATAGTAGACTGGGTGCATCCGCTCTAAGCCCACAACCAAAAAAGGATCAGGAAATGAAGCGGAAAACACACTCTACTGTCTATTGGACCCGATTAATATATATCCCTGATGTATGAACTAAGGAATCATAAAGTTAGCATGATATGCCCCTTTCTAAATGAATGTACTAAGACTTGACTGTACTGTTTGTCTTTTGTAAGTTTTCCCAAGTTTAAGACTATCTTTACTAGAAAATAGTTTGCATACCTTTTTATGTGAGAAGATCACTATACGAATGAAATGGGAAAATGAAAGTATTTAATAATATTATATAAGTAATTACTGAATCACTAACTACCTTAAAACTAGTTTGTTAATTAAGGTTAAGATCGGATGTGGTTATAACCATACTGATCAAAACTGATGTGACATTTATCACCGCTTGGCCTTCCGGCCAAACTGTAGCGAACAGTCGAGATGCGGGCTTATCAGTACAGTATAGATCTATACACACAATGTCCGTTCTCCCTCCAGAAGACTCTGGTTACAAAACACGACCTAACAAGTATATTGCTAAGCCGTGAAGTAGACTCACATTAATGTTATCTTGTTCTTTCTATTGTATGTTCCTTTTGTTCTTTGTCATTGTATGTTCCTCCCTGTTTCTCTTTATAGTATGTTCTTTCTGTTTCTCGTTATAGTATGTTCCTTTCTGTTCTTGTTATAGTATGTTCCTTTCTGTTCTTGTTATAGTATGTTCTGAACCGCTAAACTATATGTATTATAGTTTACTAGTATGTTTGTTTTGAACTGTCTCTGATTTGTAGAAAAGACTTGATTATCTACTGAGTTATGCTCGTACTTTAAAAACGGTGTTTTATAAACAATAAAGTAACATAACTTAAAAAGAGTTTTTGAAATGGTTTTGATCACTTATAAAAGCATAAGAAATTCTTTAACGTGATGGTTATCACAAATAACATTTACACAATTATCATTGTGTTCAACTTGTATCCCCCCCCCCCCCCCCCCGTAAAAGCATTTAAAAGATTGATTATAGGGTTATGAACTCACCTTATGTGGGTGATTCAATTGAAGATTCACGTAAGGATGAGAATTTCCACGAGTGGAGTCCCGAGACACAAATGAGTCCTAAATGACATATATTGATACGTATATGCATGAAATTAGCAAATCTAACTACAAAGGTGATTGGGAAACAAACTAGGCTGCAAGGATAACTCACTAAAGAAGTTTTGAAAACAAGATAGGAGGTTGAAGGAGTGTTCACAGCCCAATGGAGTTCACCGCCCAAATGGATGAATGGTTCACGGCCCAAGTTGGTTTACGACCCAACTTGATGAGTGTTTCATGGACCACTTGAGTGGTTCACGGCCCAAACTTGAAGAACACTTGAAGATTTTTTTGTTTTGGCTAGTGTTTGAAGATCCTAAGTTTTATTCTATAAGGAGATACAAAGGAAAGAGGGTGAAAAGAGTGGAAATGGTGTTCTTGAACTTATGATACTTGAGTAAGTTTGATAGAGTTTACGGCTAAGGGAAGGAAAGTGAGGAATAAATGACAGAAAAGTGTATATATAGGAGGGGTTGACGGCCACCCTTGGGTTGACGGCGGTGAACACCTTTTGATGGGTTTTTCAGATCAATTTCATTCCTCTAATCCTAAGCTAACACTCCTCAACATCCAATCCAACAGTGTACTAGGCATATAAATCATTAGAATGATCCTTAACAAGGCTAGAAGGCAATGGAATTAAGTCTAACTTTTGGTTGATTGGCTGGACTTATAAGATAAAAAATTTCAGGTTGTCACACTAGCCATTAAAAGGGAATCACTACATGATAGTTTAGAATCTAACACTTTCTAGCAGTGACAAGAATTTGGAATTCTTACACTTGCAATAAGGATTTGGAATGGTGAAATGAGCATCATTGAAATGTTTTTCAATTGATCTATTTCACAAAGTAAGGACCATAGAAAAACATAGTGTGCATGGTTGGAGCATGGCATAACTATTGTTTAGACAAACATGGTGTGCATGTTTGGAGCATGGCATGACTATTGTTTTGATTCAAGTATTAAGTTGATTATTCGAAAACTATACAATGAATAATGAGTAATCAATATGACTCAAAAATTTTTGGGCCATATAGGATTAGTATTATTCTTGTGTTTCACTTTGCATGTTTTGACTTCCCGAATAACTAGGTTATTCAAGCCATCTACAGTCGATCATACTTTGGAAGTAGGTATTGAGGCAAGACTGTCATGAATGGGTCTGTAGTTTGTCTAGGACAATGTGGCTATAGTGTTCATGAGTACTCATGGAATAAGATTCGAGTATTGGATTTAACCCACGCTCATTTGAATCACTTCATGGATTTTATCACGAGTGATCATGAGATGATACTATCTTATATTCTTCAAATGGAGACGTGTGAGTTGTAGCTACGAGCCGATTGCACATTGACATATGTAAAGGCACCAGTAACTTGGTTGTTATAAAACATGTCGCTGTGTGTAATTTGATGAGTAAGTACAAGCAAGCATTTGGGTCGAAGTTTATTCGTTCCTTTTACCCCATGTGGATAAAAGCGTTTTCTGTGGGCCCCTCGATGATTTAGTGATGACACCCCTAAGTGCTTGACCAAGCCTGGACTAATTTGATTTGTTCAATTAGTCGGTTGTCATAAATCAGAAATTGGGAAACAACAGATAGACAGAGAGAATGATTATAATCCATGTCTCAGTCCATATGATATCTAGAATGGAGGAATATATGATCCATTATCTAATGGGCGCGTCATTGACTAGGTCAGAGTTCGACAACGACTTTTAAGAGCTACGATTGCTAGTCGGGTTGGAGTCATGCTTGCAATAATAGTTATTAGACTTATCCAAGTGGGAGACTATTGGATTAGGTGTCTAAGCCCATAACTATTATTGATATGTACTTGATCCGAGAGTATCATGGTCCATTTGGGTTGCATGCCATCGGAACAATCTGAAGGATGGATAATTGAGAAGAGGTTATTTATGGTTTGTTAATATAATATAAGTTCTAATATATTAATATTAAATCATATTATTTAATTAGTATTGATCAATAATTAATTTGGAATTAATTTTGTGATCAAAAGAGATGAATTAAATATAACGGGTTGATTTGGCAAATCATTCATTCTTATAAAGTGGGCTTATGATCCATAGTTCTTCATGTTGGACTAAATCCATGTGGTAACCCATGGATACTCCATGGAGGTTTTTACCCATGGAGCATGAGGGATATGGAAAGTCATTAGGGTTTACATGGTGTAACCCTAGTTTGCCACACTATATTAGAACCCCTCTAGCTCATGAAATAGGACTTAAGTGGCACTAAGGAGTCACTAGTGGAAACACAAGAGGGCAAGCTGATTTTATGAGTGCAAGTGACATCTTCTCAAGTTGCTCCATTTGTTTGTGGTGTTGTGTGATTCCATTTGAGGTGCAACACTTGGGGCACTAAGTTCTTAAAGGTCCAAGGCTTTAACTACACTAAAAGGTATGTCATCTAACTTGTATTTCATGTTGTTTATACTCCATTGTATACTAGTTAGGATGATGCTTTGGAATATTGAATGTATGCATGTATAATAGATAAACCATAGATCCAAAGCATCTAGGGTTGCATGTACACCATAAGAGTGTTAGAATGCTCAAAACCCTTCAAGATCTATGTTCTGGTATTGAGTATGTTGTTATGTTGTAGTGATCTATTAGATCTATGTTCTGGTATTATGTATGATGCTATGTTGTAGTAATATGTTAGATATGTGTTCTTGTATTGAGTATGTTGCTATGCTATAGTGATTGGTGTTCTGGTATTGAGTATGTTGCTATGCTCTAGTGATCTGTAGAACTGTGTGTTATCTGTGCTTGTCGGTTATCATCTATGAAGTGCCCTTAGGGACTGTTGTGGTTATGTAGGATAGCATGAGAACTCTTGTTCTAGGCTCTCTTTCATGTTCCTTGTTTAGTTGTGGCTTTAGAGTAGGATCATCTGTTCAGGTAGCTATCTTACCTCTGGTTACTTATGGTTACGCATTTTATGGAGGTTAGTTGGTAATAGGACTGTATGTTGTGAGAGGACTAGTAGGCGGTAGTGAGCTGTATGATTGTTGTTTGCTTGTATTATGTTCCTACTTGATCCTAATTGTTTATATGTCGACATGTTGTGTTAGGTTTGGGTTGAGGCAGTCCTGCTGTGTGTTGTAGGACAAGATACCTGGTGTTAGCCGGCTGTAAGCCATAGGCATGGAGGCTCGAGAGGAGCGGTTGGGTTGAGGTGGTAGGCCAACAAACCCTGGTATTCCGGCCCAGATAGATCGAAGGCCTGCCAGGCGGTCCAGTTAGGCCGAAGGCCCGAAGAGCGACAGTTATGCATGCTTATATGTTTATCGTATGTGGTATTTTGGGGGAAACTCACTAAGCTTTATACTTACCCGGTTGTTTATTGTTTCAGGTATCACTAGTGTCTATGGGAAGACGAAGGCAGGACTATAGACACTCATCAACAACATTGAGGATTTCACATTTTCTATGATACTCTGATTTTTTTAATAAATGTAATTTGGAATAAACGGTTTCTTTTTCTTACTAATGGACGTATAAATGGGGATGTTTCACCTTAATAAATGAAAATTTTTGGTTGTGAAAAATGGGATGTTACAGATGGAGCTTTACTTTGTTCTTTCAGTGCCTTGAAATTTAGCTTTTAACATATCCCAAATTCCTTTTGCAGTTTTGCAACCTCAAATTTAGCCATAAACAACAAGAAGAAGAGCTCCTCGCAACTCTCTCATACATCTCTTATTATTTTGCTTTCTTTTTCTTATCTAAAGTCCCATAGCTTATGCATTAGCTGCATCTCCAAAAGTGGTAGCTCGATTATCATCATGGTCACCTTTATTTATTGGCCTCCTAAGATCTTCATCCAAACCATTGAGATAATCGTCCTTTTTATCCGATCATTGATCGTAGTATTCACGAAGCAACATTGAGGTTTTTGTCGACGATCTAACATGATTTGCGTAGTTCATGATAGTGTTTGTATTCAAATTTTTCCGTTGAAATAAAATATGATTCGTGTGCATTGATTTAGACAAAAGACAGAATCAAAAATACAAACATATTCGAAGAAACATGTTTCAATTGCAAAAATTATATCTAAAAACAATTTTAGAACTAAAAATGAAAATAAAAGAAAATTTATGAAAGAGTTGAAACAATATTCCCGTTCTGATACCACCTAAAGAGTTATGAAGTCAATAAATGAATCAAATGAAAGTTTAGATGTAAGAACACATCATGTAAATAATACTTGTCAACTTTATGATTGATCATGAAGGTTAGAGTACAGATGAGAGAAAGTAAAATGCATAAAGTGTGTGGAAAGCGTTAACGAACCCCTAACCTATAATACTATATATGGGCAACATATCAAATAATCTCAACTGACCACAAAACAAACATGTAGATTTTGACATTTGTGTGCATACAAAAATGTTATATACATCGAAATAATAATCATTTCGATATAAATTAGAAGATATATCGTTGATATGAAAGTCTTCGATATTTGTTGCACTTCAAAGTTACTTTCGACATGTTGATTCTTCACAACAAAACATTCTCTACAACATCTCGCACCGTACCGTCACATCTTGCACAGTTTCATACATCCTAATTCCTAAAAATAGATTATAAAACGTATTGCATATATGTTAAAACTCAGAAAGATGATTTATTCCTTCTAACGAAGTGCAAGATTTTTTTATAATGTCCCTAAAAAATATAACATTTATATGCTTGAACTATTTTTCAGTTAGTATTTACATTTTTCTCCATGTGTTTAAAGTAATTGATTTAGATTACATATAATTCATGCGTTCTGTTTTAAGACTGAAAATACAATTAATAACTAAAATGACGCTAAAGTAATATTCGCATGTAGAATTTACTTCATCTAATTTTTAAATGAAACTAAATCAAATTTCGCATATATTCCTTAGACAAAGATTCTTCATTGTAACCCTCGAAGCTCTAATAAAATGTAACTTCGCCCCTTATATTTGTTTAATACCAACTTTGCAAGTTGTGTGAATTTAAAATATACATAAAAGAGGGTACAACCCATAAGCATAAATGACAGTAGTCAGACTAAGCACTTCTATTAATATTAATAATATTATCATCATTATGGTATCTCATATTTAATCAACTGATCAATTTATTAAAATATTCATTTAAATTAAACAAAACTTTTTGTCATTTAATATTTATATAGTTTATAGTAATAGTTAATTGCACCAACTAAAATCGGATGTCTTTTAATGTATAAGATTATACATAACTTGCTTATGCTATTGAACCCACCTTGTTATATTCGGTCAACATTGAGATGGACACGAGTTTCAACAGATTAATAAACAATTTTTTTTAATATCGTGCCAGAAAAAACAAGAAATGAGACAAATTTAGCCAGCATTTATTGACAAAAAAAGAGAATTAGAAGAAATTGATAACCTATAAAACTAGCTTATGTCGATAGCCTATGTGATTATGAATCATATGGAATTTTGTGTATGTTTATTAATATACATATATACATGAATTTGATCTTATTGACATCTATAAAATCTTTTAAATTAAGTTGTTATGAGTATGAGTTATATGTAAATTGGCATATTGTTTCTTTGTTTTTCTTATTGTTTTAAAAAAATATGCACGTACGAGATAATCAATAGCTTTGCTTTCGTGGATTTTTTTTATGATTTATGGGTTTTTGTTAACAAACAACCCTAGCAAGTTAGAAATTACAAAAAAAAAACTAAAATTCATAAAAAGATATTTAAGCCATCAAATTCAATTAATTTTTCTTCTGCTACAGTCTATAACATACATAAAATCCAATTAAACAACTCAAACAATAGTAAATAATAAGAGCTCCTTTTTCTGATTACACTTTAAAAGATATAAGCATTACGAAATAATCAAAAAGAACGAACCATTGTAAAAATCACCTTATCAAAACTTTTTTTTTTATTAACCTCAACAGTTTTTAGTGGTTGGTTGTACATACAGAGTACATTTAAACATCTTTTAGTATTAAAACTATTATAAACTATATGATTGACTCTCTTAAAGCATCAACCTGATGAGGTTATGCGAGGTTTTTCACCCAAACAGATAATGAAAAATGAAAAAGATATTGGATGAGTTTTTTGTTTTCAACTAATTGTAAACCGACTATAAAAAAAACCATCAAAAAAGCTAATTGAAAAAGTTATCTTAATATACAGTTATAACTCAATGGGTTTCATTTGTTCTTTTTAAAGGTATTATTTTGCTTGGCGGTTGACGATAGATAAGCTTCCTACAAGTGAAACTCTTGATCGTCAAGGCCTAGATGTTCCTTCTCTTCTTTGTGTATTGTGATACATGTACATGGATGGAGTCGGCTTCTCATCTTTAGTAGCCATGTTGCGATTGACGTATTGAATTAGGTAGTTAGATGGTGGGGGTACCCGTATTTTTGATTTCGTCATATGATGATTCATTGTCTTTGTTTATTTCACTTCGGTTGCAGAAGATAAAAGACCATCTTGGAGGCGTATTTTACAGTTTATGGTGGGATAAATGGTTGTTTCGAAATACCATTTTTCTTATAGGATCCACTTGAAAAAGAAGGATTTGTTTGAAAGCATATCACTTTGGGTGGTTGGCTTCAATATCTTAAAAGTGTTTGTTCTTTATGTTTATTTTATTTTTATTTTTTGTAAGGTTGGAAGGCCTACGTTTTAGGTGAAAGGTGGCCGGAACCGTACCGATGAACACCACCTGGCACCCTAGGTGCGGTTTAGGGGGAATTTGGCTTACCTTTTTGAAAGGTAAAATTTCGTTTTGGAAAAGTTACAAAAAATCATGTTTTCTTGAGTTTTTCAAAAAGTCAGTTTTTCTTATATCAAAAATCCAAAAATAGTTTTAAAATCATTTTACGAAACATACTTTCCAATTTATCTTTTTCAAAAAAAAAATTGTCTTTCAAAAAGATAAGTCAAACATCCCCTTAGCTCCCTACGGTTTCCCCTCACCACACTCTATCTTCTCTGATTGGCCGGAGCCATTTAAATGTGATTTTCATTTCTTTTTTTTTTTCTTTTCAATTTTTATTAAATTATATATATATATATATATATATATATATATATATATATATATATATATATATATATATATATATATATATATATATACTACCAATTATAAAAATATATTAAAAGTTATGGTTATTAATATGTGAAATCTTCAGAAAAGTCTTATTATTTTAAGAAAAATAAAAATAAAATCCTCAAGTTATTTTTTTAAATATAAAAACCCAAGAAACCGGTAAGTTTTCACTTTACACCATTTTAACCTGTTTAGCAGGTCATATGACCAAATCGTTAATTTTTCGAAAATAATGAGATTTTTCTACAAATTTCCTCAAAATTTGTATATAACGTATAAATGTATTTTTGAATATTTTTTTACATATTAATGAAATATTTAAGTTTTTATTATATTTTTTTAGGTTTTTTAATGTATTTTAAATGTAAAAAATATATTTTTTTTGACGGATTTATATGATTTTTTTAAGAATTTTTAATGTTTACTTAAATTCTTTATATAATTTTTTACATATTTTTCGTATTTTCAAAATATAAACATTTTTTTTTTGGTATTTATGTGATTTTTTTAAGAACTTTTAACTATTTTGATGTATTTTGGTATATTTTTTTACGTATTTATGTATTTTTTATTTCAAGTTTCATTATAAACTAACTATTAAACATTGTAGATGAAAAAAAAAACATTAGAGTACTTCAAAACAAGTATTTTATAAAGACGATTATTAGCAATCAACGTTATTTTTGCAGGTAATTCTTCTCTCCCTTTTATAATTCAGTTTGTAGATGAACACAATTTAAGAATATTTTTGTCGCTAATAAAAGTATTCGTAAACTTTGTTCATCTACAAACTGAATTCAACAAAAAATGAAAGAATTTACCTGCAAAAATGAAGTTGATTGCTAATAATCTCTGAAAAATATTTATTTTGAACGTACTCTAGTGTTTTTTTTCTTCATTTTCAAGGTCTCTTAGTTAGCTTACAATGAAACTTGAAGTAAAAATGAATAAATACGTAAAAACAAAATTATCAAAATACATAAAAAAAACTTCAAAAATACATAAAAATATGTAAAAACATAACAATACTCTAAAAAAATAAATACATGATAAAATATACCAAAATACTTAAAAATACGTAAAAATACTTAAAAAATCATATAATTATGTAGCAAATACGTTTATACATTTAAAATCCATAAAAACGTAAAAATACATATATGAAAAACTTAAAAAAAAAAAACTTTAATATATATATATATATATATATAACATAAACATTTGTAAAAAAATACATAAACATGTGATAAACTATACCAAATACATAAAAGTACGTAAAAATACTTTAAAAATCATATAAATACATCAAAAATACGTTTATACATTTAAAATATATAAAAACATAAAACAACCATATGAAAAACTTCAAAAAATTTAATAATACATGAATATATATATATATATATATATATATATATATATATACACACACACACACACACACACACACACACATATAAATACAAAAAAATACGGTCATACAATATACATATAAGTTTTGAGAAATATTTAGAAAAGTCTTATTATTTTTAAAAAACTAACAATTTGGTCTCATGACCTGCTGAACATATCAAAATGAACTAAAATGAATAAATTTGCGGGTTTCTTGGGTTTTTCTATTCAAAAAAATAATTTTGGGACTTCATCGTTAATTTTTCATAAATAATAGGATTTTTATAAAGATTTCATTTTTAATTTCATACAAAAAGAGTATATTTAACATTCAGTCCAGGTGAGAAATTTCAACTTTAAAATTTAAAGGTTTTAATGTTACTCACGACGTGAGACATGTATGTCGTGTCGTGGGGAGATAAGTGTAATAGTGCATCACCTTTAGGCTCCCGACGTGAGCACTTATGGCTTACGACGTGAGATCAACGTGAGAGGAAACCCTAATTTTGGGGGTTTTATTATGTATTTAAAGGAAGTGAGGGCTAGGGCTACCCCACCCTCTGCCTCCATCATGTCCTTGCACTCCCCTTTAAAACACTAACATCCATATTTGATCTAGAGCTTATTTGTTTTGATTCTAGTCAAGGAGGAGAAGAAGAAAAAGAAGCGCATCTTGTCCATCATTTATGCATTCAAGTCTCTCCATCAAGCATTCTCACACCTTATGGACCTTTTATGAGTTTCAAGTTCATTGCTTTATGAATCCATAGGCTCAGATCTAGGTTTTTATGCTTAATCCATCATATTCAAGATGATGTAGTGGTTGAAATCCATAAAGTTGCCAGCTTTATGGAATATGGTCGAGTTTTATGACTCTTTCATGAGATTTGGTGTCATTTTCTCCTTTTGTGCCCTCGTTAGTGTTTAGGACATGCATGCCAAAAAAGCGATGATTTTTATTATGTTCTGGAGTAAATAAGACACTATGGAGGATTTGGTTGCTTGGCAAAAAGGGATTAAGAGTTTCATTAAACACTTCTGTCTAGAGTGTCCTCACGATGTGAGCTCTTGGATGTCACGACGTGAGGATGGTATTCCTCGACTATTTTGACTTATTAGGTCACGACGTGACCATTAGGTATCACGACGTAACCAGTGGTCGTGGGACTTTCGAGTGTGGATTGATTTTTGACTTTCATCAGGGTTTGACCAAGTTTGAACTAAGGGTATTTTGGGTATTTAGAGTTGTAATTGAGATTGGTCACTAATTGATGAATAGGTAACGAGTAGATCTGAGATTCAGAGTAGATACCTATTCGAATATTTGTTCAGATTGAGAGGTGAGTTTTCCTCATTATTTTTGTGGGTCGAAGGCACTAATGTCGGCCTATTAGTTTATTTATTCTGGTATATAGGTTGTTCATATGTGGTAGTGATCTATAGATCTGTTGACTGGTTATATGATTATCTGTTGCTAAGTATATGTTATTTGTTATTTATATGTCGACATAGTATGTGGAGTTGAGATTGTACTGCTTTATGTTGTCATTCAACAAACCAGGGCATTCCAATCAGGAGGTTTTGGGCTTGAGTTAATCCAAACAGGAGGTTGTGGACCCGCTATGTATTGGGCAAGCCAACCCTAAGTTTGTGGGCCAAGGCATTCCAACCATAAGGTTGTGGGCCAGTGGTAATCCAATAAGCTTTGGCTTACAGTTTCAACTTAATGTTTCAGGTACTTCAGATGCCCGTGACAAGGTGAAGGCATGATCGTGCACATCGTTTGGATTTATGTTATTTAGATTTATGTTATTAGATTTTGGGATACACTGATTACTAAAATACACTTTTGAAACAATGGTTTTATTAACAATTATGGGTTTGGGTTGTTTTTGAAAAGTTAAAATTTATTGTGATTTTTGGGATGTTACAAGTTGGTATTAGAGACTTAGTTTGATGGAATTGGATGAACATTCACGTGAAACTAGACTCAAACTAACGAACTAAAAATGTTTTTAAAATGGTTTTCAAAATTGTTTTCAAAAGTAACCAAGGAAGGATGTGATGTGTACGATAAACTGGATCAAGAATGTACACCCCAAGTTACCCCACTGTTATTTGATATGATGCTTATGATAGAACAGTATGCTATTGATAGGCTAAGGATCTTCAGGAGTTGCATGATAGAACTGTCTGATGTATGATGCATGATATCCTAGGGTCACTTCTTGTATAAAATTGACATCATTATTGTAGTTGCTTAGTGTATGCATCATAGTTGTACATAACTAATATTTTTTAGCCTGAGAATGTTTCATTTAGCCTTATTTCATGTTCCTTGTTTGGTTGTGGGATTAGGCTAGAATCAAGTGTTCGGTTTTCTATAGGATCCAGTGTTATGTATGATTAGCATACATGATTGTTGCAGGGTTGATGGAAGTTTCACGGATGAGTGTATGTGTGAGCAGCTGGCCAGATGAGGAATGTATAGCCACGAGAGTGAGTGAGTGAGAGAGAGAGAGAGAGAGAGTGAGTGAGTGAGGATAGGATATATGCGTATCCTAGTTGTTGTATTTATGATTGGGTGGCTTTGATGATCCTTAAGACAAATACGGGTAGGTGTGGAAGGTAGTATGGTCCCGTACTACTAAAAGTATAGGATTCGTACGCGTAGAAAGGAAGTCACGAACCCCAAGGGTTTAGTCTTGTCTTTTGTGTGTAGCAATTTTATTGTGGCTTTTCTGATGTGTCTTGGTTTAATTTCAGAATGGTGGAGATGAGAGGATCAAGATCTGGAGTGGGTGGCCATGATAGGCCAGGTTTGACTGATGATCAGATTCGGGAGATCATTGCCACTGAGGTGGCTGCTACTGTCTGGAGTTCTACCACCATTGCCACCTCCACCACTACACCACCCATCATATCCGCCACTACTCATGACCGCCACCATCACAATTTCTACAGCAACCACCGACATCACCTCCGCCATTACCCACTGATATGTGCATAATTAGCCATATGTTTAGTATAGATTTTTCTTCATTTTTAGCTAATTATGTGCATAATATGGACAAAAGGTACTTAATAATGTCTAAATTGTGTTTTCAGTCTAGAAGACATACTTGGAAGCAAAAAGGAATAAGGAGAAGCAATTAGAAACCAAAGAATGAAGAAAAAGAAGATATTTGGAGCTACTCAGCGAGTCTACGAAGCTACTCGGCGAGTTCTCGAGAATATTCGCGAAGAAAAGTCAAGAGTCCTTGATAAACACGTATTTTCCACATCTACTCAAAGAGTTGGGGACCTACTCGCCGAGTTGACCCTGTTTTGTGATAAGTATAAATTGGGAACCTTATTCCGAATTGGGGACTTTTCTGGCTTTTTGGGAGATACACCTGCGATTGAAGAACCCTTTGGAGACATGAAGAACCCTAATCTTTGATCTTTTGAAGACTCAAGGCGAATTAGGTTATATTTTCCACTTAATCTTAGGATTTAATCATGACTAGCTTAGTTAAATTCGTTTTTGAGCTTGTTTCAACTGTAATCATGAGCTAAATTCGTGTTGTTTCTGTTTAGGAAAAACCAAGTTACTCCTATGGTTTGATTATTACTTCTATTGATTGTTTATTGGTGATTTTATTAAATTAAGTTTGTTAAAGAACCTTATGCATTAACCATAACTATTTTCTGTTAATTGGAAGACAATTAAGCTGCATGAACATCTCTTAGTTGTTAACCTTATATGTTTATGTGAACATTTCATCATATGTCTAGGATTAATGAACATGAAACTGGGATTAATTAGAGAATGGGTAAATTAATGTGTGAGGGTAAATTAATGTGTGAGCTTGTTTGAGAAACCAACAAACAAGAGGTTAGTTGAGTCACCAACTTGATTAACCAATTACAAATCTTATTTAATCCAAATAAATGAACTATGGAGTTAATTAGTTTAAACAATTGGCCACTGCTTGAATTAATTAATTTTCTAAGGGTTAGTAATAGTGAACATGAATCTAACCATTATAGTTGGTAACCAATAACAATTAATTATCATTTTATTATACAAATAACCATAGGAGTGAATTGGTTGGACCTAAACAAAAACTTTCTATCAAATTTGGTGAATTTTTACTTGTTTTTAGTTGTTAGTTAAGTTTCTAGTCTTGTAAAACTAGAGAAAAACCCTTTACTTTTATTACTTGTTTAGTTAAAATTAGTTATTAGTTTAATTTCCGTTCCTTGAGTTCGACACCCTACTTATCCAACTATACCACTAAAAGACAGGTTCACTGCCTTTGTGTACTAAATTTATAAGTTAAAAGTAGGAATAAAACCAGTGCATTTCACACACATCAAGTTTTTGGCGCCGTTGCTGGGGAACGGTTCAAAAGTTAAGTCTAATTCCTAATTTTATCGATCCTTTGTGTGAGTTTTTCTTGAACAAAGTTAATTTTTTAGTAACTCAGTGAGTAGGTTAGGTTTTAGAATTTATTAGTTTTTTTTAGAAGTTTTTATTTAGTTTTTTTAATTTTTTTTTAGTTTAGACAGGCTACTCGTCGAGTGCACTCGCACCTACTCGGCGAGTACCCTGCTGTTTGGCAAATTAATTTTTATTTTCGTTTAGTTTCATTTTTTGTTCTTTTTACGCATTTTTCTTGTTTTATTGCAGAATTTTCTTGACCAGAGGATCCAACACTCCACTGGTACCCCCTTTTGAAGACCCAGAATCCGCATTGAGAAAGAACAAAGGCAAAGACATTGAAAGCTCGAATACACCTAAGAAGTCGCCTTTGTCTAGCTTGAAGACTGTTTTTGGGAAGAAGAAGGGTAGCAAATCAGGGGCATCCAACGCCTCTTTAGCCAGCGAAGACCCGATTAAAGAAGACACTGAGTACGAAACCGAAGAAGAAGAAGAACCTACATACGGGCAGGACTCCGATTCCGAGGACGATTTAGCTATTATCATGGCTAACATCGATGAAGTCCCCATGGGGGAATGGAAGAAGAGGATACGCGATGATACTGGCCCAGTACTTGTGTAACCCGTAATTCCCGCAACTGCTACTTTTGAGCTTAAGGGTCACATCCTTGCTCTACTTAAGGAGATCCCCTTCACCGGCAAAGACCACGAAGATGCTTAGAAACACTTGGATGAAGTTAATGATGTAGCTGATTATTTCAATGTTCCAAATGTGCCTTGGGAAACTTAGCTACTTCGCATGCTTCCGGTTACATTGAAGGGTGCTGCAAAGGATTGGCTCAAGTCACTACCCCCCCGGATCCATCACTACATGGGCCAAGATGAAAGAAGAGTTCATTGATCAATTCTGCCCACCATCCAAGATATCGAAGCTAAAGAAAGCCATAGCCAACTTTGAACAACAAGCTGGAGAGTCACTTTATGAAGCTTGGGAGAGGTACAAGAGCTTACTAAGGAATTTCCCACATCATGACCTTAATAGTCAACAAGAAATCTCCATTTTCTATGATGGAGTAAATGTCACAACAAGGCAATTACTTGACTCGCAAGGTCCACTCACGAAGAAAGCACCTCCGGTGATAAAGCAACTAATTAAAGAACTCTCTAAGCACTCTAGAGAATACCACAATCCAAGAAATGATGTGACAAGGGGGTCCGCCTATGCAGCTTCAGAAGATTTGTCAGCAGTCATGGCTATGTTGAAAAACATGGATAGGAGGATAGACAAAATGGATCAAACGATCCATGCTATTCGGGTGGGCTGTGAGAACTGCAATGGGCCTCATCTTACTAGAGATTGTGACTTAGATGAGAATGGCAATAAGAAGGTGCAAGTGTGCTACTCAAGTGGTGACCGATATGATGAAGATTGGCGAAAGAGAAAGAAAGAGTGGCTCCCTTATGATGAGTACAAGAAGGCTAAGGAGGAGAAGTTTAAACAAAAAAAAGAGGTTATTACCAAAAGGAGGAACCGACACAAGAAAGAAAACCAAGTTTGGAGGAGATGCTTACCAAGTTTGTAGCTGCTTCAGAAAAGAGACATAATTGATCATGATGCTGCAATCCAAGAAACAAGAACAATGCTTAGAAATCAACAAGCATCCATCCACAACATTGAGACACAGCTGGGGCAACTTGCTCAACAAATCAATCAAAGATCACCGGGAGAACTTCCTAGTAAAACTGAAAACAACCCACGAGGCGCGCACATAAATATCGTGACAAAAAGAAGTGGGAAGATAATTACTCCTCTGGCCCCTATTCAGACTGAAGAAACCAAGGAGTTGCAAAAGGAAGATGCAGAAAAACAAAACAAAAGTCAAAATCTGCATGATACAGAAGCTACTCGTCGAGTTCAGAATATGGACTGGACGAGTCCAGTGACCATTCCGAAAAATCAGATTCCTGAAAATCCCTTTCAGCCTCCAATGCCATTTCCAGCCCGAGCTAAGCAAGAAAAGAAGGAAGAGGAATACCAGAAGTTTCTAGACCATATAAAAGCTCTTCAAATCAACATACCATTCATCGAAGCAGTTGCACAAATGCCAAAATATGCCAAATTCCTCAAGGAGCTTCTAACCAATAGAAGGAAGATGGAGGAAGTAAAAAAGGTAGTTCTTAATGAGAACTGCTCAGCGGCCATGTTAAGCAAACTACCAAAGAAGAAGGGTGACCCGGGAAGCTTGACTTTGCCTTGTCAATTTGGTAACTTGGCCACCATTCATGCTTTGGCTGATTCGGGAGCAAGTGTGAACCTCATGCCTTATTCATTTTTCAAGAAATTGGATCTCCCGGAACCAAGGCCAATTCGAATGGCAATTCACTTAGCAAATAAAACAGTCACATTTCCAAGAGGAATATGTGAAGATTTATTGGTCAAGGTGGACAAGTTTGTGTTTCCCGCAGACTTTATAATTCTAGACATGGAAGCGGATCCTCAAGTCCCGATCATCCTTGGAAGAGCTTTCCGTAACACGACAAGTGTTATAGTGGACATGAGAGACTCGAAACTTACTCTACGAGTGGGGGATGATTCAGTCACTTTCGGGGTCGATCAAGTTATGAAGCATGCGAGGAATAGTGATGACACGACATTTTCAATTGACATGTTGGATGAATTGATGGAGGAATGGGATAATGAAGACCCAAACAAGTCTACCATCATCTTTAATGAAGAACTTGATGCTGAAAAAGACCTACTGGAAATTGATAGATTACTGGAAAAAGCTGATTATGAGGAATTAATGAAGAACTTTGAGCACTCTACTCGCCGAGTAGACTCGATCTACTCGCCGAGTCTAGTTGAAGAAACCCGAGAAGTCGTGAATTCTGCAGAGGACTCACCGAGTCCCTTACCTGTACTCAGCGAGTACAACATGTAGAACACAAAAACAGAGCTCAAAGCACTACCAGATCACTTGGAGTATGCCTTCCTTGAAGATGGTCATCAAAAACCAGTTATAATAGCTTCTGATCTCTCCAAATCTGAAAAAGAAGAATTAATTCAAGTCTTGAAGAAGCGAAAGCGGGCCATTGCATGGAGCATTACCGATATCAAGGGAATAAGCCCCTCTTATTGTTCTCAAAAGATTAACCTGGAGGAAGGATCAAAGCCGGTTGTGCAACACAAAAGAAGATTGAACACAAACATGCAAGAAGTGGTCAAGAAGGAAGTAGTCAAGCTCTTAGATGCAGGGATCATTTATTCTATTTCTGACAGTTCGTGGGTGAGTCCTATCCAAGTGGTGCCCAAGAAAGGAGGGATGACAGTTATAACTAACGGGAAGAATGAGCTTATTCCAACACGAACGGTAACCGGTTGGCGAGTGTGCATCGATAATCGAAAGCTAAACGATGCCACTCGTAAAGACCATTTTCCTTTACCTTTTATTGATTAAATGCTAGAAAGTTTGTCGGGCCATAGCTATTATTGTTTCTTAGACGGATTTTCGGGTTACTTCCAAATACCCATAGACCCAATGGACCAAGAAAAGACCACTTTCACTTGCCCAAGTGGAACTTTTGCCTATCGTCGCATGCCCTTTGGGTTATGCAATGCACCTGCGACATTTCAAAGGTGCGTGATGGCCATTTTCCACGAAATGGTGGAAAAATTCATGGAAGTATTTATGGACGATTTTTCTGTTTTTTGGATCTTCCTTCCATGATTGTCTCACTAACCCTGATTTAATGCTTGCAAGGTGTGAAAAAACCGACTTAGTCCTTAATTGGGAAAAATGTCACTTTATGGTCAAGGAGGGTATAGTTTTAGGCCACAAAGTTTCCAAATTGGGAATTGAGGTGGATCAGGCAAAAATAGATACAATTGCCAAATTACCTCCACCAACTAATGTGAAGGGCATTCGAAGTTTTCTAGGTCACGCGGGTTTTTACCGGCGTTTCATAAAATATTTTTCGAAAATAGCTAGACCTCTAACACAATTGCTTTTAAAAGATGCACCATTAAAATTTACTAAAGAGTGTTTAGAGGCTTTTGAATTTTTGAAAGAAAAATTGACTAATGCCCCGATCATTATTGCCCCGAATTGGGATTTAGCATTTGAAATAATGTGTGATGCTTGTGACTTTGCATTAGGAGCTGTCCTTGGTCAAAGGGTTGATAATCACTTTCAACCCATTTATTATGCAAGTAAGACTTTGAATCCTACCCAAGAGAATTACACCACCACCGAAAAAGAATTACTAGCTGTGGTGTATGCTTTTGACAAAATCTGCCCTTATCTAGTTTTATCTAAAACCACTGTTTTTACTGACCACTATGCTATCAAGTATTTGTTTGCCAAGCAGGATGCCAAACCAAGATTGATACGTTGGGTTCTACTTCTACAAGAATTTGACATCGAGATACACGATAAGAAAGGAATGGAGAATATAGCAGCCGACCACTTGTCAAGGCTAGAAAACCCGCAATTGGAAGCATTGGTGGAAGATAAAGTTGGAGATGACTTTTCGGATGAGTACATTATGGTAACCACGGGGGAAGAGCCATGGTTTGCGGACATATGTAATTACTTAGCTAGCAAGTATATCCCAAAAGATCTTACTCGCCAACAAAAGAAGAAATTCTTTTCAGAAATAAAATACTACTTTTGGGATGAGCCATATCTTTTCCGAAATTGCGCGAATGGAATCATTCGAAGATGTGTCTTCGGAAATGAAAGTCGACAAATTTTGGAGCATTGTCATAGCGGGCCCACCGGTGGACATCATGGAGCACACTAGCAGAAGATATTCGATATTGGGTTTTATTGGCCCACTATTTTTAAAGATGCTACCCAATATGTCAAAGAATGTGATGCATGCCAAAGAGCGGGAAACATTTCATCCCGAAACGAAATGCCACAACATAGTACTAAAGTGTGCGAAGTATTTGACGTATGGGGGATCGATTTCATGGGACCATTTCCCATGTCAAAAGGCAACAAATAAATATTGGTGGCGGTGGATTATGTATCCAAGTGGGCGGAGGCACAATCTTTACCAACTATTGATGCTCGGGTGGTGGTGCGATTTTTCAAGAAGTTATTTTCGAGATTTGGAGTTCCTAAAGCCCTTATAAGTGATCGAGGCACTCACTTTGCGAATGATCAGTTAGAAAAGGTGTTAAGGAAATATGGGGTAACCCATAAATTCTCTACATCTTACCATCCACAAACAAGTGGGCAAACTGAAGTGACAAATAGAGCCTTAAAAAGAATTTTAGAGAGATCGATGGGGAGCAGTCGGAAGGAATGGTCGGATAAGTTAGATGATGCACTTTGGGCCTTCTGAACAGCTTTCAAAACACCTATTGGTACTACACCATATAGGCTAGTTTATGGAAAGTAATGTCATTTGCTGGTGGAAATAGAGCATAAAGCTTTTTGGGCTTTAAAAATGTGCAACTTTGATATAGCTAAGCTTATAAACAACCGGTTGATGCAAATGAATGCTCTTGAGGAACTTCGCAATGAGGCTTACACTAACTCCTTAATTTATAAAGAGAAAACCAAGAGTTGGCATGACAAGAGGATCAAGGGTAATAAAGATTTTCATGAATGGCAAAAGTTGTTGCTTTTTAATTCAAGACTCAAACTTTTTCCGGGCAAACTAAAGTCAAGATGGGATGGTCCATTTCTAGTGAAGAAGGTGTTTCCACATGGAGCTATCGAGTTATTGTCAAGAGATGGCAACCCTTTCAAGGTTAATGGACATAGAGTGAAAAAATACGAAGAAGGAATCCAGAGAAATGAAGACATAGAAGAAGGGCTGCTGCTAGAGGGAATGGCAGAAACGTAGAATGGAAGGAGTCCAGATAATGACTCCTTAAAAAGAAGCGCTTCCAGGAGGCAACCCGAGTTTAGAGTTTGCATTTATTTTCCCTTTGTTTTCTTTTTCATTCCTTAGGATCTGTTTTCTTTCATTCTTCTTCTGAAATTATGTTTAAAAATGATTGCTTGAGGGCAAGCAATGCTCAAAGTGTGGGGTGGTGGTTTAAAAATTAATTTTTTTTTTAAAACTGCATGCTCTACTCGCCGAGTTTATATGTACTACTCGGCGAGTACCTATTCGAAATCCCCGAAAATCGCGAATACGCATTTCTACTCGGCGAGTAGATGTTTATACTCGGTGAGTAGAACATTTACACGGGTTTTTACAATCTGTAAATTAGGGTTTTTTTCTTTTATTCACTTTCACCAAACCACTCATACTCGTCATGCACTTCTACTCTTAAGCCATTTCTCTAGTTTTTTTTCTTTCTTGTTGAATCTCCATCCACCAAGTGAAAAGGTATGATTTTTACTCTCAATACTTGTTAAAGATTGCAACTTTATCAATTCTTGGTTCTTATTTTGCTTAAAATCCGGATTTGGGGGTTTTCTCCAATTCTAGGGTTTTTAGTTTACTATGAATTAGGAAGCTTTAGACAAAATTTCTTATGGATGTGTGTTTAAGGGACTTAATACAGCAAACCCCTTTGCAAAATTAGGTGTTTTCATTGACCTAATATGGTCCGATTGAAAACTGTTCCCGAAGTTCATCCTACTCGCCGAGTAGTTCATGAACTCGATGAGTAGGTGCCAAGAGAGATCTGTTTTGGTTGATTTTAATTGTTGGGTTTTGTTTGTTGTTGTTCTCTTGATGCTATTTTGCAGAAATTATGTCTAGAAGAGGGCAGACTTCAAGGGGAGGAGGCCAAGGAGATATTCCATGGCTTACTTTTCAACAAATAACTTCAAGATCTTCACAAGCCCGTGCAAAGAACAGATTAGAGGCTCTCAAGCAAAAAGAAATTCACCTTCCCAATGCAGTTAATTGGGATTGGTTGGGAAAAATTGGTTTGGAAGAAGAATTGACACCTTACGTGTTGAAATCTTGTGATGTGGGAGAATCTACAATAATTTGTGATGGATGGTTACAGATATTCAAGATCCAAGAACCAGTCTTTGTAGAGCTATGTTGGGAATTTTTTGCTACCATCTCATTCCGAGGTGGTAGTGAATATTATAACCCCAATTTCATTTCTTTTTCACTTAGAGGGGAGCTGCGACAATGCAGTATTGCGGAACTTGCTTGGAGGATAGGCATTTATGATCAAAATGCCATATTGACGGAAGATTTTGAGACCTTCTTGGAGCAATGCCATGTTGTGGCTTCCACTTGGTGGAATACCATTGCGAACCGGGTGTACATTCCATCTTCTGCATAAGAAGGCCATATCCGCTCGCCCATTCATCGTCTGATTCACCGCCTCATTGCCATCATCATCAATATGAGGAAGGATGATGACAAGGTCCCAACCCTTGACATTTTCTACCTTTGGAGCATCATCCCCCCAGACATCTTCTGCAACTTGCCCTATTGCTTAGCCAAGTATCTCACGGACGGAGCTGTTAAGGAAAAGGTTACCTACAAAATTAATGGAGGAATGTTTGTAACAAGACTCGCGAGATCATTTGGGATCCTAGACTTACAAGAGGCTAGGGCCTTAACTATGATTTCTCCTCCTCCATTCAACACTACACTATATCGGAGGGCGAGAATTATGGAAAAAATTGGGGATTCATATGCAATGCCACATGCAGACGAGGCGGTTATTCCCAAAGAGCCGGGACGAAGGGTTCGGCAAAGGAATGAACGGGCCCGAGAAGAGCCACCGATTGTTCCGGTGGAAGATGAAAATGATGGGTCGAATCAAGTGGAATATCGAAGATATTTGGATGACATTGGGCAAGGTGTTAACTACAACAATGAGTTATTCAATTATCTTTTTCAGCAAATGAACATCGCCCCAAAGCCCAACCCCGGGTACCCTTACATCATGAATTGGGAGGAGAGGATGCGGAGAAGAAACAATCAAGAAGGAGGCAGTGGCGCAGGAGGGGAAAATATAGAAGAAGAAGATTGAAGATTGGTTGTTTTTATGTTTTTTTTTATGTTTTTATGGTGTTTGATTATGGACTTTGTTGAACTTGGATATTTATATTTTTAGGACTTTGATTTGTTTGCTTTCACTCATGGTTACATGTTTTTCAGGTTGGAAGATTAGGATGCATATAGGAGTCTTTTTGGTCAAGGTTCAAGTGAGGATTGCTTTAGATAAGAGTGCGAAATGTTTCAATTAAGGTTGAGTCAGTTAGGATTGGGAGTGATCAATTGTGTTATTACTGGAGGAGGTAGGAGAAGATTCATTGTAATATCCCGATCTAGCACTCCAGTCAAGAGTCAACGAGCAGGAAATTTTATTTTCGAATCAGAGTATACTCGCCAAGTGAATCTAGAGTACTCGCCGAGTACATGTGTAATTACGCGATTTTACTGCAAAATGATGATCTACTCGCCGAGTTTACGCCTAACTTGCCGAGTCTGTCAACATTTTTCTACTCCAGAGTTGTTTTGGGCACATTCATTGCAGTCCTTAAATATTTGAGTCATTTATATGTTTACCACATGCGACATGACAACCAAGATATGGATGAGCTGTTCCCATGTCTAAAGTCATTCAAAGTAGGAGCTTAATTGAATAAAATCAGCTTCACGACAGCTACCCCAGGGGAGTTTGTTCCAATTCTCTCTATATTTCATATTTATATTTTTCATGCATAACATGCAATGGGGACATTGCATTAAGTAAGTGTGGGGTAGGGGGTTAGTTACATCTTAGTAAATTTAGAATCCTAATATCTTAATTTAGGTATATTTAAAAAAAATCAACTTTTGCATACCAAACATATTGCTTAGGACTTAATTTAGAAAATTTTGGTAAAAGTAATTAGGATTCCATGTTAGATTTATGTTGATAATTGCATGAAGACCCAAATATTTAGTTGAGCTTATATACGTTCTAGTGCATTCGTGGCTTCCTAATTCCAGTGAAAACATGGGACAAAAACATGACCTTGCTTAGCCCGAAGGATGCAATATGTTTAGCATCCTGTACCATAAATGTATCCAGGAAAATTTTATTCTTTAGCTAATAAAGGTTGAAGTTGAGCGCCCCTGCTTAAGCATGTAGGGTCTTCAAAAAGAAAAAAAAAGAGAAATAAATGAGTTACATGTGAAAAAAAAAGAGAATTAGAAGAAAAAGATTGAAGAATTTTTGGAGTATCAAAGTCAAAGTATGAAGATCAAAATTCCGAAGATTCAAAATTTGAAGATACGCGAAAATCAAAGATCAAATTGTCAAAAAAGTGAGGATGCAAAAGAGTTCCATAGTGGTATCATAAATTCTAAATTTTAGATTATGTATGCTTGGGTTTCTCAACCAAAAACACCTTGAGGTTAGGAAGTTTTCTACGGATGGATTCGGAGGGATGCATAAAATAAGCATTGTTCGGGATAAGTGGGTGAACGTTTATGAGGATTGTAAGTATTTGCAATATTTGAGGGGGGGGGGAGGAGGGGTTAAGAAAATTTTAGACACAAATGCACGCGTTGCGGTTTTGGCATAATGGTTGGGTTCAATTGGAGTTATCCTATGTGATTCTAATGTGCTAAAATTGAGTTTTGCTTGGGGGCAAGCAAAAAACAAGTATAGGGTATTTTGATATGTGCATAATTAGCCATATGTTTAGTATTGATTTTTATTCATTTTTAGCTAATTATGTGCATAATATGGACAAAAGGTACTTAATAATGTCTAAATTGTGTTTTCAGTCCAGAAGACATGCTTGGAATAAAAAAAGGAATAAGGAGAAGCAATTAGAAACCAAAGAATGAAGAAAAAGAAGATATCTGGAGCTACTCGGCGAGTCTACGAAGCTATTCGGCGAGTTCCCGAGAATATTCACGAAGAAAAGTCAAGAGTCCTTGATAAACACGTATTTTCCACATCTACTCAAAGAGTTGGGGACCTACTCGCCGAGTTGGCCCTGTTTTGTGATAAGTATAAATTGGGAACCTTATTCCAAATTGGGGACTTTTCTGGCTTTTTGGGAGATACACATGCGATTGAAGAACCCTTTGGAGACCTGAAGAACCCTAATCTTCGATCTTTTGAAGACTCAAGGCGAATTAGGTTATATTTTCCACTTAATCTTAGGATTTAATCATGACTAGCTTAGTTAAATTCGTTTTTGAGCTTGTTTCAACTGTAATCATGAGCTAAATTCGTGTTGTTTCTGTTTAGGAAAAACCAAGTTACTCCTATGGTTTGATTATAACTTCTATTGATTGTTTATTGGTGATTTTATTAAATTAAGTTTGTTAAAGAACCTTATGCATTAACCATAACTATTTTATATTAATTGGAAGACAATTAAGTTTCGTGAACATCTCTGAGTTGTTAACCTCATATGTTTATGTGAACACTTCATCATATGTCTAAGATTAATGAACATGAAACTAGGATTAATTAGAGAATAGGTAAATTAATCTGTGAGCTTGTTTGAGAAACCAACAAACAAGAGGTTAGTTGAGTCACCAACTTGATTAACCAATTACAAATCTTATTTAATCCAAATAAATGAACTAGGGAGTTAATTAGTTTAAACAATTGGTCACTGCTTGAATTAATTAATTTTCTAAGGGTTAGTAATAGTGAACATGAATCTAACCACTATAGTTGGTAACCAATAACAATTAATTATCATTTTATTATACAAATAACCATAGGAGTGAATTGGTTGGACCTAAACAAAAACTTTCTGTCAAATTTGGTGAATTTTTACTTGTTTTTAGATGTTAGTTAATCACTTGTTAGGTGTTGTGTTTAAGTTTCTAGTCTTGTAAAACTAGAGAAAAACCCTTTAGTTTTATTACTTGTTTAGTTAAAATTAGTTATTAGTTTAATTTCCGTTCCCTGAGTTCGACACCCTACTTATCCAACTATACCACTAAAAGACAGGTTCACTACCTTTGTGTGCTAAATTTATAATTTAAAAGTAGGAATAAATCCTGTGCATTTCACACACATCACCCACCATCACTTCTGTCGCCGTCATCACCATTATTGCCACCGTCAACATCACTTCCACCATCACAGAATATGGAATTGGATTCGAATTCCTCACAGATTCCAATTCCTTAATAGATTATAATTCCTTGAAAAACATTATGCGGACCAACGCCCACCTAAGACGTTGAGAGTATTTAAGTGCAATAATGTATTAAATAGTTTTTTCTATTTTTTAATGGCCAATATATTGAATATATGAACAAAATAGGAGATAATTATTTAATAACGTAATATATTTTCGATTTGTATATATTTGGTTATTGAGTCTTATTTTCTTCCATATTTGTCTTTTCAACTTGTTTAGTTGTATACATTCAGTCCTTATAATTGAGTACTCCATGTAAGCCGGAAAAAGTGACTTAATAGAGTAATATATTTCATATTTTTTACACATTTAGTTTTTAATATTTTTTTGTCGCAAAATAAGTCTTTGTTGTTTTTGTACACATTCAATATTTATGACCAGTTTCTTTAAGTTCTTCTCAAAGTATCCTATGTCAGACAATCATTCGCCAATCATTAACGAGGTGTTCAAGGTTCTTCATGCTTATGGCCACCTCGTCCTTGGTTGATTGGTTACTTAGGTCTTGTGGTTTTGTTTAGGTCTTGTGTTATGAACGTTGTAACTTCTTCGTACGATCTCATATTTTAACGATCTTTATATCCACACATTCGTATTTGAGTCTACTATAACCTTCGCTTATATTACTGCCGTTAAAAAGTAATATATTTTTACTTATGATCTATATATATATATATATATATATATATATATATATATATATATATATGTGTGTGTGTGTGTGTGTGTTCTTTATAAATGTATGTATGAAAGTTTTTTATAAACTCGTAAGTAAATATACATTAATTTTTAAGGAGAGTAATCTAAACAAAATTTTTAGTAGACTCAAATACGATCATGTGGATATAAAGATCGTATGAATAAGTTACGAGTTCAGAACACAAGACCTAAGTAACCAAGAAACCAAGGTGGCGGTAGGCATAAGCATCAAAAGACCTGAACACCTCATTAATGATTGTTCCATGTAGGATACCGTGAGAAAAACTTAAAGAAACTGGCCATAAGTACTGAATGTGTACAAAACAAGAAAGACTTATTTTGCAACAAAAAAAAATTTAGGACTAAATGTGCGAAAAAGTTATTAAGGACTAAATGTGTACAAAGTGAGAAATATATTACCCTATTAAGTCATTTTTTCTAGCTTACTTGGAGTAGCTGGTCGTAAGGACTGAATGTGTATAGTTAAACAAGTTGAATGGGAAAATATGGACGGAAAAAAGTCATTGACCAAATCTATAAAGATTAAAAAGTATATTACCCTTTTAAGTCATTATCCCACAACACAAACATACAAAAGCATGATGAAAACACACCAAGAAACTAATGACAACACTAAAATGCATCACCAAACACACCATACACTTGTTAATTGAAATAAATATGAAACAAAATGTAGCCTCTATTTCCAACACTAGTTATGTTTGGCTCATGAAAATAAACACCACCAAACTCATACGATAACCCCTCCTTAGAAATGGAGGCTCGACACTAAGGGCGTGTTTGGCACAGAGCTTTTGGAAGAGTTTGGGAGCTTCTAGGTTTTAGCTTTTGATAAAACGCTCTAGTTTAAACAAAAAGTTTCATTTGGCAGTACGAGCGTTTAGCTTTTTGTTTTAACAAAACGCTCCGATTCTAAAAGCTATTTCATATAGCGTTTAACAAAATGCTCCTGAGCTTTTGAAATCAATTTCCATAATTACCCTTAAAAATATATTTATACATTTATTTATTTTTAACCAATTTTCCTTTTATGTAATTTTATATATTTCAAAAGCTTCCAGCTACTTTTGCCAAACATTCATATAACAAATAAAAGCTACAACTTCTCGCTATCAGCTACCTGCTACCCTCTACCAGCTACTCGCTTCCAGCTAACCGCTACCCACTTCCAGCTAACAGCTACTTTTGCCAAACAGGCACTAAGTGTACAACAAATGCACATGATAGTACTCTTTTTGGGAGAAGACAATCTTCGAGTTTCCTATTATGGGATCATATGCAAGCACCAACGCTAAGCAATAGAAGTAAATTTATTTTCCTTATGAATGAAGAACAAGATATTTATAACATAACACACTACGATTTACCTGTAATTATTAGTATAGATTAGATTACATTTGGTTAGCCCATCATTATATTATCCAGGGCTCGGCCCGTGTTTTATTATCATGTATTATTCATTATCATTAATGTAACTACTCTATTTATGGGAAAATATTTACCCAAATATGGTATCAGAGGCAAGTACCCTCGAACCTTAATTCTCTCCTCCACCCAATACAAACATTATGAGGTTATGGGTCACTTGGATGACACTTTCACTTCCACCGTTTGCAATAATGCAGAATGGTCAAAACTCGACAACTTGGTTGCTATGTGGATTTATGGCACAATTTCTCAACCTATTCTCACCATTATTCTCAATGATGGTTGGACTTTGCATCATATTTTGAAGGCTCTTGAAGATTTGTTTCGAGACAACACAAAATCTCGGGTCATCCAACTTGAAAGTGAGATTCATTCTATCACCCTTGGTGATCCAACCATCATATTTTTTGCACCAAAATGACTGCAATAGTTGACATGCTTGCTAATATCGGTGCCAAGTTTCCCAAGAAGACTTTTATCACTCACCTTCTCAATGCTTTCACCCTAAGGTTTGATAACATTGAAACTCTTATCTACCACCGATCACTCCAACATTTATTTAAGCACAGTCCATGAACACATTGGAGGAGTCTCATCTTAATGGTGATCACCCATCATAACCGACACACTATGATCATGCGTTATCTCCAAGAATTCTTCACATAGGCTCTACTCCTCCGACTTGGGACTATCGAACTCCATGCACCGACAACAATTGTCATAACAACTCTCATAATCACTGTCACCAGGCTCTAGATCAACACTGTTCTCGGCCTATTTTAGCTACCTTATCTCCATGGCAACCCTACAGTTGTCTAACGCCGCCGTGGGGGTTGGTTGGCCATCACAACCCACATGCTAGCCTCGTCACTCCTATGGCGGGAAATTTCAACAACAAAAAAACAGTACCGGCCTCATCCATGCACCGGTCTTCTCGGCAGCGCTTTATAAGCGCAACTACCACTGTTTGTGGTTGCTCACACCAATTTCGCCTCTGCCTCATCATCTCCTTCTCACTCGGGTGTAGCTCCTTAGAAATGGTTTCCTACAGTTTCAAGTCATCAAGCCACATATTTAAATCAAGATTTTAGTATCATGCCCCCTATACACACAATACCACAAAGATGTGTCATAGAAAATATTTAGATAACACCAAAGACACACACTTGATGTCAACTAAATTAAACACGAAAACAAAGCACCATGTAGCACCAACTGTAAGATGCAAATTGATCTATAAATTCATACCTAACATAATATTCATTTTATACTCCACCGCCAACCATAAAGGAGCAACACCAACTCATTTAGAAGAACACTCACAAGAGAAAGACAACTATTTTAGAGGTTTTGTATATGATATATCCTTATGGTTCTATGATCAAGAAACAATGGTCATTTTCCATACATTACTAGCAACCACTACTAGAAAAAACAGCCTTTTACGACGCTCATTGCGCGTCGTAAAAGGCTCAGACGACGCACAAATGCGCGTCAAGGAAGGCCCTGTCGTAAAGAGAGACGACGTGCATTTACTACGCGCGTTGACAACACACAATGCATATCAAGGAAGGCCCTGTCATAAAGGAAGACGACACGCATTCACGTGTCGTAACCTTACGATGCGCGTGTTAATGACACGCAATGCGTATCAAGAAAGGCCATGTCATAAATGAAGATGACACACATTTTTGCGTATCATAATTTTAAATGTTTAAAAAAAATATTATTTATAGATTTACTTATTTTCAAATTAAGTTTGTATTTAACGTTTCATAATAGAAAATAAAATATGATATACAAAAAATAGAATCCATTGCATAAATTTAATGTCATACAATCCTATTTTTTACAATATATAAATTTGTATCTAATCTACTATGGACATCACATTCCAACTAAGTAAAGTTGCATCTTGCCTTTCATAATTCTTTACTCACAACATTCTTAACATTCTCTGAAGATCTATGCCTTGATTGATGATCACCATGCAAGCCGCTACTAGAACCATTTCTTTTAGTAAATGACTCAACTGTCCCTGAGAATCTATCTCGAACCTCTTGTTTCACTAAAATGGTATAAAATTAACAACCATTAAGATTTCCTTCTCATGAAAATAAAAAAAATTAATACAAGTATATTAAGTAAAAAACAAAGCTAAACAAACTTGGGGTCCTTTCTGCTATCTCTGCTGATATTCTAGTGTTCAATGGCAATTTTGTAGTTGTCTGCTCATAATAAAGATAAATAAATATTTCAGAAAAGATAGAAAATTAACAAACAAATAACTTACCCTTCCTCCAGAACTGGAGCCCACATGGGGATACTTTAACATGGTCCAGTCAAATATATAGTCAAACTGAAACTGAATAAAGAAAGTTTGACACATGAACACTTCTTGTTCAATATACTGATACGTATTTAAGAAACTAATATACAACAATATAATTATTTAAAAAATATAAATAAATTCTATCTTCAATAGTGAAAAGTTCACGGAAAGCCTCTTCAAGTAAGAATAATCTGGTTTGTCCTCAAATCGCAAAGATCGACAATAATGGAAATATTGTATGAATTCAATAGGAGAAGATTTGCAAAGCACCTATAAGGTAAAAGTAAATAAATAAAATAAAAATTAATGAGAATAAGTACTTAAAAGTATATTTGCTATAAATAATAGTCAATACCTCAATCGGAGTAAGCATCTTTTTTTCACTAATTTTATCATATTTCTGCTTCTTGGTGCCAGCTTTTAACCCCTGCCATGGAAGGCTACAACAGCATACACATATTTCATAACATAAGCTAAGATGATGATGTATAAGACTATATTCCACAGATTTAAGATTTTTAGTCATTTCACCTAAGATTCATAGATTTCATCACAGATAAGTCACAAATTAAATACATTCAACTGATTCAAGTATACTGATAAAATACATACAATTATACATATTAAACACAAATTTTGACAGAAGCTAAGTGTGTCTACTGAGAGGGGAAAGTTGACAACTGTACCTGAAGTGTGTGGCTGAACGAAAATCTCAAAATAGATGGAGTTGGAGAGTGGGGAGCCTGTCGAATGTCGAGATAAAACGCAAAGGCACAAAGCTCTTACGAATTATTGTAACGAATGGTAACATAAATGGTAACATGTTTGGAATTGTAACGAATTATTGATGTAATTTCTATTCTTCATATTTACATTTTTGGTCCCAAAAAAGTTTTTTCTCTTGCATTTTGGTCCTTGTTTGAGGCTCTTGTAACGCTTTTGGTCCTTGTTCCAAGTAAATCTAAGTACTTTTGTCCCCATGTATAGCTAAAATTTTCAATTTTTGTCCCAAAAGTATAGCCATTTTACTCTGAACAAATACAAAAACATTACAGGAATGTAATTTACTCTAAAAATTATAATACATAAATTAGAATTAAAATTTTAAGTAAAAAACAAACCTTGGGATTAGTTGAAAGAAGATACCAATATATATAAGCCCGATCACGAAGACCTGGATTGTCAAATGGAGATTGAACATTTGGGTACATAGCAGAAGGCATAACTAATAAAGGTACTGGTGATGCCACCATGCCAACTGGCTGTGGATGGTAAAATTTACAGGTGACCCCAAACTTACTTTGCCCTATTTTCACATAGTATGAACACTCTTTTTCACCCTATGACAAAAAAAATCTTCAAGGTCAAATGGATGAAACAGAAAGATTGAATGGGACCGGACAAGCAACCGAACATAGTTTAAAAAAAGATAAACATTTTAATTTTTTTAACAAAACCAAACAAAGTCCAATTGATTACACTAGCCTATCCACCTTTTATAATGATCTACCCAACAATAATTGATCAACAGAATATGAAACCAATATACATACAATCATGATCCATAAAGAGAGTGTAAGTGTGTGGGGGTGAAGAGATGAGGATAAAATCTATGTATATATATATATATATATATATATATATATATGCACACACATTTAGAAATGTGAAAAGGAATTGAGGCTCAAAATTGAAAGCATCTCATCAAACAATGGAAAATCTTAAAAAAAAATCCACTTTCCTTCCCCCTCAACAACAAGAACCACCATTATATTATCCCACCCAAAATTCGGATCTTGAAACAAAGAGAGATTAACATGCTTAGCAAACACTGAAATATAACTATTGAATGCTTATGTCATTTCAGTCCAAAAAAAAAGTTTCACATAATGTCACTTGAAGATTTTGTGTTGTAGCTTAAAGGCATAAATTAAGGTATCGACAAACTTACCAAAAAAAAATTTTATAGTATATTTTGTTCTGAATCAACTTGTTTTCCTTGATGTTAGGGACTGACCTTCCATTACGTCACTTCTAGGCAGTTATTTTCCACTTATATCTAGTGTCAATCATACGACATAAGTTTTGAAGATAACAAAAACAAAAACACTAATAAGTGTATTTATCTCTCATTATAATCACGATCACAATCACGAAAAAAACAAACCTCGGGATCATTTTTTGTGGTCCTTCAGTTGGTTCTTTCAACATATTCACCAATTATCCAAATCATTGATGCCTTAGCCTCTGATTTATCTAATGTATCCAAACTCTCACAAAGTGTGGCTACAATAGATTCATATCTGAAACAAAAGATTGGATTAAAAAGTTATATTTTGGAATACAAAGGTTCTAGAAACTTACGTGTTGGGTATCTTCTGAAAATGTCTTTGATGACTATAAATGAAATAAGGTGAATACCCGAATTTGTCCTTCTGGTGGCAACTGCTGCAAGCAGTTAGCGAAAGCTCCATAATCTCCATATTGAGAAGTGTCTTTCTTTGCAGATGCAAATAGTCTAGCAACCGCTACATCCGGGGTGTCGTTTTCCTGTTAAATTACGAAAATACCCTTGTTTGTTATTTGGACTTTGGGCAAACTGAAATTAATAAAAAGATGAAAGTTTTAGCTTTGATGTAGTATCGGTGCCAAAAGGAGAACGTAATTTCCCGTAATGTTGTGAAGCTATTTGGAGACCACAAAGGAACAAATTCCCGTAATGATAACAGAGGACTTGTTCCCGAGAGTATTGTGGCAAGAGCTATTAGACAAATTGAGACCACAAAGGAACATATTCGGTTGGTTGGGCTATCTGCAACGCTTCCCAATTATGATGATGTTGTGTTATTTATGCGATTTGACTTGGAGAAAGGCCTATTTCATTTTGACAATAGTTACAGACCTTGCCCACTTCCTCAACAATATATTGGAATTAAAGTAAAGAAGCCATTAAAGAGATTTCAGTTGATGAATGATATTTGTTATGAAAAGGTGATTGGAGTGGCTGGAAAGCATCAGGTGCTTATATTTGAAAAGAGGATTCTAGTTAGCCGAGAAAGCCTTGAACTTGTGCAAAATGATAAACAAGAGGATCTGGAGTGTCCAAACCCCACTACGCCAATTTCACGGGATTAAAAATGACATTCTGATAAAGCTAGAGAAGAAGGATCTGGCATGGGAAAGATATTATGATCTGTCATCATAGGAGCTGGGAGAGCTTGTTCGAGCCCCCAAATTGGGGAGAAAGCTTCACAAGTGCATTCACCAATTCCCAAAGCTTAATCTTGTAGCACATGTTCAACCAATCACCCGCACCATCTTGAGGGTGGAACTCACTATCACTCCTGATTTTCAATGGGAAGACAGGATTCATGGGTATGTGGAACCATTTTGGGTGATTGTAGAAGATAATGATGGGGAATAAATACTCCATAATGAGTATTTCTTGTTGAAGAAACAATACATTGACGAGGATCACACTTTGAGTTTCACAGTCCCGATTTATGAACCTTTGCCACCTCACTACTTCATTAAGGTTATCTTAGACAGATGACTTGGATCCCTGTCTGTTTTGCCCGTGTCTTTCCGCCACCTAATCTTACCAGAAAAGTAACCTCCACCAACATTTTCACCAGCAAGTGGGCCCGAAAATGATTGGCGGCAAAGAGTGTGAAAGTAACCACATATGCGGGTCCCACCGGTTTCCATGTCACCACCTCCAGTCATAATTTCATCCATGTTAAGAACAGAAATTGGCCCACCACTTGTATCCTTCATCACAATCAACTTCCCACCAAAACCAAAAGTAACCAAGGCATGAGGAGGTTGACCTACAGATGACCACATGTTAAGATCCATGATGTGAGTAGTTCAATTGGCTTTGAATTCCAGACCCCTTCTCTTGATAAGTTAATATCATAAAGTAGTACCCAAGAACAAATTATTAATCTTGTTTTGTTGTAAATAATGGAAATGATAAAAGTTAGGTTCCAAGAAAACATATAGAGCTCAAGCATTTCCTCACGGTTTCACCAGAAGCAAACTGCACCATAAATAAAACATAAATCGTATGTTGTTTATATTATAATCAAATAAAGCCTAAAATAAAAGCATCAAAGTGAATAAAAAAGGGGAAGTTGAAAAGTAGGAGTAGTTGATACCATAAAGTCAGATTGTTGCTGCTAATCTACTACAACCCACATCAGAAGCCATTAAACTTAAGGAAAAATGAAGCATTAAGCCCCAAAAGAATGAATAATAGTGCAATATGTTGAAAGAATCCAAGAGTACCATTGTTCCTTAAGGGAATGTGACCTCTGGGGCATGCTCAACGAATAGAGTATCAAAAGGATCAAGATTGGGTTTTCTACTAAATTAGAAAACTGAATAAACAACAGAAATACCCTATTGGATAAACTGCTTCCCACCAAAGAATTCAGTGTAGCCTTGAGATCCCTAATTGTTAGTAATTGAGAGGAGTGAAAATGAAGTGGTAAGAGAAAATGTAAAATCATAAGCTTCTTCTTAGCTAAGACAAGGAGAGGTGGACGCAGAGGGGAAACTAGCAACACAAGACGAAGCCAACACAAAAGACTGAGAATTTAATTAGGGAAAATAAATGAAGTAGCCAACAAGTCGATTTAATTACCTATTTTGCAGTCTTTTAGGAGCTTTCAAGAGTCTTCTCGAGCCCTAAATTTCTCCAATCTCTGAATCCTACTCCAAAATTGTTATTCAAGGCGTTTAATTCGTTGAAATCGGTTCAACTTACTTACCAATTTATTGCTATGGGAGAGGAAGTCAGAATTACTGACTACGATGTCAGTGGTGGAGATGACGATGACCGAGTTTCAGAGTGGGAGGCCGGGTTGTCGAATGTCGATCTGACTCAAGACGGTTATGGAAGGTGAGGATACCATCGATTTGACTCAAGACAATTCCGATTCGAGGAGATTACAGAGAGTTGACAGCGGTGACACTAGCGGTGGAGCTAGAGGGGAAGCTGAATCCACTTTGCGAGCCGATGATTCTTCCATAACGTTGTTGAAAAGGGTTCATTTGGTTTGGAATCCTCAATTGCACAAGCGATTTGTGGAGGTTGTTGGGCATTTAGGAGTGAAGAACGTTGTTCCTAAAACGATTATGCAGATGATGAACGTTGAAGGATTGACCAGAGAGAACGTCGCCACTCATTTATAGAAGTATAGGCTTTATGTAAAACAGATGCATGGATCATCTAACGAAGGGCCATCTTCTTCCGATCCTTTGTTCGCTTCCGCTGTTGTTCCCAAGAGGTTTCACGATTCAGTTTAGCAGATATTACATAAATTTTTGGGGTAGAATTCAGAGATTGGGGGTACAAGAGAAACGATCGTTATTATTCGATAGAAATGTTCACGATTTTGTGTGGAATGAATGTGAAAAAAAGCCCTAGTTGTGAAAAAGCCCTAGTTGCTTATCAGGAGGAATTAATGAACGCGCGTTATTAAAAAAATTATAAAGCGACGTCCTTACACGATACACACTTCACGAAAGACGCCCTCCGTGTTTTTTTTTTTTTTTGCGATAACACTAATTCTAGGCACGCACAAATGCGTGTCTTCTATCTTTTAAATTTTAGAAGAGATGACATTACTTTTAGGGCGCATGCTTTTGCGTATCGTCAATCACTACGTGTCATTGTTTGCGCGTCATTAAAGGGCTATTTTCTAGTAGTGAACAAACTTAACCTACAAGAAGGGTTTTTAAGGTTGAGGAAATGAAAAAATTTCAGTAAACCTAGAATAGAAGAGCCCAATTATTGAAAATACTGAAACAAAATTTCAAAATTGTCAAGTGGCAAGTAATGCGGAAAATAAAGAGTTGTGAATCACCAAGTTAATGATAAAAAAGTTTTTGTATGTTCAAAATGAATGATTAAAATGTGTCTCATATTCATAAAGATTCAGTAATTGAGTAGGGAATGAGCCGAATTATCAGAATTGAGCATGGAAGAGCAACTTTATAATGGATCCCAAGTGTCATTGATCAAGTTGAGTTTTTTCTTGAATGTTGGAATGTATCTTGAACTTGAAGATGTACAACCATGTGTTCATGATGATGTTGGATTTTGAGCTTTCTCACACTCCTAAGGTGTGCATGCAACCCTAGAAACCTTGGATCTATGTTTTCTCTAGTATACATGCAAACTTTCATTTTTCCAAGGTTTCATCCTAACTAGCAAACTATGTAGTATATGTAATACAAATATCTAGTAGAATGACATACCTTTTCTTGTAGCTTGATTCCTTAAGCGTTTAAAAGCCTAGCACCCCAAGTGTGATGCTTCAAATGCTTCACACAACACCACCAACAATTGGAAGAACTTGAGAAAGGATTATCTAGTACCAAATTCGGCTATAGCTCTCTAAGAACACTACGGTGCCGATTTTGGTAGCCTGGGGTCTTCTTATATAGTGTGGTGGAATTAGGGTTACACCATGTAAGCCTTAATAGCTGTGACTTTCCACATTCCTCATGCTCCATGGGTTTTAACCTCCATTCGCATCTATGGGTCACCACATGGGTTTAGCCCAACATAAGGAATAATGGATCATTGGCCAACACCATAAGAATGAATGATTTACCAAATCAACCCCTTATATTTAATTAATCTCTTTTGATCACAAAATTAATTCCAAATTAATTCTTGATCAATACTAATTAAATAATATGACTTCATATTAATATACTAGAAGTTATAATATATTAACAGAACACAAATATCCTTTTCTCAAAAGTCCATCCTTACAAATTGTTCCGGTGCCATGCAACCCAAATGGACCATGCTACTCTCGGGTCAAGTACATACCAATTATAGTTATGGGCTTAGACACTAAATCCAACATTCTCCCACTTGGATAAGTCTAATAACTATAACTACAAGTACGACTTAAAACACTGACTAGAAATCGTAGCTCTTAAAAGCCTATGTCGAAACGAGACGCTCCATTTTATGTAAGTGATCATATAATCCTTCGTTCAAGATATCAGTTGGACAAATACATGGAACGAGATCATACTTATTGTCCAACAGTTTGTTTCCCGATTTCCGATTAGTTTTACATAGAACTTAATCGAACACATCAATTTGGTTCTGACTAGGCCCGAGACATAAGTCGACACAAAATCATCGAGGGGCCCAAGATATCGCCTTTAATCCTCCAAGGACTAAAAGGAACATATAAACTTCGACAATATATTCTTGTACTAACTATTCATTAAATCATACATAACAACATGTTTTATAACATTGAGTCATCGATGTGTTTGCGTACTATCAATGTACAACCAATTCATAGTCAATAACTCATATATCTTGGTTTGAAGACTTATATGATATTATTGTCTCACGATCACTCGAGATAAATTCCATGAAATGATACAAGTGATCGCGGGTTGAACCCAACACTCAGACCTTATGAGCACTCATGAATGTTGCAACAAACTTTGCTATGTCTAATACCATTCTATTAAATCTACAAACCCAATTCATGATAGTCTTGATTTAATACCTACTTCCAACGTATGATCGACTGTAGATAGTTTGAATAATTTAATTATTCTGGAAATCAAAACATGCAAAGCGAAACAATAGTAAATGATTAACACAAGACAATACCATACTAGTAAATAAAAAAAACACCTTTTATTTAAGCATCAAATGTCAATTACATTTCAAGTATTACAAGTTTCAAAAGTTATCTAATCATTAAAACTAATATCATCCTTTAGCCTAATGCGCCTCGCATGCTGTAAATGCTTAACCCTACTTAGTCCCTTCATGAGGGGATCTGTTGGGTTCTCATCTGATGACATCCTCTTTGCCATAAGGAGTCCTTCTTCTATTTGATGTCTAATGAAGTAGTATTTTCTGTCAATGTGCCTGGAGCTGCCGTGATCCCTTGGTTCCTTGGCTAAGGCAATTGCACTCTTGTTGTCACAGAAAATCTTCGTAGGCTCCTTTATAGCTGGTACAGCTCCAATGTATACAATAAAGTTCTTCAGCCATATTTCCTCCTTTTCCGCCTCGCTTGTTGCTATGTACTGTGATTCACAAGTTGAAGCAGTCACTGTCTCCTACTTGGAACTTTTCCTAGTTATTGCTTCTCCATTCAGGGTAAAAACCCAGCTCGACTGAGAGCGGAAATTATCCTTGTCAGTCTGAAAGCTAGCGTCGCTATACCCCACCACTCTCAAGTCATCAGTCCTACCAAAGGTAAGGACCCAGTTCTTAGTCCTCCGTAGGTACTTGAGAATGTTCTTTACTGCAATCGAGTGAGCCTGGCCCGGATTCCCCTAATATCTGTTGACCATGCTCAAAGCAAAGGCCACATCAGGGCGAGTACAAGTCATAGCATACATGATCGAGCCAATGGCGGAAGCATGTGGTATTCAACTCATCTCAGCTATCTCATCCTCTATACTCGGACTCTGAGCTTTAATCAGTTTGGCATTGCTCTGCATCGGTAAGTCACCTTTCTTGGAATCTAGCATGCTGAATCTTTTCAACACCTTATCCAAGTAGGTACTTTGACTAAGTCCAATTAGTCACTTTCTCCTGTCTCTCAATATCCTTATCCCAAGAATATAGGCAACTTCTATGAGGTCCTTCATAGCGAAACACTTCTTAAGTTAGTACTTAACTTCTTTCAAGGTTGGGATGTTATTTCCTATGAGTAGTATTTCATCCACGTACAGTACCAAAAAGCTAAGTATACTCCCACTAGCCTTGACATATATACAGGACTCATCCTTGCTTCTCGAAAATCCAAACTCTTTGACTTTCTCATCGAAACAAAGATTCCATCTGCGAGATGCTTGTTTCAATCCATAAATGGATTTCTTAAGCTTACACACTCTTTTAAGGTACTTTGCATCGACAAAACCCTCTAGCTGACTCATGTAAACATCCTCAGCCAAATTTCCATTAAGGAAAGCGGTTTTGACATCCATTTGCCATATTTCATAATCATGAAATGTAGTTATAGCTAGCATAACCCTGATATACTTAATATTTGCTATTGTCGAGAAGGTCTCATCATAATCATCTCCCGGAGTTTGAGTAAAGCCCTTCGCAACCAGTCACGCGTTATAAGTGTGTACTTTCCCATCCATGTTAGTCTTCTTCTTGAAGATCCATTTGCACCCGACTGTCTTACGACCCAGTACATTGTCAACCAAGTTCCACACTTGATTGTCATACATGGACTGAATCTCCCTGTCCATAGCTTCTTTCCATTTGGCAGACTCGGGGCCCGACATGGCTTCCTTGTAGCTGTTAGGTTCATCAAAATTTACCAGTGTGCTGTCACTGATAAATGTATAGCCTTCTGCAGTAATATGGAAACCATAGAACTCAGGTGGAACACTAACTCTACCGGAATACCTCAAAGGTACAGACTTGTCAATTAGCTCAACAAAAGTTTCCTCCACAGGTTGATCTCTAGTATTTGAGGTTCCTTCACCGCTTGACTCTTAAAGTTCTTCAAGGTTAATTTGCCTCCCACTGTCTCCTTGGCCTATGAGCTCTCTCTCACGAAAGACTCCTCCCCTCGCAACGAAGACAACATTATCACTCGGTCTATAGAAGAGATAACCAAAGGATTTATTTGGGTAGCCAATGAAAATACACTGCTCACTCCGAGGTTCGAGCTTGTTGTGAGTATTGCACCTCACGAAAGCCTCGCAACCCAAAACGTTGATGTGGTCTATTGTGGGAGCCTTCCCAGTCCACATCTCGTGAGGTGTTTTGGAAACCTTCTTGGTAGGGACTAGATTAATGATATGGGCGGCAGTCTCTAAGGCATACCCCCAGAATGAGATTGGTAACGAAGCTCGACTCATCATGGAATGAACCATGTCCAACAAGGTTTGGTTGTGCCTTTAAGCCACACCATTAAGCTGTGGTGTCATAGGTAGCCTCAACTGTGAAAAAAATCCACATTCATTAAGATAGTGAAGGAACTCGATACTAAGATACTCACTACCCCGATCGGATCGGAGCATCTTTATCTTCCTGCCCAGCTGACTCTACACTTCCTGTTTAAATTCTTTAAATTTCTCAAAGGTTTCTGACTTATGCTTAATTAAGTAGACATTGCCATATCTATTGTAATCATCAGTAAAAATCACATAGAAATGGTTAGCATCCCTTGTGGCGGTTGTGAAGGGCCCACATACATCGGTGTATATGAGATCCAACAAACCCTTACCCCTCTCACAAGTACCAGTGAAGGGTGATTTAGTCATCTTTCCAGGTAATCAAGATTTGCAAGTGTCATCCGACCATAAGTCGAATGATTCCAAAACTCCAGCCTTCTAAAGTTGTCCTATGTGATTCATGCTGACATGCCCAAGACGACAATGCCACAAGCATGCTTTATCCAATTCATTGGAAGAATCAATATGTAACACATCATTTCTAAGTTTTCTACGACATTCACAGTTTAATATACACCATTACAAGGTAATACTTTAAAATAAAAAAACACCATTATAATAAGCATTTATTGCACCAATTTCATTATCAAACGAAAATGTGAAACCTTGTTTGTACAAACCATGAAAGGAAATAATATTTCTCGCCATAGCAGACGAGTAGCAACAATTATTCAAATCTATTCTTAACCCACTACTAAGAAATAAAGAGTAAACTCCAATCTTGGTGACAAGTGAAACCTTCCTATTCCCCATGATCAAATTTATCTTCCCGTGCTCCACATCCTTACTTCTTTTTAGGCCCTACACATCAGAACAAATGTGAAATCCATAACCGGTGTCAAGCACCCAAGAGTTAAAATGTAATGAGTTTTTAGATAGAATAGTATAAATACCTACATGGGTGGTCTTTACCTTCCAATCTTTAACATCCTGCAAGTATTTAGGGCTGCCTCGCTTCCGGTTCCCTTTCTCGTGACAGTAGAAACACTCTGCTTCCTTAGGAATAGAAGAGGGAGCAGCAGAACCAACCTTGGTCCCACTTGAAGAGGATCCATCAAGAGACTTTTCATTGCGGATCTTTGAGGGAGCCTTCTTCTTATTCCCTTTTCCTTTTCCAATTGCCAGAACAGGGGTGGTGGTAGGACTAGTAACAATCAATTTACATTTAAGACCACTTTCAGTAGTCCTCAAAATCCCTTGAAGTTTTCTAAGTGTGACCTCCTCCTTGTTTATATGATAGGTCGTGTGGAAATGATCATAACATGGAGGTAAGGATTGTAGAATGATATCTATAGCCAACTCCTCAGGGAAGTTCACATTCAAATTTAGCAATCGATCCACAAAACTTTGCATTTTCTGCAAGTGGCCCGTGATGGGTTCACCATCCTTCATCCTGGTTGTTTTCATGGAAGAGATGATTTCATACCTCTCTTGACGAGCTCTCTGATGGTATCTTTCCATTAGGTCCTGGTGCATCTCAAAAGGGTAGAAGTCCTCGTAGGATTTCTGGAGTTCAGTTGTCATGGTGGCCAACATGACACAATACACCTTGGTGGCATCCTTCTCATGAGTCCTAAACTTAGCGATCTCCTCAGGAGTAGCAGAAGACTCATCGATTTCCTTAAGCTCCTTGTCTAGGACATATTCCTTTTCCTCATAGTGAGTGACCATCCTGATGTTACTAATCCAATCATTCAAGTTGGAACCATCAAATATGACTCTCCCCAAAAGGTTCATGATACAGAAGGAGCTAGTAGGGTTTGAGCCAGAAGCAGTACTGGAAGACATCTGAAAAGAAAGAAAGACAAAGTTTAGATTAGATAAAGAGTCCTTAATATAACACTCAAAAAGAAATATTAAGTCTAGGACCCAACACAATATATTACAAATTGGAAGAGGGATGCCGTAATCCAACTTGCAAAATGTTTGAAGGTAGGTAAATGACTATTTACCAATTTCCACCATGAAAAACAAAATTGTTATTACGTTTTAATTGTATTGATATTACTAGATCCTTTGAGATTCTTTGAACAATTCAGTGACATGTTTAAATCTCGATTATGCCCTTCAGTTTTGTGACTGGGATACCGAGCATCACAAACAATGTGTGAACAACCATGCAAAATGTGCTTGGTACTCCCGACTTTATCACCCAATCAATGTGCCGGTTAACCACACATGATCCATTAATCTTATGATAAACATCAAGCCACCCATTGCCACCCTTACCGGTCCAAGTTAATGTGTCAGTTAACTACACACGCTCCATCAACGACTCGGTAAGGTGCAAAGTGAAATTTTCATGGATTAGCATCAATTTCACATTTTCCTAAAGTAACTATGATTGGGAATTTAATAAAAGCATTTAGTTACTTTATTATCATTATAATTAATGAGAATTATAGTCCTATCCTACCCATTTAGATAATGATCCTCCACCATTCAAGGAAGTGGTGGGTGAGAGTGGACACCCACTAAACTGTCATTTTATAGGCAGTAACCTTATACCCCCCTTATAAACCGGCTTCGTGAATGAGGCCTACTAACGGTAAGACTGACTTGATCTTATAAATTTATATTATTAACTTATAATACAATAAAGTATAAGGGTTGAATTTTAAACTTTCAAAATTCTAGGGTTTGGAATTAAAGTATTCTAAAGTGACTTTAGAAATTCCAAAACTTGAGGGCAAGCTTTGAAACTATTCAAAACCTTTCATTTCTATAACATATGAGTTTTAATGACTTTTAAGGAAAAGACTTTTGGAATTCCATAACTGGAGGACAAGTTATGGAGTCCACTAAAAGGCATTTAGATCAACAATTAAACAAACAAGCAAGTGTCAAATATTTTCTATGATCTAGTAAAACTCATAAGCAAGGATAATTCACATCAACAATTTTCAAGAATCATATAAACTAATATAAAACTTGAAACTTTAACAATTATCTTTTAAATTGGATTAGCATGATCATTACCACATCAAAAACATGTTTATAAGTTCAAAAATAGTTCAGGGTAATGATCTTAGCCCAATTCCAGTGTAGCACCTGGTTCTTGATACATGTTCTTTTTATTAAATATTTAAATCTTTTGCATTTTGGCCTTGGACTCGGCGAGTTAAAGGACCAACTCGTTGAGTAGAAGCAGGATGAGGCGCGGAGTTTAAGTTGTGGACTTGGTGAGTCGAGTCCCGGACTCGACGAGTAGACCCTGTTTGGGCAAAAATCCTAATCTGAGGGTTTGCACCCTATTTAAACACCTTAACTCAGCCTCCTTAGTCCAATTTGCTCCCAGAAGACTCCCATAGCAAACCCTAGCCGTTATTGAAGCAATCTAAGGCTTTTGGAGTGGTTTTGGTGCTTTTGTGATCCAAGGAAGGAAGGAAAAGCTTGGAGGATCAAGATGAGGCTAGAAGGATTCGGTTTTGAGCACCATTTGCTGACTTCAGAAGGTATAAAGTCTATACCTTGCTTTCTCTTTTGATAGATCCCATTTTGTGGAGTTTTAGGGCTTTTCTAAGCCATTTTGGTCACCAAACATGATTGGAAGCATAGTTTGAGGTGGATGTTTCGGCTCTAGTTCCTTTGAGGGGTTACAAGGCAGAAAGGAGTGGCTTTTGCACTCAAGGAAGGCCCCATGCATTGTGAGAGCTTGTTTTAGGACCTTTTGAGCTTAAAGTCCCATGCAAGCATGTAAAGGTTGTAACTTTACGTACTAGATCGATTGTAGAAGCATAGATCTAAATTTTGATGAAGTGTTGTACATCAGAAAGCTAAGATTCAGTGAGTGGTTGTGACCAACTCGGCGAGTCCGTTCTTGGACTCGACGAGTCCAAGGTTCTATCCCATATCAGTTAAGGGTCATAAGGACCTAGTTGAGTGTAGAAAGGTTTTAAGGGGGTCCCAAGGGGTGACCCAACGTTCTGGACTAAGCCATTGTTCTGGAAATTCATGGGACTCGGCAAGTGCATGAACAGACTCGGCGAGTCCAAGGCAATCATCTTAAGGATGAAGATGGACTCGACGATTTGTTCATACAACTCGGCGAGTCAAGGGCAAGACCTGAGTATCAGTTGATGATGAACTTGGCGAGTTGTTCATACAACTCGGCGAGTCGGATGAAGATTCAATCGATGTTCATTTAGAAGGAAAACTCATCGAGTCATCGCCTAACTCGACAAGTAGAGACGGGATTGAGGTCTAATGGAAGGATAGGGACTCGGCGAGTTGGCGAGCCAACTCGACGAGTCAGGTCAACTAGAGGTTGACTTTGACTTTGACTTGGTCAGGGGTAAAATGGTCATTTCACCCTAAGAGTAGAGGTCAGTTTCTGACTAAGTGTTTTGTGGGAATTATAGTCGGAGGATTTCTGGAGCAGCAGCGGCAGCAGTCAGAGGATTTCCGCACAGTTCAGCAGCTACTACGAGGTGAGTTACCTTCCAGTAGCGGTGGGTCTACAGCCACAACGCCGGCCCACCAGTAGGGTTCGTATGATAGATTATTGTCTTTGTGATATCATCTAGGTTTGCTACTACCTGATATGTTGTATGCTAACATGATATGTTGTATGTGATAGTAGTAGAGTTCGGTTGTTAGGACCGAAGGGTAGTCAGACACCCCAGATATATCTGACAGTATGTGATGATATGTTTGCATGCTGGCTTGTTATGTTATATGCAATAGAGGTAGTAGGAGGGGACCAGTCCCCGAGTTCAGTTGTTAGGACCGAAGGGTAGTTTAGGCACCCCAGATATGTCTGATAATATGTGATAGTAATAGTAGGGTGAAATAGTCCCCGAGGTTCGGTTGTTAGGACCGAAGGGTAGTCAGCACCCCAAAATGGCTCGACATGGGTAGGTCAGTGCCCCAGAATGACTTGACATGGGAAGGACGACACCCCAGAATGGCCATACGGGTAGGTCAGCACCCCATAAAGGCCGTACGGGTAGGTCGGCACCCCAGAATGGCTGTACCGGGCATGTCGGGCACCCCAGAAATGCCTGGCAGTATGTATGTGATATGATTGTATGGTATGTGGTACGATGGGGGAACTTACTAAGCTTCGTGCTTACAGTTTTCAGTTTTGGTTTAACGTACCTCTTCAGCGAAGGGGAGGGAGTTGGCACGGTAGCGGCACAACATACACACACATTGGATTTCCGCATTATGAGATGTTCTTGGATTGTACTCTGACATTATTATTATTTTCATGTTTTGGGTTTCAGACACGGGATATGTTTTATGAAATGATATGATCGGATGATGTTTTACTACAAATGCTTTACAAACCACTTATTTTAAATGAAATTTTTGGGCGTGAAAATTGGTTCGTTACATCCAGCTTTTAAACTCGAAAATAAGCATCCAGAAGCATCAACTCGTCAAGTGCATGAACTGACTCGGTGAGTTAGTTGGATTTTAAGGCTAACTCGACGAGTCTGTCAATGGACTCCACGAGTCCACTGTCTAGAGATCAGAAATTCGATATTTCAAAGATTTTAACAAAAGTAGAATCAAGTATAATTAAAAACAAGCCTAGGCTCTGATACCACGGTTGGGTTTTGAGCATTCTATCACTCCTAAGGTGTGCATGCAACCCTAGAAACCTTGGATCTATGTTTTCTCTATTATACATGCAAACTTTCATTTTTCCAAGGTTTCATCCTAACTAGCATACTATGAAGTATATGTAATACAAAAATCTAGTAGAATGACATACCTTTTCTTGTAGCTTGATTCCTTAAGCCTTTAAGAGCCTAGCACCCCCAGTGTGATGCCTCAAATGCTTCACACAACAATACCAATAATTGGAAGAACTTGAGAAAGGATTATCTAGTACCACATTAGGCTATAGCTCTCTAAGAATTCTAGGGTGCTGATTTTGGTAGCCTAGGGGCTTCTTATATAGTATGGTGAAATTAGGGTTCTCTCATGTAAGGCTTAATAGCCATGACTTTCCACATTCCTCATACTCCATGGGTTTTAACCTCCATGGGCATCCATGGGTCACCACATGGGTTTAGCCCAACATAAGGAAGCATGGATCATTGGCCCACACCATAAGAATGAATAATTTACCAAATCAACCCCTTATATTTAATTAATCTCTTTTGATCACAAAATTAATTCGAAATTAATTCTTGATCAATACTAATTAAATAATATGATTTTAGATTAATATATTAGAAGTTATAATATATTAACAAATCACAAATATCCTTTGCTCAAAAGTCCATCCTTACAAATTGTTCCGGTGCCATGCAACCCAAATGGACCAATGAACTCTTGGGTTAAGTACATACCAATTATAGTTATGGGCTTAGACACTAAATCCAACAGATGAACCATGGATGAACTGCATGTGCTATTAAGTATTTAGACGTGACTTCATTATACGTGATGTGCCATGAGCAATCTTGTTGAGCCATCAATGTGATCATGTTGATCCATTGACTTGAGTTGAGCCACCAATATTCCTATTGATCCATCAATGTCTTGTTGATCCATAGAGCTGTGAATGAGCCAACAATGTTTCTGATGATCCATCATTATTCCAGATGATCCAACAATATCTTGATGCTCCACATATGATCTAGATGTGCCATCTGAGATCATGATGGTCCAACTTTCTTTTAGAATGTGCTCCATGTAAGTTGCAAGTGCTCGATGTTTAGTAAGTGCTCCATGTGTACAACAAGTACTCCATGTGTACAACAAGTGCTCCAAGTGCTCCATGTCAACTTCAAGTGCTCCAACATCTGATTCTTCAAACACTTGTTGAATCTTTAGGATCTTTCCAACCTGAAACATTCTAATAATTTTTGTTAGAAAATGTAAATCAATACTCAACTTATTTCAAGTGGCAATCACATAAAAATATTTCCAACAGTTTCCCCCAATGTGATGGTTACTGTAATAAAGAGTTGTAAAAAGCGTGCAAAAGGAAAAATATTGATTTAACATTTTCCCCAACTACTTCAATGAAATTTTCTGTTGAAGCATAAACACTTAAATTTTTTTTAAGAAATAATAAAATTTTAACTTCGAGAGAAGATGTTCCTCGAACTTGAAAGATTTTGTTAAAGAAAATTTAATTGTTAATATGACAATTGAAAGAAAATTGGAATAAAAAATATTTTGAATTGATTAGTAATGTAAAAAGATTGCTGGAAAAGTAGTAGTATAATTTCTAATAAAATTCTGATTTGAAAAAAAAAATATGTTTGAATATGTGTAATCTAGTCAAAAATTAACTTTTTTGCCTAGATAAGTGAATGAATGTCGAAAAGGAAAATTTTACAAATTCGTTTTGAGTTTTATTTAGGCCAGAAGTTTGAAGAAAAAAATCACGTGTTGAATAACAATGAAAACTTCGTGTTTTTCGACAAACAAAAAAAATAAAAACTTTGATATTTTGCTAAATCATATCAAGGAGTGTTATGATAAAACAAATTTACTAAGTCTTGGCCTTAAAATGACTATAGCATATCAAAAATAATTTGAAAGAAAATTTATGTTCTAAAAAATGATTCTTTCAATATATATATATATATATATATATATATATATATATATATATATATATATATATATATATATATATATATATATATATATATTTAAAAAAAATGTAGATATCTTTTGAAATTAGATAAATACTAAGATTTAAAAAAAGGAAAAAATAATAAAAGAAATTATTTATTATTATTATTTTTATTAAAAATACTGGATGTCTAATTCCAAAAAAAACTTACTAGAAAAAAGAAACAAAAAAAACTTAAAAAGAAGAGAGAAAAAAATAACGCAAGAAGGAGACGGGAGGGAAGTTCCAATGAGAGGGCTTAAGAGGGGTTGCTCACAAGGAGGGGTGAAGAATTGAGAGGGAGAGATGGCACAATAGGATAAGCTGTGAGCAGGAGGAGATGGGCGACGATGGTGGTGAAGGGGCCAAGAGGAGTCGTGGAGCAAGAGAGGAGGTATGGTTAAGAGGGATGATAGAGCAAGAAGATAAGGAGTGGTGCATGAGGAGGTTGGCACAAGAGGGGTTGGTGCAAGAGGAAAAGGAGTGGCACATAAGGAGGTTGGCGTAAGAGGAGAAGTGTATGGTGCAAGAGAGGTTTGGTACATGAAGGAAATGGCGTAAGAGGAGAAGTGCTAGTTGTTCCAAGTAGACCGTGGTGATCTGCGAATAGGATTCGGTCACCAATGATGTGCATGAGGGGAGTCAGTCACCAAGGATGCAAAAGTGAGGAGATGCGCAAAAGAGGTTGCGCCAAAGAAGTTATGGTTGTTGCGCCGAGGACTGCTGGGAGGCCGAAGTTGGGCCAAGGATTGACCGAGGTGCGCCAAGACGCTCTTGAGAGGCCGAAGTTAGATGCTTGTTGTGCCAAAGTCTGCTGGGAGGCCGAAGTTGTTCCTTTTTTTAGGATGATGTGCCAAAGCGTTGAACACAAAAATGATGTTGGGTTAATAAGGTTGCTTCCAAAAACAAATTGAGCATGGCACAAGATGAAGAAATTGGCACACGATGGAGAGATTGGCACAAGATGATGATGTGCCAAGGAGATGCTCTAAATCAAGGGTTGGACCCAGATGCTTGCAAAGGGATTAGAGTTGCACCAATGTCTTGCTCCAAGGTCTTGGTCATAAAATAATGTTCCTCCAAACCTTGTTGAACACAATGATGTTGATGCTCATGAGGGCTGTTGCTCATGAGGACTGTTGCTCACAAGGGTTGTTGCTCACGAGGCTCTTGCTCATGAAGACTGTTTCTGACAAGGTTGTTGCTCACGAAGACTGTTGCTCATAAGGATGTTGCTCACAAGGGTTATTGATGGAGCAAGAGAAGAATCAGGTTTAAGGTGTATGGGGCACAAGGAGTTGTAGAGCAAGTATGGTTTGTGTTGCTCACGAGGGTTGTTGCTCAAGAGAAGGTTGTTGCACCAAGGAGCTTGTTGTGCCAAGAGGCTTGTTGTGCAAAGAGTCTTGTTGCACCAAGGAGCTTGTTGACCGAAGGTGAGGTTCTTGTGCCAAGGAGCTGACCTAAGTGTTGCAAGGAGATTTGAAAGACCGCAGTTGCACCAAGGCCTATGCTAGCTAAGAGATATTGCTCCAAGATCAAGAAAAAATATATTTTGCTCCAAAACAAAATTCGATACTGCTCCAATCTAATATAAGAGAAGAATTTGCGAGAAAGTAAAAAAACAAGAATAAGAAGTGGAAGTGAAGTATTTATAGGTGAAGGTTGTTAGGGTTTCTCAATGGGCTGATATAGGGCTTGCATGGGCCAAATTGTGAGCCTAGAAGACTTGGATGACACTCAAGTATAAATAGGGAAAAATCAACTTGAGTCGCGAGCGAGAAAAAGATGACCTGAGAATCAAGAAAGAAAATGTGGCACATGCACGGATGTTATCTTAGAGACGTGCATGGCACCTAAGGAATGTTCATGACCTACTCGAGACGTGCATGGCCTACTTGAAACATGCATGGCCTACTTCAAATGTGCATGGCTCATTAAAAACGTGTATGACCTATTCAAAATGTGCATGACACATTTATTATGCCCTATGTTTACACGATGATCCATATGTACATGATGCACCAAGTGGATGAACATGCTCCAAGTTCTTTATCATGCTCCAATGTTCTTGAACATGCTCCAAATGAATGAAGATCCTCCAAGATGGTCCAAGTGACTTCCAGTTAATCCAAGGTAGTAGAGATAGTCCATCATGATCCAAGTGATCAAGTTGATGAATATGCTACATTCATTCGTCTAGTTGGTCCAAGGAAGTGGAGATGGTCCAAGATGGTCAAAGAGCATGCAGTTGCTCCAAGTTGGACGAGGATGGTCCAAGTGATCGAGTTCCTTCAAGTTGCTGAAGGTTCTCCAAAGTACTTCTAGTTGGTCCAAGTTAATGGAGTTGCTTCAAGAGAATCTAAGACACTCCAAGTTGAATGCAGTTGCTCCAAATTTGGTTCATGTACCTGAAGTTGTTACATGTTGGTCCAAGTGCATGAAGTTGCTCCATGATTCTTCCAGTTGGTCCAAGATGGTTCTCAAATGTCCTTTATAGGTTTTGATCTTCTCCTTCTTCATCATGTATGAGAATGCTCCATGAACCAAGAAAAGCATATATGGTTTTCTTGAAGAGGATGGTCCACTTGTCATAAGATGCTCCACTTGGCTAAGGATGTTTCATGATCAAGTAAATAATATTCTCTATCTAACTTAGCTGCTTTACCTAGATTCTAAGGCATGATTTAAACAGAAAGTATGAAAATGCAAACACAAAGTAATCTATCTTTGAAAGTGATGTGTATGCATGTGGATAGAGAATCTGAGAAGGAAATAGTAACAAGCAGTGAAGTGTGTGTATGTGGAATAAATAATCTTAAGGAAACATTAAAACTTAGAAGGATGACTGATTTAGAAGCATTGTGGATTATCTTGTTGTCACTAATAGATTTATCAAGAAACTAAATTTTGTGTATGATCCTTCACTTCGCATTGTAAAGATTTTCCTTTGTTGATTATTACTTTTGAATTCATTAATATCACATGTAATAACCCGATTTGTACTCACCAATTATGTCTCACCGCAATGCGTATATTTGTGTCTAAGGCCTAGTTACTTCCCAACCCGTAAATACTGACAGTCCTCATAAACGTACCCGAACTACATTCATTTTTGGCATTCCTACCACCTATACCCTCTTATTTACCCCTTTCGTTTCAAAAGGTATTGCCAAATTCCAAGTGACACGACTTTTAAAGAAAAATAATATATATTTAATAATTGACCTAAGAATATAACTAGAATTTTTTTTTGTAGAACTCTTTTTTTAACTTTTTTTTAATTTCTTTTGATTTTTTTAATCTTTTCTTATAACTCTAACTTTGAAAAAGTACACAAGCAAATAAGTCCTATATTTACTTCTATTTGTACTTTAGTTCGTGACTTTCTAAGAAATTCATTAGAGTCTTGGAATCACTTAGGTCACTAATGGAGTCCATGACTTTCTATGAAAACCTTTTAAACAATATTTCTTCTCATCCATACACGATTTTATAATTAGGTGGATAGATATAAATATATCCCCGGGGGAATATTCATCGAGTCCCAAAGGTCACAGATTGACTCCACTCCTGAACTATAATTTATTGAATATATGACTAGATTCAAAGTGCATAAATTAAACAGATAAACTTGGAACTTGACTCGCTTTGTTTTAATGAAGAAGCCTTGTATTAGGTATAGATATTCACAAATCAAAACTTTTTATATCCCACAAACTACACAAGTTCACATTTTTGTCTCACGAGTTCACTTGGAAATGGAAGCCACAAATATACTATAACACATCGGCTCAACTAAACCTTAGAGTTCACCTCAAATAATCCCACATAACATTAGTACTTAATGTATGTTATAACTCTAAGTAGAGTATAACAACGAAGCTTCTTAATGGTCAATAAAGTACAAATATTAGTTGTGTACTAAAGCAAACTGAAGAACCACAAAATTAAGTATTTTGAAAAATCATTTATGTGTGGAGCAATTAATCTTCTTCATCTACATAGTTGTGATAACAACCTGTATTATCTTAGAAAAAATGAAAGATAAAATATTTTTGATATTTTCTTTTGTTTATTGTAAAGACAAAAAAACAAAAAATAAGATCTTTTAGTTGTTTTCTCTTGTATAAAGTAAAAATAAAAGAAAAATTCTTATGGATTTTTATTTTGTGAAAATAATAATAATATGTATTTGGAATTTTTTAAAAAATTCAAATTCCTGAAAATCTGGATTAAGCATGCCAAGTCATCCTAGAAAGTGTAAGAGCTTGGATTCATCCAGAGCTTTCGTGAACACATCTGCAGTCTCTTCATCTGTAGGACCAAAATAAAGCTCAATATGACCTTTATGAATATTATCTGTTAGGAAGTGATACATGATATCAATGTGCTTGGTCATTGAGTGGTTGATTGGATTGTGAGAGATTGTAATTGTACTCTTAGAGTCACAATAGATGGGGATGTGTTGCATTTTGAATCCATAATCTCTCAGTTGTGTTTGCATCAAGAGCACTTGAGAACAACAACTGGCGGTAGAAACATATTTAGCTTCAATAGTAGAGGTTGAAACACATGTTTGCTTCTTTAAGGTCCAACTGACCAATCTGCCTCCTAAGAATTGACAACTACCAGAAGTGCTCTTTCTGTCAAGCTAACATCCTCAATAATATGAGTCAAGAAAGGCTTGGAGAATGAAGTTGCCTTTAGCAGTATAGAATAGACCAGAGGAGCAATTCCTTTCAGATATTTGAAAATTCTTTTGACTACCATGAGGTGTGATTCCTTTGGATTGGCTTGAAAGCGTGCACACAGACATGTTGAAAACATGATGCCTGATCGACTAGCTGTAAGGTAGAGTAATGAGCCAATCATTCCTTTATAGTGCTTATGATCTACAAGTTTCCCATCAAGGTTTGAATCAAGCTTGTATGATGTAGACATTGGTATCTTTCTAGTTGATGCATTCGCCATGGAGTATCTCTTCAACATGTTTTTGATATACTTCTCTTGACCAATGAAGATTCCTTTAGGAGATTGACGACCTTGTAGACCTAGTAGTAGTTGAGATCACCCATTATACTCATTCTGAATTTGATTTTCATCAACTCAGCAAACTCGTCACTAAGGTCCTTTCTGGTTGAACCGAAAATGATGTCGTCGACATAGATTTGCACGACGATCAAATGGTTGTTGTGGATTTTCCTAAATAGAGTGGGATCGATAAAACCTCTTTGACATTTGGAGTTTTCCGATAATTTCGACAATGTTCCATACCATGCTCTTGGGGCTTTCTTCAATCCATATACAACCTTTTAAAGCTTATAGCAATGGTCGGGGAACTTTGGATCTTCGAATCTAAGAGGTTGTTGAACATACACATCCCTATAGATTTTGTCATTCAAGAATGCCTACTGCACATCCATTTGGTAAACTTTAAAGTTCTTGTGTGAAGAAAATGCCAAGAAAATCCTAATGGATTCAATTCTTGCAACAGGTGCAAAGGTTTCATCATAGTCTATGCCTTCTTATTGCGAGTAGCCTTTGACAACCAATCTAGCTTTGTTCCTGATGATGACTCCGTCTTCATCATTCTTGTTCCTATAGACCTATCTTGTGTTGGATTAGGTGTCTAAGCCCGTAACTATAATTGGTATATACTTGATTTGATAGTAACATGGTCCTTTTGGGTTGCCTTTAGTCTTGCAACTTGACAGGATGAATTTTGGAGCGAGAGGTTGATAAATGGTTTATTAATTTATTATAAGAATAATATATTAATTAGAAATCATGTTATTTAATTAGTATTTGATCAGAAATTAATTTGGAATTAATTTTGGGATTAAAGGAACAGGGATTGTTTTGCAATTTGTTGATAGTTGTGAAACTGGACTACTGGACTCCTTAGAGAGGAGTGGAAGAAAATTATAGGGAGGCCCTATAAGTTTTCTTCCAAGGCCTCTAGATGAGGAGTCCATGGGTTGTTTAAGCCTTAAGCAAGAAATTAGGGTTTCCTACAGTAAACCCAAGCAGCCCTCGGCTATATAAAGACCCTACCTCTTGCAATTTGGTATTTGCTAACCCTAGCCCTAGCCGAAATTGTAAGTTTATTCCCTCCTTGCTATTTGCTAACCCTAGCCGAAATTGTAAGTTCATTCCATCCTTGCTATTTGCTAACCCAAGCAGTTTCGGCCTATACTTGCTATTTTCTAACCCTAGCCGGAATTGTAAGTTCATTCCCTCCTATCTCCCCTTCCATCCTCTTGCAAAGGGTAGAGGTAAGCCATTAGAGGTGTCACATTTGAGGCACTGGCTTTCAAGAGTCAAGGTCTACAAGGTATTCTTGTTATTACTACATAACAAGTAAGGTAAACATTTAAACCCTATTATTGTGTAAATTTCGAATTATATATTAGTATCTAGGGTTTTGCTTTGGTATTCAAATTTGCATGTTCAACTAGTGAAAACCTAGATCCAAAGCATTTAGGGTTGCATTAACACATAGGTTTGTAGTTATGCTCAAAACCCATTAGTGGTATCAGACCCAAGTTGTTTTTCAGTTGAATTTGATGCAATTGTGAATTGTCCAAAGGAGAAGGGAGCATAATCCTCATTCTGTTCAACCAACTCGACGAGTTCATACTGGAACTCGACGAGTTCACTTCCTGACTCAACGAGTTAACTCGTCAGATACCTGATTTTTCAATTTTGATATCTTGGTTTGATTAGGATAATTACCTTAATTCATTTTTATTGCTTAAAATTGAATTTTCAGAAAAGGTAAATGCACATCCTTATCAAAATAAATGATTTGGTCAAATTCTTAAGATAAAGACAAAATTAATTTATTAATTTAATTATTTAAAATTTGATCTAGTATTTTTGAAAAGTTTTAAAAATACACCATATGGTTTTATAATTTAAAATTTGATTAAATAGTTTAATTTTAAAATCTATAAGAGGGGGAGGTATAAGGAAACTGCCTATAAAATGGCGGTTGAATGGGTGAATGGGTGTCCACTCTCACCCACCGCTTCCTTGATTGATGGATGGTCGTTAGCCGAATGGGTAGGATAGGACAATAATTTCTCATTAATAAGTATAATGAAAAATATAATGTAACTAAATGTTTTTATAAAATTTCCAATCTTAGTTACTTTAAGAAAATGCGCATTTGATGCTAATCGGTGAAATTGAACGTTGTACTTTATAAAAGTCGTTAATGGAGCATGTGTGGTTAACCGACATACTAATATGGACTAATACAGGATGCCAATGGGTAGTTCGTAAATTATCATTGATCAATGGAGTATGTGTGGTTAACCAACACATTGATTAAGTGATAAATGACATTGAGAGTACCAAGCTAATTTGTATGCTTATTCACACCTTGTTTGTGATCCTCGGAATGCCAGTCACAAATGGAAAGGGAAAAATCAAGATTAAACATGCCATTAAATTGTGAATTATTGTGTTGGATACTAGCCTTAGTATTTCATTTGGGTGTTATATTAAGGATTTCCATATCTAATCAAAACATGACTTTCTTCTTTTTCAGATGTCTACCTCAAACAACGCTTCTGACTCCTCAAACAACAACACTACCACCAACAACTCTTTGAACATTTTCTCGCTCTTGAGCATTTGTGACAAGGTGACATTTGAAGGTTCCAATTTTAATGATTAAATTTGAAACTTCAGAATGGCCTTGCGATTTGAGGACAAGGAGTACGTCCTCGACAAAGAGCTTAACGAGATAGATGAATCTAAAGTTACTCCTAAATAAATAGTTGAGTATAGGTCACACTACAAAGACGCGACAAAAGTGTCGTGTATCATGGTGGCTACTATGACTCATGAGCTACAATAGTTTTATGAGGACTATTGGCCTTATGAGATGTGCCAGGACCTGATGGAGAAGTACCATCAAGGAGCATGTCAAGAAAGGTATGAGATAGTCAGGTCACTCATAACCACCAAAATGAAGGATGGAGAGTCCATCACAACCCACATGCAACACATGCAGCGCTATGTGGATCATTTGTTGAAGCTTAATGTGAACTTCAATGAGGAGTTGGCTATTGACATAGTCTTGCACTCATTACCTCCTTATTATCATCAGTTCAAAATGACTTAGCATTTGAGCAAAGAAGAAGTCACGTTGAGTAAACTTCAAGGGTTTCTGAGAACCGCTGAAAGTGGATTGAAAGGAAAAGGTGTTGAATCCACTCCTACTATCGTTGCTCCAGTCCTGGCTATTGGACAAGGGAAGGGGAAAAGATGAAAGCTTCCTCAAAGAAAATCTGGAAGGGAAAATCTCATGAAGGGTCTTCTACTGGACCTAAAGGAAAATCCAGTTCTACTCCCCCTCCTGCCTCAAATCCAAAAGAAGCAACGTGCTTCTACTGCCAAGACAAGGGGCATTGGAAATGAAGTTTCCTCAAGTACCTACAGGACATTAAGGATGGCAAGATCAAGCCTACCTCGGAAAGTATTTACACTATTCTGTCTAAAAACTCATCGCATTCTAATTCTTCGGTCCTTGATACTGGATGTCGTTTTCACATTTGCTCTGACTTGTAGGGACTAAAAGAAAGTAGGAATGTAGAGCTCTGGAGTATGAACCTGATAAAGACACCTATTACCAAGATCAACATTTATTCTTTAATTCTTAGTTGTGGGTTGTGTTTAGACTTGAACAATTGTTGCTACTCGTCAGAAATGGCGAGGAATATTTTTTTTTCATGGTTTGTACAGACAAGGTTTTAGATATTCTTTTAATAATGAGAATGGTTCGAATAATGCTTATTATAATGGTGTATTTTATTTTGAAGCATTGCCTTGTGATGGTGTATATGAAACTGTGATGGTTGTAGACAATTTAGGAAATATTGTGTTACAAAGTGATGCGTCTAATGGATTAGACAAAGCATGCTTGTGGCATTGTCGTCTTGGATATGTCAACATTAAGCGGATTGCCTAACTCCAAAAGGATGGAGTGTTGGAATCATTTGACCTAAGGTCAGATGATACATGTGAATCTTGTTTGCTTGGAAAGATGACTAAATCACCTTTCACAGGTTCGTGTGAAAGAGGTGAGGGATTGTTGGATCTCATACACATTGATGTGTGTGGGCCCTTCAGATCTACCACAAGGGATGCAAATTAGTTTTATGTGACTTTTACTGATGATTATAGCATATATGGATATATCGACTTAATCAAGCAAAAGTAAAAAAAAAACCTTTGAAAAGTTCAAAGAGTTTAAACATGAAGTCAAAAATCAATTGGGCAAGAAGATCAAGATGCTCAGATCTGATAGAGGTGGTGAGTATCTTAGAATCGAGTTCCGCGACTATCTTAAGGAATGTTGAATTGTTTCAAAATTGACACCTCCTAGGACACCATAACTTAATGGTGTAAAAAAGAGGCGTAATCGAACTTTGTTAGACATGGTTCATTCCATGATGAGTGGAGCTTCGCTACCAATCTCATTCTGTGGGTATGCCTTAGAGACTGCACCCATATCCTTAATGTACTCCCAACAAAGAAGGTTGACAAAACACCTCACGAGATGTGGACAGGGAAGGTTCCCTCGTTGGAACATATCAAGGTTTAGGGTTGTGAAGCTTTTGTTAGACGAAAGACTCACGACAAACTTGAACCTCTAAGTGAGCGATGTATTTTTATTGGCTACCCACATAAGTCCTTTGGATACTTGTTCTACAGACCTAGTGAGAACGTGGTTTTCGTAGCATAAAGAGGAGTTTTATGTGAGAGGGAACTCATATGCACAGAGGAAAGTGGGAGTATAATTGATCTTGGAGAAATTCAAGAGTCAAGCGATGAAGGAACCTCTAACACTAGCGGTCAACCCGAGGAAGAAATTCATGTTGAACCAATTGACGAGTTGTTACCTCTTAGGCATTCCACTCAAGTTAGAATGACACCAAAATTTTACGGTTTTCATATTAGTACGGATGGTGATGCGTTTATTAGTGATAGTACATTGGTAAATTTGGATGAGCCTTTTAACTACAAGGAAGCTATGGCGGGCCCTGAGTCTACTAAATGGAAAGAAGCAATGGACAGCGAGATCCAGTCCATGTATGACAATCAGGTTTGGAACTTGGTTGACAATGTACCAGGTCATAAGACAGTTGGGTGCTAATGGATCTTCAAGAATAAGACTGACATGGATGGAAAGGTACACACGTTCAAGGCATGGATGGTTGTGAAGAGCTTTACTTAAACCCCAGGGGTTGACTATGACGAGACCTTCTCACCGGTGGCTAAGATCAAATCTATTAGGGTTATGCTAGCCATAACTACGTTTCATGATGATGAAATATGGCAGGTGGATGTCAAAACTTCTTTCCTTAATGGAAAGTTGGCTGAAGATGTTTACATGAGTCGGCCAGAGGGTTTTATCGATGCTAAGTACATCAATAGAGTGTGTAACCTTGAGAAATGAATATATGGATTGAAGAAAACTTCTCGCAGATGGAATCTTTGCTTTGATGAGAAGGTCAAAGAGTTTGGCTTCTCTAGGAGTGAGGATGATTCATGTGTATATGTCAAAGCTAGTGGGAGTATAGTCAGCTTTCTTGTATTGTATGTTGATGACATACTTATCATAGGGAATGATGTTCCAACCTTGTAGGAAGTTAAATCGAGACAGCATAAATGAGTTGAGTTCCATATGCTTTCGTCGTTCGATCGATCATGTATGCTATGGCATGTACCCGCCCTGATGTGGCTTTTGCTTTAAGCATGGTCAATCGATATCAAGAAAATCCGGGTAAGGCTCACTGGGTAGCGGTTAAAAATATACTTAAGTATCTGCAATGGACCAAGGATTGGGTCCTTGTACTTGGTGGCAGTGATGACTTAAGAGTGACAAGGTATAGTGACGTCAGTTTTTAGACAAACAGAGACAACCTTCGTTCTCAGTCAGGCTGGGTGTTTACCCTTAATGGAGGAGCTGTGGGTTGGTAAGTTCTAAGCAGGAGACCATGGTTGATTCAACATGTGAATCAGAATATATAGTCGCGAGCGCATCGTCAAAGGAGGCAATATGGTTGAAGAACTTCATTGGAAACCATGGAGTTGTGCTAGCCAAGGAACTAAGAGATCATGGAAGATCCATAGGTATCGATAGAAAATACCACTTCATCAGACATCGGGTAGAAGAAGGACTCCTCATCGTTAAGTGGGTATCATCAGAAGAGAATCCTACAGATCACTTCACAAAGGGTCTGAGTAGGATTAAGCACGTTCAGCATGCGAGGAGCATTGGTCTGAAGGATGATATTAGTTTTAGTGATTAGATAGATATTTAGAAAATTCTAACAATATAATGTAATTGACATTTGACGATTAAATAATGGAGATTTATTTTTAAGCATTGTTTACTATCTTTTGGCAATTATTTATCACTGTGTTTCACCTTTGCATGTTTTACTTGCTAATTAATTGGATTATTAAAATTATCCACAATCTGTAACGCCCAGATCCTCATATGTAATTTGAATTAAAATTATTCATTTTTGCAAGGGAACTCGACGAGTAGGAGATCTTAACTCATCGAGTAGGAATGTCATTTTGGACGCGAGACTTTAAGTCTACTCGACGATTCGAGAGCCTTAACTCGATGAGTAAGGCTTCCAGAGTGAAACCCTAATTTTCAGGGTTTTACACCCTATTTAAGGACTTTAACACTTTATTATGGCCTCCCTTATCGCCTCCCTCAGTCCAGCAAATTCCTAATTCGTGATCCTGAGCCTTTTAAGTGTGTGTGAGTGAAAAGGGAGTGATTCTTTGGCATTTCCTTGAAGCAGTGGAAGTTAGGAGTGCTTGGTTGAAGCAAGAAGCTTTAGATCTAGAGATTTCTTTGTCAAAGCAGTCTTATTGAGGTATAAAGTCTATACCTTGACTATTCATTTACTAGATCTCTTCATGGAGTGGTTTAGGGCTTTAAGAAGCCTATTTTGGAAACATTCATGAATGTTAGCATGTTTTGGAGTTATGACTTCAGAGCTAGATGTCCATGGTCTTATGAGACTTAAAGTTGCCAGCTTTATTAAGTCTTGGCCTTTCTCCATGCCTTAGATATCTTTAGGAGTTTAGTTTTGGTATTATTAGCTTCATGACAGCATGCATGAACGTAAAGTTAGCAACTTTACATGGTAGCTTAGTCCTAGGGACCAAATCTATGGTTTGGAAGCATTGAACCCGCCTAGAAACGACTGAATGGGTTTAGTCTATGGGGGACTCGACGAGTTGTTCATACAACTCGGCGAGTTGGGTCGTGGTCCCCCAACTTTTTATGTTATTAAGCCAACTCATTGAGTCTAGGAGATGACTGAGCAATTTGGCAATGGTTTTGGGTTATGAAGATTGAGGGACTCGATGAGTTCAAGGATGGACTCAATGAGTTATGAGTAAAATGTCTTGAATATGTTATGAGGAAGAACTCGACGAGTTCATGAAAGAACTCGACGAGTTGGATCGATATTCCAGGGTTTTATGGATCATGGAACTCAACGAGTTGATGGACCAACTCAGCGAGTTGAGTCGACCATGATGTTGACTTTGACCTTGACCATTGACCAAAGTTGACCCTTAAAGGGGTTATGAGTATGAAGAGGTAATTAAAGGAGATTATTATGTATAGGAGTTTGAGAGGAGTTGATCCCATATCCAAGGACAATACAACTACTACACGATACTCGAGGTGAGTTACCTTCCAATAGGAGTGGGTCGAAGGCACCAATGTCGGCCACTAGTAGAGTATTATACTAGAGATGATTGTCTTTTGTGATAATTGTCTAGTATGCCACTATCTGTTATGCTATTTTTTCTAGTATGCTATGATAATAGGTGATAGTGGTAGGAAGGGGACTAGTCCCCAGATCCGGTTGACATAAACCGGCAGGGTAGGTTGGGCTCCCATATATTTCTGACCATATGTTATGCTATCTTATTACGTGGTAGTGGTAGGGGATGAAATAGTCCCCATAGCCGGTTGGAAAAAACCAGAGGGAAGTTTAGGCACCCAGATATGTCTAGCAAGGTAGTTCGAGCACCCAGATATGCTTGACAAGGGGTAGGTCGGACACCCTGGTATGCCTGACAAGGGTAGGTTGAGCACCCAGATATGCTTGATATGGGGTAGGTTGGGCACCCCGGTGTGCCTGACAAGGACAGGTTGAGCACCCAAATATACTCACCAGGGTAGGACGAGCACCCATATATGCCTGGCAGTATTTTATTGTTTGGTATGTGGTATGATGCAGGAACTCACTAAGCTTTGTGCTTACGGTTTTCATTTTTTTTCAAGTCCTTCTTCATCATAGGGAAAGGAGCTAGTGTTAGAGTGTAAAGTCACGCTTGGATGTATTTGTTCTTTACCCTTATCGAAATCTTTTTCATTGATCCAGTTATTTTTGTATAGATCAAAACCCAATCCAAAAGATTTAATCCATTACTAAAGATTAAACTTTGAAGCCCAAAATTTCGATCTGGTTACTGTTAGTGTGAGCCCACAAATATTTAAATCGTTTTGATTCCACAAATCGCTGATCTCATTTTTTTCCCGTCACATGCATCACTCAGTTGTACTTTCAATTCCATATATCTCGTTCTTAATCAATTGATCTTGAGGATTCGATTTCGCTATAATCTTTCTGAAAAATCGATTAGAAGTTCATGTTCATCAGTACTTGTGAATCAATTCTATGTGTTGTGTTCAATCACAAAATTTGATTATGATCAAGTTAAAGTGAAGAAATCGGAAATTGATCTCTTCATTTTGATGAAATTGTTCAAGAACACATGAATGTGATGAAGAACAGTTGGATAATTGTTTTGATCCAAAATGTGTTGCTTGAATCATCAACTTCTTGTTTGTTAATGGTTGACTTCGAAAAGTCAAATTAAGAAAAAGTCAAAGTCGATGTTGAAGTGATGATTTTGTGAATTAAAGGCTGCAATTGGTTAGTACAAGTTGTTTTGAGGTTATGGATGTCAAAAACAAGTCTGATTTGGGATTCAATTTCGAAAATTGGTTGGGTTTATGTTGTTGATAGTCGAATTTCTTGTTGAAAGGTCAATATCATTGTCGACTGGTTATACTTTTCATTCACAACTGGGAATTTGATTGTTGAGTTGGAGTCGACAAGTGTGAATTCACGTTTGAGGTCAAAAGCAATGTTTGGTCAAACTCAACGTTGACTGATGATTATGTAATATGGAAACGAATTGAAGTCAGTACTCAAGAATCGAAATTGAGTTTGTGACATAGGGTTGAAACAATCGTTTTAGATTGAGATTCGTTATATGTGGTCTTATTTTTGGGTTTAGAGGTCAAACAAATCAAATGGGTATGGCTTCAAAAACAGATGGCATTTGACGTCAATGACCATTGCTGAGATCGTATGAGGATTTTCACGAAGTCTATTGTTCGATGGTCGATGATTGATGACGAACAGATAATGTTGTGAAGGGTCTCATGTGCAAAGGGGTTCTTGGGTTGATTGATGAGGCATAAAACACGAAGTAACTAAAGAATAGTCGATGATCGAATTTTGGCTTGGATGTCGATATTTGAGGACGTGATGTCGAAGATTTGAGCATTGATGTTAACTAACGAAGGTTTTCTTTCACTGGAATTGACGAATGGTGCTATGCAATTTTTCGTTACTTGCTAACGAAAAGGAGACGGATTGTGATTTCAAAAATTTGGGTTGGTGAAATAACGAACCCAAGGATTTGGTGATACCGGGACTAACGAAAGTTCGTAATTTCAAAATTTCAAGCAAAATGTTTCGTTAAAATGGAGGTGTGGATTTAGTGATTGAATCTAACGAACGGGAATGAGAAAATTTTTCGTTAAAAATGTGTTGTGAAAGTTTCGTTAAAATGGTGTTCGTTACCTGATTAACGAAGTGAAGGAAGAAAAGTTCCTTTACGACTGTATCAAGTTGGGGAAGAAACACAAATTTTTGAAATTGGTCCTTAATGTTTTGAAGATTTGACACTTTAAACCCACATTCGAAATTTTGAGTAATTTCGATAGTTTGGAAGAAAGGAAACAAAATTTCCAAAAAGAGTCCATGAAGTTTTGAAAATAAACCCAAGGGATTCGACTCGAATTTGAAGGACATGATAGCGAGGGAGAGGGAGAGGGAGAGGGAGATATACATAGATCACCTCAGGAAGAGGAATGCGGAGACGGGACAGACGATTGTGGTTTCTGGAAATAAACCCAAGGGATTCGACTAAAATTTGAAGGGCCAGCAGGGACACAACCGTTATGGGAAATGCGGTAGGCCACATGAGGGAGTTTGCAGAGTTGGGGGCCCGGTCTGCTACAAGTGCGGCAAGACTGGGCACTTTAGCAAGGATTGTACAGCCCCTACCCCCACCATTCAAACGTCAGAACTGATTTGATTTCATTGCAATCAGAAGGGCCATAAAAAGGCCAACTGCCCTTGATTGACATCAGGAGTGCCAGTGATGGCGCCAACTCCAGCGACCCTGCGGATCACGGATGGACGATAGGGCAAGACAGAGGCTCCAGTGTTGAGGATTCGAGCCTTCCAGCTGACCATCAATGAGGTGTGTGTTGCACCGCATGTGGTGACGGGTACGTTTTCTTCTCCCTAACTTTTATTACATGTTGTTTATGATTTTTATGTGCTATGTTTATGTGTTTTGTTTAGGATCGTTCCCTGTGAACAAAATCCCAGTACAGGTGTTATTTGACTCGGGGACTACCCGATCATTTGTCTCTCTTGCACTTGGCAAGAGGTTTTCTGAGTCTTCTGGGATGGTGGATCATTCGTTAGAGGTCCAGTTGCTGACGACCGATCTATCCGGGCATTAGAGGTTTTTAGAGATTGCGTTTTGAGGTTGTATGATGAGCGTTACCCTGTGGATTTGGGTCCCATTCTATTGCGCGGGAGCAAGGTTATCATCAACATGGATTGGTTGAGCCCTAATGGGGTGGAGATCGACTGTGCACAACAGTTGGTACGTGTCAGGACCCCAAGTGGGGGAGAGCTGGTGATTCTGGCAAGAGGTCACAACGTGGACCAACTTTGTGTTCGGCAGCGAAGGCTAGGCACTACCTTCAGCAAGGATTGTTAGGGTTGAATTGTTGTAATAGTCGAAGTTTGTATTTGGAGTCTTCGAACATTTTTGTAATGTGTTTTACTAGGGCATAATATTCAAAGCTTAATGTTTAGTCCTTAGTATATTATTTGTACGTTTTCCTCTCCTATAAATAGGAGTAGTTACTAGGTTCTTAGTAACGAAGTTTTTACAAAATATTCATTGTACTCTGTAAACTTTGCTGAAGCGTAATACGAGCCAAACAGATTATATTTACATTCTGTGTTTAAATCTTGCACTCATACTTTGAATTCATTCTCTAATTCATTCAATACTTGATTCTTTGTTTCATCAATTGGAATTTCAGATAATACAGTTGATGAGGAAGTTCATGCTCCTGATAATAACATACCAGAAATTTCGAAACTTACTGATGATCCTCCATCGAATCCTCAAGCAGATGAAACTCTACAGGATAGTCCACTGGAGGGGGAGCAATTGGATTCGAATACTTTGAATGATGAAGAGCATTATTTCGAGGGGGAGAAAGACCAATTGAATGTTGAAATTGAGGGGGAGCATGGAGTTGAGGGGGAGCATAATATTGATGATGCATGTTCGATTATAGGCTCAGAACATGATGAAATATTCGAAGATGCACCTTTGGACTTTGATCCAACATATCCACCCATGGATAAAATGGACAAGAGACCATCCGAAGGATCATTTGATTGGGAATCCACAAGAGGGAGTAATGACAAGAGCTCAAATTCGTGCAAAGAATGAGGTATTGAATACTCATCAAGAATTTTGCATGTTTAATGTTTTCATCTCTAAAATTGAACCAAAAACAATTAAGAATGCAATGGAACACTCAGATTGGGTTGTTGCAATGCAATCAGAGTTGGCTGAATTTGAACAAAACAAGGTTTGGAGATTAATTCCTAAACCTGAAAATGTTTCGATTGCCGGGTTAAAATGGATTTTCAAAAACAAGACCGACAAAGATGGAAACATTGTTCGAAATAAGGCCAGGCTTGTTGTAAAAGGATATTCACAACAAGAGGGAATCGATTATGAAGAAACATTTGCCCCTGTCGCAAGACTCGAGGTGGTTCGAATATTTCTGGCTTATGTAGCTCACAAAGACTTTGATGTTTATCAAATGGACGTGAAGTGTGCATTTTTAAATGGAGAGCTTGAAGAAACAGTTTATGTCGAACAACCTCCAGGTTTTATTAACGAAGAATATCCTAATCAAGTTTATATTTTAGATAAGACAGTTTATGGTCTGAAACAAGCACCACGAGCATGGTATGCAACTCTAACATCATTTTTAAAACAATCTAAATTTAAACAAGGATTTGTTGATCCTACATTATTTCGAAAGAAAGTAGGGAATCATCTTATGCTTGTTCAAATTTATGTTGATGATATTATTTTTGGCTCGACTGACCCTGTTTTGTCTAGAGAATTCGAAGATTTCATGAAAAGCAAATTTGAGATGAGTATGATGGGAAAAATAAATAATTTCCTTGGATTGAATATTCGTCAAAACAGAGAAGGGATTTTCATCAATCAAGAAAAATATACGAAAAATCTGTTAGAAATGTTTGGATTGACGAATAGCACAAAGCTTCGTGTACCAATGGCAACTGGCATAAAGCTAACAGCATCGTTAGACAAACCTGCTATTGATATTACGTTGTATAGGAGCATGATTGGTTCGTTAATTTATCTTACAGCCAGTAGACCTAATATCATGTTTTCTGTGTGTAATTGTGCTAGGTATCAGTCTAATCCACGCGAACCACATCTCACTGCAATGAAGAATATTTTTCGCTACCTTAAAGGAACAACTTCGTTAGGATTATGGTATCCTTCGAAAACTGGATTCTTTGTTCAAGCATACTCAGATGCAGACTTGGGTGGTTGCAATCTTGATCGAAAAAGCACAAGTGGTGGATGTCAATTACTTGATGGAAAATTAGTCAGTTGGCAGTCGAAGAAGCAAACGTGTGTGTCCATTTCCACAGCTGAAGCAGAATATGTGGCTGCTGCTGCTTGCACTTCACAAATAATTTGGATCCAAAGTCAATTGCGTGATTATGCAATTAATATGAAAAAGATTCCATTATATTGTGATTCTCAAAGTGCAATAAGAATTTGTCATAATCCTGTGCAACATTCGAAGACTAAACACATAGCTCTTCATTATCATTTTATTAAAGATCACGTGGAGGATGGAAACATTCAAGTAAATTTCGTGAAAACAACTGATCAGTTAGCTGATATTTTCACAAAAGCGTTGGATGAAAAGTCATTTATGCGAATAATCGAAGGCCTTGGAATGATCGATGGCATTTCTGGTCCATGCGAAAAAGCAGAATGATGGAGGAAAAAGAATGATTCAGAGGCACTGAATTAACAATAATGCAATGTCATTCAGCATTCAGCGGTTACTGTTCATAGTCAACGCTTTGACCGCTTCGAATTCGCATGATTGTCACTGATCTTTAGCATTGAGTCAGCGGTTACTGTTCATAGTCAACGCTTCGACCGCTTCGAATTCACATGGTTTTCACTAATCTTCAACGTTGAGTCAGTGGTTACTGTTTATAGTCAACGCTTCGAACGCTTCAAATTCGTACATTTGTTACTCTTCATGGAATGCCAACTATTCACATGTTTGCAACAAATTCATTTTTTTTTAAATTAAAAATCCAAAAACATTTTCTTTTGTTTTGTTTTTATATTCGAAACTTCAAAAATCCAAAAAGATTTTATTTTGTTATGTCTTTATTTTCGAAAAATTCAAAAACAACAAAAATATTTTTTATTTTTTTAGAATTTGGTTGCAGATTATGGTGATGATTCAGAGAGGACAAAGTAAGCAGTATCAGGGTCAGGTAAACAATTTTTTTATGAATCAATCTGATTTACATTATTCGAACTAGTTAGGTTGTCGCTAGAAGCATGCTGCTGCATGTTGACCAAAGCCTCCTTGACTCAATGTGTGTGTACGAAAGCCTTAATGAACTCTTCCTAAGAAGCTTTCTTCCCAATCAGGCTTGTATTCACATTAGTCTCTTGAGCTACCTGACTCTTCTCATATGAGTAAAGAGTTTACTGTTTGGTCCAAATCATAACAGAGGTACATTCGATCTTATAACCAATCTTTTTCATCACAAAATTCTTAACACGAATCACACACAAAGACGTATGTCCGAGAGGTCTCTGATCAAACCCATCTAGACCTAGATATACAAAAATTATGTGTTAATGATCTGACATCATGAGTCTGTGATGAAGGTGAAACCCAAACATCTTACAACTTAAGGAATTGACGGAGAAGATTGTTCCAGATATTGACGAAACTTTTGTTTCAGTACCAAAATTCGAAACTCCAAATCATATTCAATTCGCATGTGTGGTCTTGATCAAACATTCGAAACCTACGATGTTTGTTACCTAACAAGATCCAGTACATCAATTTTTTTTCATGAATATGATTTCCGTGTGAGTTTCATTCGAATGTCCTGGTCGTGTTAAACATTTTCAAAGTTGACTTGTCATTGACTACACTGGTCATACAAGTAATTTATGTTATAATTTCTCACCTTATGTTTAGGATGACATGTAACGAAATTTTAAACCAACCCAAGAAACACTTTTAAAAGAAGCCCTTTGATACTTATCAAAAAGTATTCGATTGTAATTCACGGGAACATACAAAAGCTATTGATTATCTCTCTTGATGATTAATAAAGCAACATTTGCCCGGGGTTTAACTGCCTTCGTGTCAAATTGCATTTTTGACATCACAGAATTCCAAAAAAAAAATTAACTTGCTTCTTATCTTATTTCTTTGGAACACTGCACTCACGAAATCCTTGAGGTTCTGAGTAATACCAACTCAGGCTGATGATTTCAAACATCTGGCATATGACTTCACTTTTCATCCCAAAAGTGAAAGAGCCTTCCTCCATTCGAAGGGTTCTAACGGTTAAAATTCAATAAAGGGGATAATGACAGGCTGTGTATCTGTGACGTATGGTATTCTGCCCGATTTTCTAGGTGATGTGACATATACTTTTTGACACATGGCTAACTTTTCGCAGTAATGGTCCGATTTTCAAGGTGCCACGTCGGATCTCATTAAATGCATCCCACTTCAAATTCAAATCATTCAGGGTTACTTATAAAAGGGAGTTCAAGCATGTTTTATACGTTTACAGGATCAAACTCAAAAATTCCCAAATTCTCTCTGTTCTTCATCTTCTTCAAACCCTAATCATGGTTGCTGCTACTCATGTTGATCCTTCTACTGAAGATATTTCTTCTGCACTAGTTATGAAGATTCAATCTACGAATTATTATGTGGAAGGTGCAATTTCTCAATGTCCTGAGGAATTCAAGATGCTTATTGTCGCTTTACAACACTCTGTTTTATCCAAAGCGATGTTCAATTCATTTTCTGTTCCGGTTTCATGGCTTTCTCAAGCAGGATCTACAGCCACATACAACAAAGCTTGTGATACGATTACTTTTCACCTTATCAATGACAAAAAGGTTAGGCTTTCTCAGAGATTATTTTGCCAACTTCTTGATATTCCAAATACACCTCCTTTTATGGAATTCCAATTTTACCAAATTATCCACATGTTTAATGAAATTGGATATCAGTCTCCATTGACAATGATAAGTGACTTTAAGAAGTCTGGTCTTCCAAAAATCTGGAATTTCTTGTTTGGGATCTTTTTGCGTTGTTTAACCGGAAGAACAGTTGGTTAAACAAGGGAAGGATGGAGTTTTATGCTATGGTGGCTGGTTTATACTATGATCTTCCCGCAGACTACTCTACACAACTGTGGAAGGAATTTCAAAAAAGGGTTAGAGCTTACGAATGCTGCTAATGGCATTTCGTGTGCTAGGTACTGGAGCCTTATTTTACAATATTTTTACAACAAGGAAGGTATTTTGGTTCCAAATGATGAAGAGAAAGTTACTTTTCAATCGTATCACTTTCCGAAGGATGTTGTTGATGATGCTGATGAATTCCCAAATGTTGCTCGGATTCCTAACGCAATGTTAAAAAGGGTGGATCCTAAGAATTCTGTTTTGGTTGCATGTCAGAAAACGTTCGATCCATCTATTCCAACATGAATTTTGTTGCCCCGAAAAGAATCAAAATCGAAAAAGTCCAAGAAGTCGAAGAAAGCTGATCCTACCTCACCAGCAAAGAAATCGAAGGGATCTACACCTTCTAAATCTCCACAGAAGGTTGTTGAAGAAAATGTTGTTGTGACAGTTGAACCAACACACGTGAGTGAGCCGATAGTGGAAGAGACTCAAGAGAAAGGGGTTATTCCTTCGAAAACAGGGATGTTTCGAAGAATCAAGATAAAATCCACTCGCAAACGTAAGTCACTGGATCAAAAGCTTATTCGAAAGCATCAGGTTTCTCACCAAGGAGTCTTGATTCGAGAGATACCTGTTCCAGTTTCTCCGAGTTCGAAGAAAAGGGCAGCAGAGGATATGGAAAAACATTTGGCTAAAGGAAAGAAAAAGAGGAAGACTCGAAAGATTGTTTTGTCTCCTGAGTCAACAGAGGAGGATGAAAGGATACCAGAAACTCCAGAATTCACTTCTATCATCAGTTCTACTCCTGAGCAGACAAGTGTCATACCACCCGAAGTTTCGATTGCCAAGTCAATTCTTGAGGAGGTGCGAACTTCAGACATCACTGCACACGTATCTGATACGGATGCAAATGTTAACATGGGTGAAGGAGGTTCGAAAGCTGCAGATCAAGGTCCATTTATCTCTACTCCTTTCGAATCATTAGTTTCAGTTACACCAACATCTACCATTCCTATTCCATCAACCACTATCTTACCAACATTCGAACACATTCTCAATCAACCAATTAGTTCTATGTTTTCGTCTCAATCTATCGATACACCCAAACCATCTTCACCAACAGAAACTGATCATGAAGGGTTTGGTGGAACATTCGAAGACTTGGAGTTCCATGATGAAGAAGAAGATTTTCCTGATCACATGCTAATGACCATGAAACAATACAAAATTTTGAATCAAAAGTTGAACTCCATCATTCAATCTCAAGCTGATCTGGGCGGGGGTTCATCACTTTCAAGTTTGGAGATTGACTCAATGTTGAAGCTGTCTGAGTCAAGAATTATCAACAAAGTGTCTGGTATGTTGAAAGCTTCTGAGACAGTGCTCATGGAGAAAGTTGATTTTACGTATCAGATCAATGAACTTCGATTTAAACATCAAAGATCTAATTTTCTGAGTGAAGTGAAAGAACTACGAAACGTCACAAAAGAACAACATGTTCTTTTTGTTCAGGAGTTTAAGAAAGTAAGGGAGGATGTGAACTTCAAAATTCAAGAGCTTCGAGAAGATATGCAAAAGGAAATTTTGTCAATTCAAAATGATTATGCGTCCTTAAATCAGAAGGTCGATATAATATGTGATGCTGTTACTCAATTTGTCAAGTTATATGAAGGGTTGAGTCCACAAATCACTCAAATATCCAAGTCTGAAACTGAGAATTTTGAAGGAGTGATAAAGTTGTTGAATGAGTTGAAGGAGATTTTAACAACACCTGTTTCATCTCCGTTGATCACTCCAGAGTTTTTGTCACAAAAGCTTGTACAGTTCGAAGCTATTTTAAACAAGTAGCTTGCTCCATTACTTCACATTTCAAGTCTTCTTCCCACAACAACTGTCCCTCCTGTTGTCACAGGGGTGCAAGGGGGAGAAAGGAGGTCAGAAGATGATGCGAAGGTTGTGGGTAAGGTTTTTCCGACAAACATCCCGTCAACAACGCCAGTGGTTGTGTCTACTCAACTAGTAAGTTCAACAATTGTAACTTCATTACCAATTACACGAACAATTTTGAAAGGAATTGTAATTGGTAAACCTTTGGAGTCTAGTGGGAGTGGTTCGAAGCCAAAATATGTAGCTGAAAAATCTGCTTCGAAAGACAAAGGCAAATCAATTCTTGTGGAAAAATCCAAAGAAGAAAAGAAGGCTGAGGTTGAAGCTGAAGTGGAGAAAATGAGGCTTGTTCAAAGCATCATGACACAGAGAGCTGGTGATCCGGAGGGTATGGATAAAGGTGATCCAGCAAAACAATACAATTATGAAACAATCGAAGCTGCTGTTGCCTTTAATCACATGTACTCGTTTGAAAAGAAGCCTAAACAGAGTTATGTGGTTACAAACACTGATGCGAGCCAGTTGGATTTCCCTGTTAATGAGATGATTTTTATCATGCCTCAGTTTAAAGCAGAAGGGAATTTCAAAGAAAAGGATGAAGGAACTCATATGAAGATTCGATTTCATGTTGTCCTTGGCAAATCCCCTGAGGAAGTTTGGTCCTTGATAAAGATAAAGAAGGTCATAAGCATAAAAAGAGATGTTGTTTTTGAAAACAAAATTCAAAACATCAAATATATTGTGGCCAGAGCGGATGGAAAAATACATGAATTCACCATTGCAGATTTTCCTCTGATGAACTTGTATGATCTTATACAAGTTGCATTGCTCCTTAAAGATAAATCTTTTTCTTATCTGCAAAACACTGATCCAGAGGAATTCAAACATGGAGTTGCTCACATCAAAATTTTCATTGAAAATTACTATGAGTGCCTTGCATTGACTGATGTGGAGCTGGCTACTGCGAAGGGGATGGAAATTAAAGTACCAATGGTTGTTTCGTTGAATCAGACTGAGTTAAAGAAGTATGCTGATGGGGAAACATGTTTAAAGCCATTTGGTATAGTTTTTGGTGGAAAAGATAAGGCTGGAAAAGCGAAGAGATTTTTGTTTCAAGCTGATGAAGTGGAGAGATATTCTACATCTCAGTATACGAACTTGATTGTTCGTATGAACCACTGCAAAAAGAACAATGAAGGAGACAAGAAGGAGTTGAAGAAAATAATTTCATGGTACACTGAAGTTCGAAGAGTTTTGATGTACTCCATAGCTTTGCTTACAAACTGAAGACTTTGACTTTGATTACAAAGGGGGAGATTGTTAGGGTCGAATTGTTGTAATAGTCGAAGTTTGTATTTGGAGTCTTCGAACATTTTTGTAATGTATTTTACTAGGGCATAATATTCGAAGCTTAATGTTTAGTCCTTAGTATATTATTTGTACGCTTTCCTCTCCTATAAATAAGAGTAGTTACTAGGTTCTTAGTAACAAAGTTTTCACAGAATATTCATTGTACTCTTTAAACTTTGCTGAAGCGTAATACGAGCCAAACAGATTATATTTACATTCTGTGTTCAAATCTCGCACTCATACTTTGAATTCATTCTCTAATTCGTTCAATACTTGATTCTTTGTTTCATCAGGGATGTGTAGGGTATGTCGCCTACGTTATGGATACTCGGGGGGCGAGTAAGGCGACTGTGAGTGATGTTCAAGTGGTGCGAGAGTATCAGGTCATATTCCCAGAGGAGCTTCCTGGGTTACCTTCGGAGAGACAGGTGGAGTTCAGGATCGACATAGTCCTAGGTGCGGCTCGGATAGCCAAGGCACCATATCGGTTGGCTCCTCTCGAGATGCATGAGTTGTCTACACAGCTGCAGGAGTAGTTAGACAAGGGATTCATTAGGCCGAGCAGTTCGCCTAGGGGAGCCCTGATCCTGTTAGTGAAGAAGAAGGATGGGTCGCATCGAATGTGTATAGACTATTGGGAGCTGAACAAGGTAACGATGAGGAACCGTTACCCACTCCCGAGGATTGATGATTACTTCGACCAGCTACAGGGGGCATCTTGGTTTTCCAAGATCGATTTGCGTTTAGGCTACCACCAGATGCGAGTCAGAGACGAGGATGTACAGAACACTGTTTCCCGGACTCGCTATGGCCACTTTGAGTTCGTGGTGTTGCCCTTTGGGCTCACTAATGCCCCTTCCACGTTCATTAATCTCATGAACCGCGTATGCAGACCGATGCTGGATCGATCTATGATAGCCTTCATTGATGACATCTTGGTTTACTCCAAGACGCAGGAGCAGAACGAGGAGCACTTGCAAGTGGTGTTGGATACTGTAACACTCGTGTTTCTAGCCTAGGCATTTATATTAAGTTAATAGTCTAGGTTAACCTTTGTAACTCATTTTGAAGAAATAAAAAGGAATTATGTGAATATTATGTGAATTATGTGTTTTATGCTTAATTATTAGGGCTTAATTAATTAAGAATAAAAATAAGCGTCAAAATTAAAGTGTGAGATAAGCCCGATATCTTTACAAAAAGTTGTAGTGGTCGAAACAAGGATTGCTAGGATATAAAGAATACCAAAATCCGAGTTATAACGAAGAAGTTATGACCTGTCGAAGTTTCGCGACAAAACTGGCATGGTGCTAAATGTCGTAAAAAGTGTCGATAAACTACTTTTTAGCCTTAGTAATCTAAACGAAAGTCGTAGTATTCGTTAAACCGAGAAGTTCGATAAAAAGAAAGCCCAAATATGACTTAGTATGAGGAAGTTATGATTTTTCGAGTTTCAGCTTAGCAGTAGACAACTAAAAACTCGAATTTTAGATCGAGCCATTTTTAGCCGACACAACCTAAACGAGAATCGAATGTCTCGTCATTAGGAGCACAACGGTAAAAAGTCTGACGAAAACGGACGTCGGATGAAGAACTTATGAATTTTTAACGGATTTCCTGTCCCGGTCTGTTAAAAATAATAATATAAAATTTAAATTCAAAACTAGCCGAGGAAGTCTAAACGGAAGTTGTAGAGCGTAATTTTAGCTACGCATGCATATAAAGCACGTCAAAAACGGAGCTCGTATGCGAAAGTTATGAATTTTAGAAGATTTTGACAAAAAATTTGAGAAATTTCGTATAGATAAGCTTCACCCGGAAGTGCCACGTGTCCTCGCTTCGCATGTGCCACATATCCGGAACCTGCTGAGTCACCGAAGCCACCTGGAAAGACGTGTTGCCTTCCCTCGCATGCGAGACTGCCCTGTGTCGCCCCGTGTCCTTTTCTTATTCGACCAAAGGGAGGCCCAATCCGAAGCAGCTAGCTCTCCGGCCGAAGCTTCTCCCTACTGCCGCGTGTTCCGAGCCTTGCATAGCCTAGCTCTGAGCCTCGCATAGCCTAGCTCCGAACCTCGCATGTGCACCAGTAGACCGCGGTCCAATCAGAAGCTGCCACCGAGCCCTTCGCATGCGCATCCCTCGTGCGAGCCTTCCCTGCGAACCCTCGGATCTGCGTAGCGTGGCTCCTTCTCAGCCGTCCGATCAGAAGCTCTCCCCTATAAATACAAGGGTGCGAGACCTCCCGGGTAACTTTGAAAATTTGTCAATTTTAACCCCTAAACCCATATTTTCTTCATCTTAACATCCCGCAAAGCCCCGATATCGATTGTAAAGCCCGGAATACTCCACGAAGTGCTCGAGAAGCCCGAAAAATTTATTTTTTCGGTTTCGAAGCCCGACTTTTGCAAAGCCCGGTTTCTCAATAAAACTCCCAGTTTTATTAGAAACGATCGTTTTAGGAAACGAATTGCTGCCCGATTATCATCAAATTAAGTGAGTGTATAGTCACTTTCATTTTACACATAGATATGAAGTATTTGCCTTATAATACGTGCCATGTGTAAATATATTAATTGTTTATTTGAGGTGATTGTTGTGTTGATGTTTTATACAAGTGTTTGGCCAAGGGATGTACATCATATCTTGCGTTCGTGATCGATGCTATGATGGAAAAGAAGGAGGTGCAGAATATTCCGATGGTGTGTGATTATCCGGAAGTCTTTCCCGAAGATCTTCCCGGATTACCCCCTGATCGACAAGTAGAATTTCGTATCGACTTGTTACCAGGAACGACGCCAATAGCAAAAGCACCATATCGATTAGCACCAACAGAGATTAAAGAACTTATGACACAACTTCATGAGTTATTGGACAAAGGTTTCATTCGACCTAGTTCATCGCCCTTAGGAGCCCCTGTGTTATTTGTAAAGAAGAAAGACGGAAGCATGAGAATGTGCATCGATTACAGAGAGCTGAACAAAGTGACGATAAAGAACAAGTACCCGTTGCCAAGGATCGATGACCTGTTCGACCAGTTACAGGGTTCGAGCTATTTCTCGAAGATCGATATTAGGTAAGGATACCATCAACTAAATGTGAGAAAGTAGGATATCGAAAAGACTGCGTTTAGAACAAGATATGGACACTATGAATTTTTGGTTATGTCGTTCGGACTAACCAATGCCCCAGCAGCTTTCATGGATTTGATGAATAGGGTTTGTAAACCATTCTTAGATAAATCCATGATAGTATTCATAGACGACATCTTGATTTATTCGAAAAACAAGCAGGAGCATGAAAAGCATCTGCATGAACTGCTAGAAGTGCTGAAAAAGGAGAAGTTGTATGCAAACTTCTCCAAATGTGAATTTTGGATTCAAGAAGTCCAATTTTTACCTCATGTGGTTAACCAAGAAGGAATAATGGTTGACCCAGCAAAGATTGAAGCTGTAATGAAGTGGGAACAACCAAAAAGTCCTACGGAGATTCGAAGCTTTTTAGGATTAGCTGGATATTACCGAAGGTTTATCCAAGGCTTTTCTTCGATTGCTACTCCATTAACAGCTTTGACCCACAAAGGAGTTACTTATGCTTGGAATGAGAAGCATAAGGAAGCCTTTGAGAAGTTGAAGAAGAGATTGTGTGAAGCACCGATTCTTTCGTTGCTTGAAGGAGTTGATGACTTCGCAGTTTATAGCGATGCATCTGGAGTTAGGTTAGGTTGTGTTCTGACCCAAATGGATAAAGTGATAGCGTATGCATCAAGGCAATTGAAGGAACATGAAAAGAACTACCCCACTCACGATTTGGAGTTGGAAGCGGTAGTATTTTCCCTAAAGATATGGAGGCATTATCTTTATGGTACTAAATGCAAACTTTTCACTGATCATAAGAGTCTCCAATATCTCTTTAATCAGAAGGAATTGAACATGAGGCAACGACGCTGGCTAGAGTTACTCAAGGACTACGACTATGAGATACTTTACCACCCTGGTAAAGCAAATGTTGTTGCTTATGCTCTCAGTCGGAAGGTAAACCTTGAAAAGAAAAGGCCAAGAGCGTTGAGAATTGAAGTTGTCTCGACAATTGTGGAAAGTATAAAGAAAGCTCAAGAGGAAGCTTTGGAGAAAAATGACCAAAAGGAAGAACGTTTGGGCAAAACGTTAGTGTTCGGTACAAACAACCAAGGGTTGAAGGTATTCCAAGATAGCATTTGGGTACCTAAGACGGGCGGAGTAAGAGATATTCTGATGGAAGAACCTCACAAGACCATGTACTTGATTCATCCCGGCAGTACAAAAATGTATAGGGATTTAAAGCCCTATTATTTGTGGCCGACGATGAAGCTCGATGTTGCTAAGTATGTGGCCGAGTGTGTAACATGTGCTAGGGTTAAGGCACACCATCAGAAACCATATGGGACTTTAGAACCTTTACCCGTACCCATGGGTAAATGGGAAGACTTCACCATGGATTTTGTGACTAAACTGCCCATAACAAGGAACGGTCACGACATGATTTGGGTGGTCGTCGATCGCTTCACTAAGAGTGCGCATTTCATAGCAGCCAAAGAGAAGTGGTCTATGGATAAACTTGCGAATTCTTACGTGAAGGAAATTGTGAGGCTTCACGGTGTTCCGCTAACGATTGTATCCGATCGTGATAGCTGTTTTACCTCAAGGTTTTGGAGGAGTCTACAAGAGGAATTGGGTACTAAGTTGTGTTTGAGTACAGCTTACCATCCGCAAACCGATGGTCAGAGCGAACGAACGATTCAAACATTGGAAGATATCCTGAGAGCATGTACCCTAGAATTCCAAGGTAACTGGGATGAACACTTACCTCTAGTAGAATTTTCCTATAATAATAGTTTCCACTCAAGCATTAAGATGGCACCTTATCACGCTTTGTATGGGGAAAAGTGTCGAATGCCATCATGTCGGCTGGAAGCTGGGGAAAAGCAGTTTATGGGACCTGAAATAGTCCATGAGACTGCTAAAAAGTTGAAAGTGATAAGGGAAAGGATGTTAGCTGCTCAAGATCGACAAAAGAGTTATTCTGACAAGAAAAGACAACCGATATCCTTCGATGTTGGAGATTCGGTTTTACTTAAAGTCTCGTCGTGGAAGGGACTTCTAAGATTTGGTAAGAGAGGGAAGTTGAGTCCAAGGTTTATTGGACCATTTAAAGTTCTTCAGAAGATCGAGAATCAATCTTACAAGCTAGAGTTACCGGAAGAACTGGAGGGTATTCATAACACCTTTCATGTGTGTTACTTAAGAAAGTTCACGGGATATGTGCCCGACATAATTCCGATTTCTGAGTTAAGGTTGGATAAAAACAAGAGGTTGATCGAAGAACCTGAGGCAATCATTGATCGTAAGACTATGAAGTTGCGACGCAAGATGGACGATTTAGTGCGTATGCGCTGGAAACATACGAATGGACCAAATCTCACTTGGGAAACGGAGAGTGACATGATGAGTCGCTACCCACATTTGTTTGGTGATATATGATTCCGGGGACGGAATCATCCTAAGGGGGAGAGATTTGTAACACTCGTGTTTCTAGCCTAGGCATTTATATTAAGTTAATATTCCAGGTTAACCTATATAACTCATTTTAAAGAAATAAAAAGGAATTATGTGAATATTATGTGAATTATATGTTTTATGCATAATTATTAGGGCTTAATTAATTAAGAATAAAAATAAGTGTCAAAATTAAAGTGTGAGATAATCCCGGTATCTTTACATAAAGTTGTAGTGGTCGAAACAAGGATTTCGGGGATATAAAGAATACCAAAATCCGAGTTATAACGAAGAAGTTATGACATGTTGAAGTTTCGCGACAAAACCGGCACGGTGCTGAATGTCGTAAAAAGTGAGTTTTCGATAAACTACTTTTTAGCCTTAGTAATTTAAACGAAAGTCGTAGTATTCGTTAAACCGAGAAGTTCGGTAAAAAGAACGCCCAAATCTGAATTTGTATGAAGAAGTTATGATTTTTCGAACTGTCATCTTAGCAGTAGACAGCTAAAAACTCGAATTTTAGATCGAGCGATTTTTAGCCGAAACAACCTAAACAAGAATCGAAGGTATCGTCATTAGGAGCACAACGGTAAAAAGTTTGACGAAAACGGACTTCGGATGAAGAAGTTATGAATTTTTAACGGATTTCCTGTCCCGGTCTGTTAAAAATAATAATATAAAATTTAAAATCAAAACTAGCCGACGAAGTCTAAACGGAAGTTGTAGAGCATAATTTTAGCTACGTGTGCATATAAAGAACGTAAAAAACAGAGCTTGTATGCGAAAGTTATGAATTTTAGAAGATTTTGGCACAAAATTTGAAAATTTTCGCATAGATAAGCTTCACCCGGAATGCCACGTGTCCTCGCTTCGCATGTGCCACGTATCCGGAACCTGCTGAGTCACCGAAGCCACCTGGCAAGACGTGTTTCCTTCCCTCGCATGCGAGACTTCCCCGTGTCGCCCTGTGTCCTCTTCTGATTCGACCGAAGGGAAGCCCAATCCGAAGCAGCCAGCTCTCCGGCCGAAGCTTCGCCCTGTTACCGTGTGTTCCGAGCCTCGCATAGCCTAGCTCCGAACCTCGCATGTGCACCAGTAGACCGCTATCCAATCAGAAGCTGCCACCAAGCCCATCGCATGCGCAGCCCTCGTGCGAGCCTTCCCTGCGAACCCTCGGATCTGCGAAGCGTGGCTCCTTCTCAGCCGTCCGATCAGAAGCTCTCCCCTATAAATACAAGGGTGTGAGACCTCCCGGGTAACTTTGAAAATTTGTCAATTTTAACCCCTAAACCCATATTTTCTTCATCTTAACATCCCCCGATATCGATTGTAAAGCCCGGAATACTCCACGAAGTGCCCGAGACGCCCGGAAAATTTATTTTTTTCGGTTTCGAAGCCCGACTTTTGCAAAGCCCGGTTTCTCAATTAAACTCCCGGTTTTATTGGAAATGATTGTTTTAGGAAACAAATTGCTGCACGATTATCATCAAATTAAGTGAGTGTATAGTCACTTTCATTTTACACATAGATATGAAGTATTTACCTTATAATACGTGCCATGTGTAAATATATTAGTTGTTTATTTGAGGTGATTGTTGTGTTGATGTTTTATACAAGTTTTAAACTGTATAAGTATTTTTATCTACAAATATGTTGGGTAGAACATGGGTAGATAGTGATGTGTGATAAAATAAAATTGATAAGAGGCCTTGATGTGTTTTGAGATCCAGTCATCTAGCAGAGTTTGGATGACGACCACGGACTTTCTAGACAGTCCAGTGGGAAACATTAGCAGGTGCACAACCTGTACGTGTTAATGAACTGAGAGTGTTCATTCGATGTACTCCATCCCCCTCATGGTTGCCTTTAGGACATGTATGGCTGAGGAAACCCCTTAGCAGTAGTGTCCATCCCGATGATATTCTTTAAGCTAGGTCCCTTGTGACAAGTGTTTAGGGACATAAAGTGAGGATAACGGGAACAAATAATCAGGGTTATTGTTGATTGATGAACTTAGTAAGTTTATTATTATTGTGGGTTGAAAACCCTAAATGCTCGCCAAGCTCCCAAGCCTGACCCACTCAACTTTTTATGTTACAGGTAGTGGACCCCGAGCATAGTCGGAGGACGACGAGAGATTTTTGGATTATAGGCCAGTAGTTGTAAATAACTGTTGAAAGGCTTATAATGTCTTGTTTATGCTTTTGATCTGTATCGGAACATGACATCCCGAGGTTTATATATATATATATATATATATATATATATATATATATATATATATATATATATATATATGGAAAACATATACCTTCTTAATGAAGGGTTTTGATAAACTTTTATCATATTTTGTTTGGGACCAATTCCGCAACATCTTTTAAAAAGATTTCTCTGATTTTATTTTAAAAAGCATAAATTAAATCGGTCTTTTCTGGCCGAGAAATTAGGGGATGTCACAGATACCTTGAGGAGGGAGAGATTGTACGCCAAGTTCTCTAAGTGCGAGTTTTGGTTGCGCGAGGTGCAGTTTTTGGGGCACCTTGTCAGCCAGAACGATATTTTGGTCGACCCTGCCAATGTGGAGGCCATGATGAGATGGGAGGTTCCGAAGTCTCCATCTGCGATTCGGAGTTTCATTGGGTTAGCAGGATATTACCGGAGATTCGTACAAAACTTCTCCAAAATAGCAATACCCTTGACACGACTGACAAAGAAGGCCATTGTATTTCGCGGGGGGGACTGAGCAGCAGGCAGTGTTCGAGACATTGAGGCAGAGGTTGTGTGAGGTGCCGATCTTAGCGCTACCATAGGGTGTGGAGGATTTTGTAGTATATTGTGAAGCGTCCATTTCGGGTTTGGGCGCAGTGTTGATGCAGAGAGGGCACGTCATCACTTCCGCCTCGAGGCAGCTGAAGCCTCACGAGGCGAATACGACTGTGAGATCCTCTACCACCCGGGGAAGGCCAATGTTGTGGCCGATGTGTTGACCCGCAAGGCATTCGCAGCCCCGATTAGAGATATTTATCTAAGGATGACAATATTGACTCCGCTTCTGGAGAGGATTCGGCAGGCCCAGCAGGAGGACATGAAGGAGGAGCACCGGAAGTGTGAGCAGATCGTAGTCCAGGTGACCTTGTTTGACTATGACAGTCGTGGGCTATTGACCCTACATGGGAGGTGCTGGGTTCTGTATTGAGGCAGAGTACGACATATTCTAATGGATGAGGCCCACAAGTCCATATTTTCCATCCATCTCGAGGTGACAAATATGTACAGAGATTTTCACCATGATTACTAGTGGCCCTGCATGAAACAGGATGAAGCCTCGTACGTTGAGAGATGCCTAACCTGTAGGAAGGTCAAGGCCGAGCACCAGAGGCCTCACGGCAAGACACAACTATTGGATATCCCTATTTGGAAGTGGGAGGATATCATTGTGGATTTTATCACGAAACTTCCCAGGACTGCATGGGGAGTGGATTCGATTTGGGTCGTTGTGGATCGGTTGACCAAGAGTGCCCATTTCATCCTGATCCATGAGAGCATTTCGGCCAAGAAGTTGGCTGACATCTACATCAGAGAGGTTGTAGCTCGACACAGAGTGCCAGTTTCGGTGATTTCTGACAGAGATGTGCGGTTCACTTCCGGATTCTGGAAGAATTTTCACGACGAGTTGGGTACTCGTCTGCACTTTAGCACAACTTTTCACCCGTAGATCGATGGCCAGATCGAGCGGACCATCTCTGGAGGATATGTTGCGGCCATGCGTCCTGGGCTTCGGTGGTAGCTGGGACACCTACATTCCCTTGGCAGAGTTTTCCTACAATAACAGCTGCCACGCCAACATCGACCGTCCTCCCTTCGAGATGTTATATGGGAGGAAGTGCAGAACCTGGATATGCTGGGGTGAGATTGGACAGAGGATCATGGGGAGTACCGAAGTGGTACTCAAGATGACAGAGAGGATCCAGGTGGTCCGGAGCAGGCTTCAAACTGCTCAAAGTCGGAAGAAGAGCTACGCCGACAGACTCCGATCGGATCTGGAGTTCCAAGTCACGGATATAGACCTCCTGAAGGTGTCATCTTGGAAAGGTGTCATCCGGTTTAGGAAGCAGGGCAAGTTGGGCCCCAGGTACAATTTTCCTTTCAAGGTTGTGGCCTGGGTGGGCTGGGTGGCATATACGATGGATCTACTAGTCGAGCTTAGTCAGATCCACAGTACCATTCCTGTCTCCCAGTTGCAGAAGTGCCTGGTAGATGACTCTGTGGTGGTACCTCTAGAGGATATTCAGGTGGATGAAAGTTTGAACTACATCGAGCGGCCAGTAGCTATCCTCAACAGGAAGACGAAGGATCAGAGGAACAAGAAGGTCGAGTTAGTGAAGGCACAATGGCAGCACCGTAAGGGCTTGGAATGGACTTGGGAGCCGGAGGACGAGATGAGAGAGCACTACCCCGATCTATTCCTAGACGTAGCAGACTTTAAGGATGAAGTTTGGGGGAGATTTGTAACGCCCAGATCCTGGTATGTAATTTAAATTAAAACTATTCATTTTCGAAAGGGAACTCGACAAGTAAGAGGCCCAAACTCGTCGAGTAGGAATGGAATTTGGGCGCGGGACTTGAAGTCTACTCGACAAGTTAAGAGCCTCAACTCGACGAGTAGGGCTGCAAGGGTGAATCCCTAATTTTCAGCATTTTACACCCTATTTAAGGACCTTAACACTTTATTATGGCCTCCCTCATCGCCTCCCTCAGTCCATGAAAACCTTAATTCGTGATCTTGAGCCTTTTAAGTGTGTGTGAGGGAAAAGAGAGTGACTCTTCAACATTTCCTTGAAGGAGTGGAAGTTAGAAGTGCGTGGTTGAACGAAGAAGCTTTGGATCCAGAGATTTCTATGCCAAAGCAGTCTTATTGAGGTATAAATTATATACGTTGACTATTCATTTACTAGATCTCTTAATGGAGTAGCTGAGGGCTTTAAGAAGGCTATTTTGGAAACATTCATGAATGTAAGCATGTTTTGGAGTTATGAATTCAGATCTAGATGCCCATGGCCTTATGAGACTTAAAGTTGCCAAGTTTATTAAGTCTTGCCCTTCTCCATGCCTTAGATCTCTTTAAGAGTTTAGTTTTGATGTTATTAGCTTCATGACACCATACATGAAAGTAAAGTTAGCAACTTTACGATGTAACTTAGTCCTAGGGGACCAGATCTATGTTTGGAAGCATTGAACCCGACTAGAAACGACTGAATGGGTTTAGACTATGGGGGACTCGACGAGTTTTTCATACAACTCAGCGAGTTGGGTCATGGTCCCCCAACCTTTTCTGTTACCGAGCCAACTCGTTGAGTCTAGGAGATGACTCAGGGAGTTGGCCATGGTTTTGGGTTCTGAAGATTGAGGGACTCGTCAAGTTCAAGGAGGGACTCGGCGAGCTGTGAGTGAAATGTCCTGACTATGTTATGAGGAGAACTCAATGAGTTCATGAAAGAACTCAACAAGTTGGATCGATATTATAGGGTTTTATGGATCATGGAACTCGGCGAGTTGAGTCAACCAGGATGTTGACTTTGACTTTGACCATTGACCAGAGTTAACCCTTAAAGGGGTTATGAGTATGAAAGGGGTAATTAAAGGATATTATTATGTTTAGGAGTTTGAGAGGAGTTGATCCCAGAGTCGAGGACAGTACAACTACTACACGACACTCGATGTAAGTTACCATCCAGTAGGAGTGGGTCGAAGGCACCAATGCCGACCCACTAGTATTTGATTATAGCAGAGATGATTGTCTTTGTGATAATTGTCTGGTATGCCACTATCTGTTATGCTATTTATGCTAGTATGCTATGATAATATGTGATAGTGGTAGGAAGGGGACTAGTCACCGGATCTGGTTAAGATAAACAGCCATGGTAGGTCGGGCACCCAGATATGTCTGACCGTATGTTATGCTATGTTATTATGTGGTTGTGTTAGGGGTAAAATAGTCCCCGTATCTAGTTGGAATAAACCGGATGGTAGGTTGGGCACCCAGATATATCTACCAGGGTAGGTCGAGCACCTATATATGCTTGACAAGGGGTAGGTCGGGTGCCTTGGTATGCCTAAGAAGGGTAGGTTGAGCACCTAGAAATGCTCAGCAGGGTAGGCTGGGCACCTAGATGTCTTGCAGTATATTTATTGTTTGGTATGTGGTTTGATGGGGGAACTCACTAAGCTTTATGATTACGGTTTTTAGTTTTTGTTTTTAGTCCTTCTTCATCGAAGGGAAAGGAGCCGACACGGTAGCAACGCATCACACACACGATTTTCCGCATATGAGATTCTTGGGATTTGTACTCTGACATTATTACGATCTTATGACATGCTTTTGAGACATATGATCTATGGTTTTTATGAAATAAGATAATCTAATGTTGTTTTCTATAATTAGGTTTATGAAATGTTTAAATCAAAAATGAAATTTTTGGTCATGAAATTTGGGATGTTACACAACCGATCATACTTTGGAAGTAAGTAGTGAATTTAGATTGTCATGAATTCGCTTGTAGATTGTCTAAGTGTTTAGACATAGCAACGGTTTGATGCAACATTCATAAGTACTCCTGAAATGGAGATTTGAGTATTGGATTAAACTCACGCTCATAGAATTACTTCATGGAATTTATCACGATTAATTATGAGATGATAATATAAAATAATCTTTAAAATGAGATATATGAGTTGTTGTTTACGAGTTGGTTATGCATTGATAATGCGTAAACGAATCAGTAACTTGATGTTATAAAACGTATTTTTGTGTATGATTTGATGAGTAAATAGTATAAGCATATAAGTCAAAGTTTATATGTTCCTTTTATCCCAAGGGGGTAAAAGCGATATCTTGGGCCCCTCGATGATTTTGTATTGACTTATGTGCCTGGCCCGGTCAGGACCGAATTGATTTGTTCAATTAAGTTCATTTTCATACAAATCAAAAATCGGGAAACAAACTATTGGACATTGATAATGATTCTATTCCATGTCAATTATGCACATGATATCTTGTAGAATGGAGGATTATATGATCCCTTATCTTAGGACTTGTAACTGACTAGGTCAGAGTTTGACAGTGGCTTTTGAGAGCTACGATTGCTAGTCAAATTTTGAGGTCATACTTGAATGGAGGATTATATGATCCCTTATCCAAGTGGGAGACTGTTGGATTAGGTGTCTAACCTCATAACTATAATTGGTATGTAATTGATTTGATAGTAGCATGCTCCTCTTAGGTTACATTTACTCTTGCAACTTGACAGGATGACTTTTGGAGAGAGAGGTTGATAAATGATTTACTAATGTATTATGAGAATAACATATTAATTAGAAATCATCTTATTTAATTATTATTTGATCAGAAATTGATTTGGGATTAATTTTGGGATTAAAATTACTTATTAAAGGAACAGGGAATGTTTCGCAATTTGTTGATAGTTGTGAAAATGGGCTACTCCTTAAAGAGGGGTGGAAGAAAATTATAGGGAAGCCCTATAAGTTTTCGTCCAAGGCCTCTAGATGAGGGGTCGATGGGTTGCTTAAGCCATAAGCATGTAATTAGGGCTTCCTCCAGCAAACCCTAGCAGCCCTCAACTATATAAAGACCCCACCTCTTAGTAGTTTCGGCCTATGCTTGATATTTTCTAACCCTAGACAAAATTATAAGTGCATTCCCTCCTCTCTTTGTCTCCTCCCATCCTCCTGAAAAGGGTATTTGTAAGCCATTAGAGGCGTCACATTTGAGGCACTCGCTTTCAAGTGTCAAGATCTACATGGTGTTCTTATTATTACTACATAACAAGTAAGGCAAACATCTAAACCCTATTATTGTGTAAATTTCGAATTATTTACTAGTATCTAGGGTTTTGCTTTGGTATTCAAATTTGCATGTTCAACTAGTGAAAACCTAGATCCAAAGCAATGGAGGTTACATGAACACATAGATTTGTAGTTATGCTCAAAACCCATCATCATGAACCAACATCTGATATTCCTTCTGGTGTTGTCACTATGATTTGTTCGAATAGATGATCCTTTGTCCATTTTGTGAGACGAGTTTCCTTATGAGTTTGAGGAGTGAAAACTACCTCATATTGTTCTCTTGGATCAGTTGGGTAGTCAGAAGTGAATGTTCCTTCAAAAAGATCGTCTTGAAAGAGTCTGTCATACCCCCAAACCAGAACGGCGGAAACGTTCGGGGGCGGAGGACGTCATATTTAGTATCATAACAGTTCATAGAAAGGAAAGTACACACCACCATACATATATAAAGGTTTCAAAAATGTTTACATCATTGTATTCATTACATGCTCAAAAGATAAATGCATAAACATCTTTCAAAAGAAATAATTAACGCCAGCGCGTTAATCCCCAAAAGTTGATTCCCAAACCTGCTTAACGGTTCCCTGAGAATACAAGTTATTTCAAAGAAAAAGTGTCAACAATTAAGTTGGTGAGTTCATAAGTGATTTAGAAACATTGAATGCCATTCCAAAATGAGTGTATATTTTCCAAGAAAATCCCTTATTTTCTTATAAAAGTATGAAATGTATGAGAGTATTTGTGTTGAAAAATGTCGCTAGTTGAACCAAGAAAATCCCTTATTTTCCTAATAGTTGTTTGGTTTGTATACAGGAAAAACCCTTATTTTCCTAACATAACTGGCAGCCTCTAAGACCGAAAATCGCAAGCAACCGACGTGCTTAAAAGTTGTGGCATAGTTTTATATAATAAAGCTATACGAAGAACGCACTTGTTAGATAAAGAATAGTTTTAATAGCTACTCATTCGTAAAAGCATAATACCATAATAATTGTATATCCGGTGAGTTTTATAACCATACTAAACATAATATGCCTGTAGCGACGTTCTTCAGGCGTCGTAGCGTTATGACAACTGTCACCCCAAAAGACGGACTGTAGCTAACAGTCAGGGCGCGGGATCATGACTTCCCGTATAGATCTATACACATTTGACATGTTCTCCGAACGGCAGACTCTGGTTATAGACAGGACTTGTAGCGATATCTTTTAGCAAAAGGTAGTATTTGAAGATGTACACGTCTCACGGATTCTCAACTAAGTCTGTATTAAAGTGATAGTTTTGCATGCAAAGTTTATTCTTTTTCACAATGTTTGACAAAGCATAAGTCATAAGTTCTTTGAATGTATAAAATGGTTTAGCAAAGATGGTTACTCTTGATATGATGTATTTGTATGTAAACGTATAAATAAAACATATTTCTATTTATAAAACATATTGTACCCCAAGAGGGTAAAGTTGTGTTGTGAGGTGTTTTGCATGATAGTAACTTCAGAAGATAGTTTAAACAACAGTATGAAAAGTATAGCAAAAGGTCGATGTTTCACACGATTTTAGTCGTGTGTTTACTTGTATTCCCCCTCCCCCTAAAAGTGTATAAAAGCATTTAAAAATGTATTTAAAGAGTGTTTGTAGGGGTATGAACTCACCTGGAAGTTTGAAGATAGTGAGATGGAAAACCGGGCAGAGTTTCGTCTCGGGAAGCGGATCTTTCTCGGGATTCTCGGGAATCTCGGGAGTAAAATCAACTCTCGGGACTTGAGTAAAAATGACCAGGGCTTCGGGTTTGAACGGGCACGGAAAATGAGGCAAAACGTAAGGGAAATGAGAAGAAATGAACAAGTTTTTCGGAAACCCTCGCACTTCTATTTATAGGGGGTCTAAGAAGCCTCGGTACGCGGGGCGTATGCTCGTACGCAGTGCGTACGCGTACGTCATGCATGAGTGAGTCCTCAACTGCCTCGGCTTCGGATGGGACGGATCGGATGGGACAGGTCGGATGGGGTGGGTCGGATGGGGCGGGTCGGATGGGGCGGGTCGGTAGCTTCGCATAGGGGCGACGTGGGCGGACCGATACCAAGGCCTTCGGGTACGCGGGGCGTACGTGGGTACGCGGGGCGTACGTGGGTACGCAGCGCGTAACCCGGATGAGGACGCTGACTCCTCCTTCGGATATTACCGGATTTTTGATATAAATTTATATATAATTTATTTAATAAACTTCAAAAAATCATATCTTCTTCATACGAACTCCGTATTCGATGGTCTTTATATCCACGCGTAGGTGAGACTACGCTCTACAACTTTCGTTTAGACTTCGTTGGCAAATTCCGAAATTATTTTTTATTATTTATTTATAAAATGACGTGATTAAGGAATTTCTTTAAAAATTCATAACTTCTTTATCTGACGTCGGTTTTTGCCAGACTTTTCACCGCTGAAATACCATTGTCGAGACCTTCGATTCTCGTTTAGGTCATTCCGGCCAAAAGTCGCTCGATCTCCGATTCGAGTGTTTAGCTGTCTGCTGCTAAGCCGAACTTGGAAAAATCTTAACTTCAATATATGAAGCCGGATTTGGGCGCTCTTTTTACGTACGATCATGGTTTAATGACATTTAAACATAGAGGGAATTTAAATGGAACTTTTTGGACATTTTATTATCAAAGTTAATTTTATTAACTCAAAAGTGGTTACAATACTTGTCTTTTTAGGTCATTACAAAGAGTTGAAATATCGGGTTGTTACATTATCCCCCCGTTAGAGGGAATTTCGTCCCGAAATTTTTATACAAATAGAAGTATTAGGGACTGAGGAAGAGGTGCGGATACTTCTGTTGCATTTACTCTTCCTGTTCCCATGTGAACTCGGGTCCTCTCTTAGCATTCCATCGAACCTTTACTATTGGAATGCGACTCTGTTTAGTTCGTTTAACTTCCCTATCCATGATTTCGACGGGTTCTTCCACAAAGTTAAGATTTTCATTTAGCTCGATTTCATCGAGTGGAATTACAAGTGTTTCGTCGGACAAGCACTTTTTCAGGTTCGATACGTGGAATACTGGATGTACCTTGTTAAGCTCGATTGGAAGTTGGAGTTTGTAGGCCACTGGACCAACTCTCGAAATGATTTCGAAGGGTCCAATGTATCTAGGATTTAGCTTTCCACGCTTTCCAAAGCGTATCATTCCCTTCCAGGGTGAGACCTTTAGTAGTACACGGTCGCCAATCTGGAATTCCAAGGGTTTACGTCTCTTTTCGGCATAGCTCTTTTGCCTATCCCTTGAGGACTTCAGTCGTTCTCGTATTTGCACGATCTTTTCAGTCGTTTCCCTGAGGATCTCCGGACCAGTGAGGGTGCTATTAGGGACTAGGCCTTTTGCCAATTGCGTGTCGCCCACTTCCGTCCAACACAGAGGTGATCTGCACTTACGACCGTAAAGGGATTCGAATGGAGCGGTCTTGATACTAGTATGGTAACTATTGTTATAAGAGAACTCGACCAAAGGTAAGTGAACAACCCATGCCTTACCAAAGTCGATTACACATGCTCGCAACATGTCTTCCAAGGTTTGGATCGTCCTCTCAATCTGTCCATCAGTTTGCGGGTGGTATGCTGTACTCATGTCCAACCTTGTTCCCATGGATTTTTGCAATGATTGCCAGAATCTGGAAGTGAATCTGTTGTCTCTATCTGAGATGATGGACATCGGTACTCCATGAAGTCGTATGATCTCCCGGATGTAGGTTCTTGATAGTTTTTCCATCCTATCAGTTTCCTTGATCGGTAAGAAATGGGCTGACTTGGTTAATCTGTCGACGATTACCCAAATAGTATCTTGGCCACTCTGAGTTTTGGGAAGTTTGGTTATGAAGTCCATGGAAATCTGCTCCCATTTCCACTCACGTATTTCAGGTTGTTGGAGTAGACCTGAGGGTTTCTGGTGTTCTATTTTTATTTTGGCGCAGGTTAAACACTTGCTCACATAAGTAGCAATCTCCGCTTTCATGTTTGGCCACCAGTAGAGTTGTTTGAGATCTAGATACATCTTGTCTGACCCTGGGTGTACGAAGTATGGGGTCCGTTGTGCCTCGCTCATAACCACCTTTCTGAACCCACCAAACTTGGGTGTCCAGATCCGGTTCATGAGGTAGCATGCTCCGTCACTCTTGATTTCTAAGTTCTTGTCCATTCCCCTAAGGGCCTCACCTGTCACGTGTTCGGGTTTCAAGGCCTCTATCTGAGCTTCCTTGACTTGCGCTGACAGGTGCGAATGGATCGACATGGCTAATGACTTCACTCTTCGGCCACAGTACTCCTTCGACTAAGGGCATCGGCTACGACGTTTGCCTTTCCCGGATGATAGCGAATCTCACATTCGTAGTCGTTGAGCAATTCGACCCAACGTCGTTGTTTCATGTTTAACTCCTTCTGGTCGAAGATGTCTTGGAGGCTCTTGTGGTCTGTAAAGATAGTGCACTTGGTACCGTAAAGGTAGTGCCTCCAGATTTTAAGAGCGAAGACCACTGCTCCAAGTTCTAAGTCATGAGTGGTGTAATTGACCTCATGCGTTTTCAGTTGTCGTGAGGCATATGCAATAACCTTTCCCCTCTGCATTAGCACACAGCCCAGCCCTTGCTTCGAAGCGTCGCAATACACCACAAAATCTTCGGTCCCTTCCGGAAGAGAAAGGATAGGTGCACTGCAGAGGGCTTGTTTCAAAGTCTAAAACGCAACATCTTGCTTTTCTCCCCAGTTGTAGGTCACACCTTTCTGGGTTAAAGCGGTAAGAGGATTTGTGATGCTGGAGAAATTCTGGATGAACCTTCGATAATAACCAGCAAGACCTAGAAACTGGCGAATTTCGGTTGGTGTGGTTGGTGCAGACCAGTTTTCGATAGCCTTGATCTTTGAGGGGTCCACGTGGATTCCTTCCTTGCTGACCACGTGACCGAGGAAGTCCACCTTTCTAATCCAAAACTCACATTTTGAGAATTTTGCATAAAGTCTCTCAGTTCGTAACGTCTCTAAGACTTGTCTCAGGTGTTGACTATGTTCCTCTTTATTCTTTGAATAAATGAGTATATCGTCTATGAATACTATCACAAATTTATCCAAGAATGGACGACATACCCGATTCATTAGATCCATGAATACGGCCGGGGCATTGGTTAGTCCGAACGGCATCACTACGAACTCGTGATGTCTGTATCTCGTCCAGAAGGCCATCTTGGGAACATCACTCTCTAGGACTCGCAGCTGGTGATATCCCGACCTCAGATCGATCTTGGAGAAGTAGTTGGCTCCTTGGAGTTGATCGAATAAGTCGTCGATTCGGGGTAGGGGTATCGGTTCTTGATGGTAAGTTTGTTGAGTTCTCGGTAGTCGATGCACATCCTGAACGATCCATATTTCTTTTTCATGAACAACACGGGTGCTCCCCATGGCGAGAAGCTCGGCCTGATGAATCCTTTTCCAAGTAGTTCATTCAGTTGGCTGGAGAGCTCCTGCATCTCTGCCGGGGCTAATCGATAGGGTGCTTTGGCTACTGGGGTAGCTCTGGGAATCAGATCGATTCTGAATTCGATTTGTCTTGCGGGTTGTATTCCTGGAAGGTCCTCGGGAAACACGCGGGAAAATCGCATACGTCGGGCACATCCTTGACGTCCTGGACTTCGCGTTTCACATCTACAACATGTGCTAAAAATGTGTGACACTCCTTGCATAGGGACTTCTGAGCTTGGATACTTGAGATGATACTAAGAGTGGTACTAGGTTTATCGCCCAAGACAAGGAAGGTTTCGCCGGTTGGCAGGTTAAGGCGAACGGCCTTATCGTAACATAAAATGTCCGCACGATGTGAACTCAGCCAATCCATGCCAATGATGACATCGAAACTCTTAATCGAGACTGGCATGAGGTTGATTTGAAAGAGATTATCGTTTAGAGTTAGGATGCAGTTTAAATATATCTCCTTAGTGCCTTCGGTTTTCCCGTTGGCCATTTCTACTATGAATGGTTCATTTAATGATTGTGGTATTGGTTTTAGCATGCCTTTAAAGTCGTGACTCACAAAACTCCTTTCCGCTCCACTATCAAACAAAATGCATGCATACGAGTTATCGAGAAGAAACATACCCGTAACGACAGTAGGGTCAGCAATGGATTCACCTTGTCTCATTGCGAAAACTCGGCCCCTTCCGCCGGTATTCCTGTTGTTTGCCTTCAGGCAGTCCCTGCGGTAGTGCCCTGTGTCTCCGCACTCAAAGCAGGCACGGCTTATTCCGGTATTAGCAGTAGGGGCGGATTGTTGGGTTGGCTCTTTGCAATAGCGGGCTGTATGACCCTTCTTATTGCACCTGGTGCATTGAAGGTCACGACAAAGACCGTGGTGGTGGAAGTCGCACAGGTTACATTTCGGTAGTTTTCCATTGTATGAACTTGTGGGGGCAGAGTTCGTAGGTACAGTAATAGCATGGGTCGCTACCACTTGTTGTTTCTTGGGGTTCTCCTGGAGGGTTTGTCCCCTCCTCTTGTTCCAAGGCTTACTCTGGCCCTGAGCCTCCCTAGGTGGATTTGCGGTTGCTGCAATGGTACTCTGTTTCCCTCCGTGGTCGATGAGACCTTGAGCCAGGCGTTTAGCGCTGTTATAGGTGATAGGGTTGGAGGCTAGGACATGCCCTTGAATCTGGGGTGACAACCCCCAAATGTACCTTTCGACCTTCTTTGATTCTGGGTTGACCATGGTAGGGCACAAAGCAGCGAGATCGTTGAACCTAGCTGTGTAGGCGACTAGATCAGATCCAACCATTTTCAAATTCCAGAGCTCCTGCTCAAGCTTTTGCACTTCGCCCCTTGGGTAGTATTCTTCTAGTAGTAGAACTTTCAGTTCTTCCCAACTCATGGCGTTAGCGACAGTGAGCGTCACTGAATTCACATGGCTTTTCCACCAAGTGAGGGCTCGATCTATGAAGGTGCAAGCAGCGAACTTAACCTTGCTTGTTTCTTGGCACGAGCAGATCTCAAAGACTGTTTCGGTCTTTTCGAACCATTGCATTAGTGCAATGACTCCTCCACTGCCATTAAAAGTCTTTGGTTTTGAGTTGGAGAACTCCTTGTAGGTACATTCCCTTACATGGCCCTGGCCGGTACCACGATTGGGATGATTCGTGTTGCTTCCTGTACCTCCATTTGCATTGGAGTTTATTTGAGAGAGGGCTGCTACTACTGCTGCTGTGATAGCAGCCTGGACCATTGTCGGATCATAAGTTAGTGGTGGAGGTGGTGGTGGGGTTGCGTTGGTACATGTTGATCTACGAGGAGGCATTGCACTGCCAAAAGAAAAATGAGATATTATAAGTTTCGGTGGTTGCGAGCTGAATGATATTGAGTTAACTACCTTAAAATAGATTAAGAATTTGGTTTGGCCAACACTGGGTTTTGAGCTTGATTCATTAATAATGTTTGAATGGATGTACTTATGAATTGAACGGACTACACATAATTAAAACAAGAAAGAGATATGCCCTATATATATTAAACATATAGTTGTGTTACATCCGAGTTTAGACAAAACTTTTTGACCTTTCTAAAGGTCTCCGATTACAGAAAGTTCTAAATAAAAGAATATTCTTATCCGAAGTCCTAATTTATAACAAAATTTGAAATCCTGGCAAGCACTATTTGCGACGTAGGTTGCGCTTGGAGCTTGACTCCGCATCTGATAGCTTCGATTCCATTAGACGCCTATCAAAAGCGGCTTGTTGCTCCCTTAACTCGGCTAGGGCTACAATCATATGTGCCTGAAATGCCTCAGATTGGAGTTGGGCATGGTCCTGAATTCCATCCAGCCTACGGATGTCGGAAGTGTGGACCTGCACTTCTACGTTGATCTCGCGAATCCGGTTGGGTTGAACTCCGGATTGATAGCATTGGTTGGCTAGTTTGCCAACCATGACCGGAAGTGCTCGGTCTGCCGATCCCCCACCTCTGACATCATAAAAGTCTCAGCACATGCCGTAGGGAGGGCGTAAGCTTTGTTGTCGGCTCCAATGGTGGAGGTGACTTCCCCACACAGGAGTGGGTCCTTGGAAGTTCCTCACATGGACAGGAGGTTGTGGGGCCGGTGGATTGATAACCTCTGGCTCTGAATCTGTACCAGAGTCATCTCCCTCATCCAATTCTATCGGCTCTTCGTCTTCTTCGGGATCTTCTTCGATCCATCCTCCATTGCCTTGGTTGGGAAAGTAGGGGTCGTTGGGGCGATGGAATCCAGCCATTTAGTCTGTACGAGAATAGGGTTAGGAATTTACTATAAGCTAGAGCACATTTATTTTACCCTAATGGTTGATGACAACCCAAAAGCTCCCTTAGTATTATGCAATGACGTGCTTTTGGTAAGTTTTAAATTTTGTTGTCCACTGCAGACACTCCTCGGCGCACGTTAGTCGGCTCTCGGACAAATATAGTTGATCAGGCTATATCCTTCCCAGTTCCGATTACATGTCCCAAGGCGTACCTGCACTGCACAACTTATTTATAATACTTCTAAAATGGTCCGATGTGAAAGTGTTATTAGTACGAAATGAATGCATGCTTACTTTACAAAAACTAAATAAATTTAATTTCAAATGTATGACTCTTCTCAGAGTGTTTTTGCCCAGTTGAGTTTATAGTTGTATACCAAAAATGGTTTTGATATACTTAATTCCCTATAAACGATGCTCTGATACCAATCTGTCACACCCCCAAACCAGAACGGCGGAAACGTTCGGGGGCGGAGGACGTCATATTCAGTATCATAATAGTTCATAGAAAGGAAAGTACACACCACCATACATATATAAAGGTTTCAAAAATGTTTACATCATTGTATTCATTACATGCTCAAAAGATAAATGCATAAACATCTTTCAAAAGAAATAATTAACGCCAGCGCGTTAATCCCCAAAAGTTGATTCCCAAACCTGCTTAACGGTTCCCTGAGAATACAAGTTATTTCAAAGAAAAAGTGTCAACAATTAAGTTGGTGAGTTCATAAGTGATTTAGAAACATTGAATGCCATTCCAAAATGAGTGTATATTTTCCAAGAAAATCCCTTATTTTCTTATAAAAGTATGAAATGTATGAGAGTATTTGTATTGAAAAATGTCGCTAGTTGAACCAAGAAAATCCCTTATTTTCCTAATAGTTGTTTGGTTTGTATACAGGAAAAACCCTTATTTTCCTAACATAACTGGCAGCCTCTAAGACCGAAAATCGCAAGTACCGACGTGCTTAAAAGTTGTGGCATAGTTTTATATAATAAAGCTATATGAAGATCGCACTTGTTAGATGAAAAATAGTTTTAATAGCTACTCATTCATAAAAGCATAATACCATAATAATTGTATATCCGGTGACTTTTATAACCATACTAAACATAATATGCCTGTAGCGACGTTCTTCAGGCGTCGTAGCGTTATGACAACTGTCACCCCAAAAGACGGACTGTAGCTAACAGTCAGGGCGTGGGATCATGACTTCCCGTATAGATCTATACACATTTGATACGTTCTCCGAACGGGAGACTCTGGTTATAGACAGGACTTGTAGTGATACCTGTTAGCAAAAGGTAGTATTTGAAGATGTACACGTCTCACGGATTCTCAACTAAGTCTGTATTAAAGTGATAGTTTTGCATGCAAAGTTTATTCTTTTTCACAATGTTTGACAAAGCATAAGTCATAAGTTCTTTGAATGTATAAAATGGTTTAGCAAAGATGGTTACTCTTGATATGATGTATTTGTATGTAAACGTATAAATAAAACATATTTCTATTTATAAATCATATTGTACCCAAGAGGGTAAAGTTGTGTTGTGAGGTGTTTTGAATGATAGTAACTTCAGAAGATAGTTTACACAACAGTATGAAAAGTATAGCAACAGATCGATGTTTCACACGATTTTAGTCGTGTGTTTACTTGTATTCCCCCCCCCCCCCTTAAAAGTGTATAAAAGCATTTAAAAATGTATTTAAAGAGTGTTTGTAGGGGTATGAACTCACGTGGAAGTTTGAAGATAGCGAGATGGAAAACCGGGCAGAGTTTCGTCTCGGGAAGCGGATCTTTCTCGGGATTCTCGGGATCTCGGGAGTAAAATCGACTCTCGGGACTTGAGTTAAAATGACTAGGGCTTCGGGTTTGAACGGGCACGGAAAACGAGGCAAAACGCACGGAAAACGACCCTCGCACTTCTATTTATAGGGGGTCTAAGAAGCCTCGGTACGCGGGGCGTATGCTCATACGCAACGCGTACGCGTACGTCATGCATGAGCGAGTCCTCGACTGCCTCGGCTTCGGATGGGACGGATCGGATGGGATGGGTCGGATGGGGCGGGTCGGTAGCTTCGCATAGGGGCGACGTGGGCGGACCGAGACCAAGGCCTTCGGGTACGCGGGGCGTACGAGGGTACGCAGCGCGTAACCCGGATGAGGACGCTGACTCCTCCTTCGGATATTACCGGATTTTTGATATAAATTTATATATAATTTATTTAATAAACTTCAAAAAATCATATCTTCTTCATACGAACTCCGTTTTCGATGGTCTTTATATCCACGCGTAGGTGAGACTACGCTCTACAACTTTCGTTTAGACTCTGTTGGCAAATTCCGAAATTATTTTTTATTATTTATTAATAAAATGGCATGATTAAGGAATTTCTTTAAAAATTCATAACTTCTTTATCTGACGTCGGTTTTTGCCAGACTTTTCACCGTTGAAATACCATTGTCGAGACCTTCGATTCTCGTTTAGGTCATTCCGGCCAAAAGTCGCTCGATCTCCGATTCGAGTGTTTAGCTGTCTGCTGCTAAGCCGAACTTGGAAAAATCTTAACTTCAATATACGAAGCCGGATTTGGGCGCTCTTTTTACGTACGATCATGGTTTAATGACATTTAAACATAGAGGGAATTTAAATAGAACTTTTTGGACATTTTATTATCAAAGTTAATTTTATTAACTCAAAAGTGGTTACAATACTTGACTTTTTAGGTCATTACAAAGAGTTGAAATATCGGGTTGTTACAGAGTCTAGAACTACCTGAAACAGGTGGTTCCCCCTCAACTGTTGCATGCTTGAATTCAACAGATAGAGTGGATGTAAAGGAACTTGAAGGAATGGAACCAGTCGAGTGGGGTTCCCCCTGAAACCATGGACTGGATGCATGGAGCTTTATTAGGGCGAGGGGGGCTGTGCCCCCCCCTGATTTTTTTTTTGGTACAAATAACCCCCTATACTTTCATTTTATACATATTAGACCAAAGAATATAAAATTTTGGTGGGTGGCCCCCCTGCTCATTAAAGCTCTGCCCCTGACTGGATGGTTAGGAGGATTGTAAACTACCTTTAAAAATGGAACCACCCAAAGGTGGTTCTCCCACAAAAGATGCAGCGACTGGTGTTATGACTGGTCCAAATTGATGATGGCAGGTTCGGGTAGAAGGTTTAGAAGATTCTAAAGGAATTTTAGGGATATAATCATTCGAAGATGGTTCCCCCTCAACCTGAGCTTTGGTGGAGCTGGAGTCTTTTGATGGTTGATGAGGTTAAGAGACATCAGGAGAAGCTATTCTGGTGAGCTTTTCTGATTCTAGGACAGAGGATTGAGTTGGAAAGAGGAATTCAAAATCTACTTCAATAGAATGGACTAGAGTTGAAGAATTAGCAGGTGATGGTTGGTTTATTTTATCAAAAGGTACCACCATTTGAGGACCAAAGTGGGTTGGATCCAGAACCCTTACATAACTTTCATTAAATGTGACATCCTTGCTTTCCTCTATCACCTTGGTTCGCTTGTTCAGAACTCTATTGGCTGCAGCATGAAGGCAATATCCAAGAAATATACCTTCATCAACCATGGGTGTGAATTTTCCTAGTTGATCCCTATTGTTCTTGATGTAGCAATGACAACGAAATATGTGAAAGAATTTGACGTTGGGCTTCCTTTTTTCCATTGCTTCATAAGGAGTGACTTCAAGCCTATTGTTGATTAGGGATTTGCTTTGAGTGAAACAGGAGGCTGTAGTAGCTTCAGCCCAAAAGTATTGTGGTAGTTTTGCGAAGATTAACATTGATCGAGTAACTTCACATACTGTTCGATTCTTCCTTTCAACCACACCATTCTTTTGTAGAGTGTACGGTGCAGAAAAATTATGCTCGAAGCCTTTGGATACAAGAAAGCTATCTAAGGTGTTGTTCATGAATTCACCACCACTGTCACTTCTCAACATTCTAAGTAGCTTGCCTACCCTAACTTCTATGTAGCGAATGAAGTTAATTAGCTCATTGGTGGTTTTAGATTTGTTTTGCAGAAAGTACACCCAAGTGAATTTGGTATGATCATCAACAATCACAAGAATGTATTTCGTACTACTTAAGTTAGGAACTGTAGTCGGACCACACTGATCGATATGTATAAGATAAAGAGGTTCAGATCCTTGAGTTTCTGTATGTTGCAAAAAGTTAGCTTCGGTTAGGCGTTAGCTTGGCTAATGCCCCTCCGATTCTTAAGTTAGTAGTGTTTTGGAATAAAAATATACAAAGGAAAGAAATGAGAGTAAGGAGTAGGTATGTACCTCGCCTTGGTTGTGATGAAATGTAACTAAATCGGCTTACGTAAAATGCACTTTGATGTGTATAGCATTCCAAGATCTTGGCAAGATGATAGCCACTATGCCCCCTTTCCTACTTTTGAATCACTGAGATATATAAAACACTTTTGATCATGTAAGAAGGCATCTTTCTTTATGGTTGGCCAATAGTATCCTGTTATTAACACTTTAGGACATAAGGATCCGCCCCCAGTGTGGTTGCCACAATCCGCTTCAAGTATTTCTTTTAAAACTTCTGTAGCTTCTTGATCATCCAAACATCTAAGATATGGACCTACCATGGTTTTCCTATATAATTTCCCTTAGATTATCGCAAAGTGTGAGACCCTCATCTTGAATGCTCTGTCGCTTTTCTCTTCCTTTGGAATCGTTTCATTTTGGAGATATTCCACAATGGGGTGAATCCAGGATCTTGAACTTTGTAGAGGATCCTGAATATTAGGATCAAGACCCTGATTATTTGGATCCTGGTGAGGAGGTTGAGGATCAGGATCTCCGATTGCTGCTAGGTTGGTCATATGATCATGGTCATTGTAGTCGTCTGGCCTCCTGGAGGGATATTTTATTGTCGGGATGATTATATGGGTTATTGGGATCCTGGTCTCTGGTGGGATCCTGAGGGGAGATCCTAAGTTGGCTGATGTGTCTGCCTCATCGTTATCTTCTTTAGGAACTTGATTCATACTAAAAGCTTCAAATTTGAAGGCTAATTTTTTTAAGAATTTGAAGGTATAGTGCTAGTATTTCACCTTTAACTGCATAAGATCCATTAAAGTGGTTAATTATTAATAATAAAGTGACATATACCTGAAGATCCTTGACCAGTTGTAGCCCCATGATCAGTGCTTCATACTCTGCTTCATTGTTAGTTGCATTGAATTTATAACTAACTGCCTCAGGAAGGATGTACCCCTATGGTGATTATAGTATGATCCATGGGTCTGCTCCATTAAAGTTGTGAGTTCCATCTATGAAAAGCGTTTATTTTCCCATGCTTTCTTCTTTTTGGAGTTGTCAGCTTTCCAATTCTGCTTCGGGCTGTATATCATCACTAAAATCAGCCATAAATTCTACTAGTGCCTATGACTTTATTCAGGATCTTGGCTCATATTTGATGTCATATGTGATGAGCTTTATTTACCACTTAGTTATTTTACCCGACATTTCTACATTTACATGAAATTCTTGATAAGATAATTACTTTTGACATGTATAGTATGAGTTTCAAAATAATATCTTAATTTGGTAGAAGTTATAACTAGTTCAAGTATTAGTTTTTCAAAGTGGGAGTACCCTGTCTCAGGATCCAAGAGGCTTTTACTTATGTAACGTTCGTAAATCCGGGCTAATCAATTTAGAGATAATGAGCATCAAAAATGAGTTTTCGATGGAAGATTATTTAGAAGGCGTAATCTTAACCAAGTTTTAGATTATTTCACAAGGGTTCCGTATATATAAAGAACGCCGAAATCCAAGTTATAACGAAGAAGTTATGACCCGTCAAAGTTTCATGATGGAACTGGCATGGCACCGGGAAGCGTAAATAGTGAAGTTACGATAGAGAAATTTTTAGCCATAGCAATCTAGACGAAAGTCATAGAATATGTTAAACCGAGAGCGTGCATAAAAATAACGCCCAAATTTGACTTCGTGTGGGGAAGTTATGATTTTCAAAGTTTCGACTTAGCGGGATACAGTCTGGAGTTCGAATATTAGAACGTGCGTTATTTAACCGACACAACCTAAACAAGAATCAAAGATCTCGTTACTAGTAGCATAAAAATAAAAAGAAAAATGAAAACGGACATCGGATGAAGAAGTTATAGATTTTTAACGGACCAATCCTGTCCCGACCTGTTAAAAATATAACTTTAAAAAAGAATTCAAAATTAGCCGACGGAGTCTAAACGAAAGTTGTAGATCATGTTGCCACCTATGCGTGGATATAAAGAACGTCAAAAACGGAGGTCATATAGGAAAGTTACGGATTTTAGAAGATAATTAGTTTTTGGGGTAATCTGCGAGAGACACGTGGCGCAATCTGGGCCACACCTTCTTCCCCACGGCTTGGAACAAGATGGCGACACTTGGCAACGAACACGCTGCATTCTTCTAGGGAACATGTCGCGTTCGCAAATGCGTTGCGTTCTGCGTTCGCATGGAATTTATCCTATAAATAGTGGCGCAAATCACACCAAAAACTCACATCTTTCCAATTCTTTCTCTCTCACACCCCAATCTCTCCCTCCTAATCCCTAGCAACTTCCAAGTGCTAGAGGTGAGTCCCAGAGTGACAGAAGGCTCTGAGAAAAGAGCTTTTCAGCTCGGAAACGCTGCTCCAAGCGAAGCCCGGTTTTCAAGAAAACCCGCTGTAAGTGAGCTACGCCTACGCTATTTTTAATATACCTTTTAATTAATTATAGTAACGTTATTAGAACCTTATAATAATTATTTGGGCTATTATTATGATTTATATAAGAGTTGTTACAATATCTTTTTAACCATTGGTGGTACGGGGAATCTGGTTTAAAGGGTCACATAGGGTTGGTTGATTTCAGAAGTGCTATATGCCAAAATGGTCCTGCCCTCCGGTCTTTTATGTTTGGCCCATGTATGTACATAGTGGGTGAAGAGTATTGTTTAACGCTTATATAATAGTAATAATAGCTAGACTATTAATTGGTCTCGGTGAATATTAGACTAAACCCTAGAGGTAATGATACTAGGTTTTGTCGAAGGAAATTGTTTTGAGATAACGAAGTGTTGTCCAAGTATCAAGTCACCACCTTTTCAACTGAGTGCATAGTTACTTTCATCTTACACATAGATATGAAGTATTTTATATAAACTATGTGCTATGTCTTCATATTATCTGTATACTTGCTATCTATGTTGGATGAACGATTATATACAAGTTTTAAATGATTTAAACCGTATATGTATTTTATATCTACGAATATGTTGGGTAAAACATGCGTAGATGAAATAGTTGTTGTGAGACAAAAACAAAATGATGAGAGGTGATATAGACCATGAGATAAGGGTGAGAGGTGAACCATGAGAGAAGCCTTTTACCCAAGTGTTGGCCCCGTCATCTAGCAAAGTATGGATGCCAACCACGGACTATTCTAGACAGTTCAGTAGAACACTAGCAGGCTCGCAACCTGTAGGTGTTATTTGAACTGTGTATTCACCAGTTGTACTCTAAAAAACCATTGACATGTATTGCAAGTGGATTCTCGGAAACGATACTGTCGATAAACGAGATAAAAACTCATTGACATGTATTGCGAGTGGATTCTCAGAAACGGTATTGTCAATAAACGAGATAACCCTGGCAACTAAGGATTTAGTGTCTGTTGAGCAAACCCTGGCAACTATGAATTTAGTGCCTGTTGAGCTAAACCCTGGCAACTATGGATTTAGTGCCTGTGAGTAAACCCGGGCAACGATGGATTTCGTTCCTATTCCTTAGGATAACCCTTAGGAATGAATGAACGAGGAATAGCTGATTCTTAGGGTAGACTAAAGAAGATAATGGGGATGGGTAATTGGGTTGATTGTTTTGATGTTTTAACATAATAATTATATTATTGTGGGTTGAAAACCCTATGTACTCACCAGGTTTCCCAACCTGACCCACTCCAGCTTATTTGTATCACAGGTGTCGATATGAAGCTACTTTACACTAAGAGATTTAAAAGAGATGTAGATCACTAGTGTAAATGAATGTAAGTTCTGTTTATGCTTACGTTTCTGTATTGACGATGACATACCAATGTTTTAAAAATGAATAAATGATATTTGCATAATTAGCCATATGTTTAGCATATATTTTTTATTCATTTTTAGCTAATTATGTGCATAGTGTGGACAAAAGGTACTTAATAATGCTTAAATTGTGTTTTCAGTCCAAAGAAATGCTTGGAAGCAAAAAGGAATAAGGAGAAGCGATTAGAGACCAAAGAATGAAGAAAAAGGAAAAACCACACCCCTACTCGGCGAGTCCACGCACTAACTCGGCGAGTCCATGAGAATGTTCCCGAAGAAAAGTCGAAAATCCTTACCGTACACGGATTTCACACTGGTACTCGGCGAGTCCACTACCTACTCACCGAGTAGCCCCTGTTTTGTGATAACTATAAATATGGTGTCTTAATCAGAATTGGGGACTTTTTATGGCTTCCTTGGAGATAGAGCTACGATTGGAGAAACCTTTGAAGACCCGAAGAACCCTAACCTTTGATCTTTGAAGTTTCAAGGCGAATTAGGTTATATTTTCAACTTAATCTTAGGGTTGAGTTATGTTTAGCTTAATCAAATTCGTGCTTGAGCTTGTTTTCTTTGTAATCATGAGCTAAAATTCAGATGGTTTCTGTTTAGGAAGAACCTCATGCATTAACCACAACTATTTTGTGTTAATTGGAAGACAATTAAGTTGCACGGACATCTCTTAGTTGTTAACCTCATATGTTTATGTGACCACTTTATCATATGTCTAGGAATAATGAACATGAAACTAGAATTAATAAGAGAATGGGTAAATTAATGTGTAAGCTTGTTTGAGAAACCAACAAACAAGAGGTTAATTGAAACACCCACTTAATTAACCAATTAGAAATCTTATTTAATCCAAATAATTGAACTAGGGAATTAATTAGTTTAAACAATTGGCTACTGCTTGAATTGATTAATTGTCTAAGGGTTAGTATTAGTGAACATGAATCTAACCACTATAGTTGGTAACCAATAACAATTAATTTATCACATTATTACACAAATAACCATAGGAGTGAATTGGTTGGACCTAAACAGAAACTCTTTATCAAATTTAGTGAATTTTTACTTGTTTTAGTTTTTAGTCAATCACTTGTTAGGTGGAGTGTTTAAGTTTCTAGTCTTGTAAAACTAGAGAAAAACCTTTACTTTTATTACTTGCTTAGTTAAAATTAGTTATTAGTTTAATTTCCATTCCCTAAGTTCGACACTTTACTTATTCAAGTATACCGCTAAAAGAAAGGTTCACTGCCTTTGTGTGCTAAATTTATAATTTAAAAGTAGGATTAAAACCAGTGCATTTTACACACATCAAGTTTTTGGCGCCATTGTCGGGGAATGGTCCAAAAATTAAATCTAATTCCTAATTTTATCGATCCTTTGTGTGAGTTTTCTTGCACAAAGTTAATTTTTTAGTCATTCAGTAAGTAGGTTCGGTTTTAGAATCCATTAGTATTTTTTCTGAATTTTTTGCCTTTAGTTTTATTTTTTTTATAAAACACGCTACTCGCTGAGTGCACTCACACCTACTCGGCGAGTAGCCTGCTGTTTGATATTTATTTTTTGTTTATTTAAGTTGCATTTTTTTCTTTTTACATGTTTTTCTTGTTTTATTTCAGGACTTTCATGACCAGAGGATCCAACACTCCGCTGGTACCCCCGCTTGAAGACCCGGAATCCGCATTGAGAAAGAACAAAGGCAAGGATGTGGAAAGCTCAAATACACCTAAGAAGTCACCTTTGTCTAACTTGAAGACTGTTTTTGGTAAAAAGAAGAGCAGCAAATCAGGAGCTTCCAGCGCATCTTTAGCAGGCGAAGATGTCACACCCCAAAACCATGAACGGTGGAAACGTTCTGGGGCGGAGGACATCATGTACAGTATCACAACAATGAAAAGTATTAAACAAGCAACAACATCATCCATTGCATTAATAATATAATTTTAATACAAGTGTGTTCTGTCAAATTATGATAGACACTAAAGCATAAATCAAAATGAAAGATGAGTCTTGAACGAGCACCATCTTCTCTGAACCTTGCATCGGTACCTGCCTATGGTTGACCTGAGGATACAAGTTATTTTGAAAGAGAGTATCAGCTTTAAAGTTGGTGAGATCATAAGTATTTTAGTGTGTTAATTTGTATGTAAGTATTTGTCTGTGTATGAACTGTAAGTATTTGTATGTATATGAACTATAAGTATGTGTATGTATATGAACATCCTAGAAAACCCTATGTTACCTACTAAAAGTATCCTTCTACCAAGGCATCTAGTATCTGTGTGTGTGTCTCTTGTAAGAGTGTGTATTTTCCCAAATCCGACTATCATTATCCAAAATATAGCTTCTACATTACCGTGCATCTTGTGAATGTTCACGAAGTGAATGTAATGGGAAAAGGAACTAGTACTATGGTGTAGTATCGAATAACTAGAACCGTACTAACTACCTTAAGTCTATTGTAATCTTGTAAGTACTGTAGTATTTGTAATAAGTGACTACTTCTGTACTAATATTGCCTTATTTGAGGGATAAGGCATAATGTGATGGCTAGATCCCAGGCTAGACGCTCCCCTGTCAAAGGGATTTTGGGACCTATACACGACCCCTGCATGTGTGCAAGCTGTGAACATCCACATTTCTATGATCATGTATACCCAATATAACTATCACAATGCGTTGTGATTCATTGGTATAGTTAGATCCTCAACATGTTCCATGATATAGCACCTAGTGATGTCTGTCCTATCATCGTATATGTAAACATACTCGTGTAAACGTATCTATGTAAACGTACTCATGTAAGCGTAATCATGTAACATATCTATGTAATAGTAATGTACTGTAATGTTCTGTGTGTGCTAGCTCTAATGTGTGTTCTCTCTCTGTCTAGCATGTATTGTAATGTACTGTAATGTTTTGCGTGTGCTAGCTGTAATGTGTGTTCTCTCTCTGTCTAGCATGTATAGTAATGTACTGTGTGTACTAGCTGTAATGTGTGTTCCCTCTCTATCTAGCAAGTATTGACTCATGAATGAACTGACTCATTGTATGATATCGCATTCTAGTAATAGTTCTAGTATCTTCCTAAACTACCCATATGGTAGCTTACTAGTAATGTAACTGGTACGTATGAACATGGGAATGTACCCTTGCTACCCAAGGGTATTGAACTGTCTGGAAGAACCTTTATGACTATATATGTACACATGATATATAACTAATATTTAAACGGCCTTCGGACGGATACCCGATTCCCCACCAGACCACATCTCAACGGCTAAAAGGAAATAGGGCAGGCAGGCCTTCCTAAGCCGTTTAAACATTGCATATATAACTATACATACTTAGACATGAAATTGATAATATAAACGTCTGAAATAAGTTTTGTAAAACCTTTGAACATGGTTACTATCTAAGAAAATATCGACTTGATGTCAATCTACAAAACGGGTTGAGAGTATTTGTCTGATAAAACAGTTTTAAGTACAATGAAACATTTGTTTGAAACACAATTGTAAATGAGTTTGAAATGAAACCTACAGTGTAAAATGAACATTTTAATAAGGATTTTTAAACATATAACACTTTTATGAAAATCATTTGAAGAAAATTGCTTGGTAAAACGGATAATGAGTAGTAAATCATTTGAATGTTGCTTATTAATCACATGTGATTGATATAATAACTAGCATGATTCTACTTGTATCCCCCCCATAAAACATTTAAAAACACTTAAAATCATTATTAAGGGGTATGAACTCACCTGTAGTGAGTGGTACGAATGAACTGAAGAGGTAGGATTGCTAGGTGTCAAGTGAAGTCTTGAACACACTCTATGATCCTAGTTAACATATAATATCACATATATGTATCAAATTAGTCTATGAACAACTAATAAACAAAGTCATGACACCCTAGACATGCTAAACACCTTTATCAAGTGTTATTAGCCTCAAGGATTGCATCTAAGTGTTGTAGGGACAAGCTAGTGTGTGTAGGGTTCAAGGAAAACTCCCTAATGGAGTTCACGGCCCTAATGTCACCAACACATGATTTTATGGCCGTAAGCTCATACTTACTTGGTCAATTGTTGTTTTGAGGATTTTCAAGTCCTTAAGAAGCATTTCTACTTAATGGCAAAGTCTTTGGAAGAGTTTAGGGCATCCTATAACTCCTTTGAGGAGTTCACGGCCCTGGGACTAAACCCCTTGGAGATTACGGCCGTAATCTCCCATGGAAGGGTGTTTTTGGTGATTTCAAGTCCCTAATTTAACTAAGAACTAATCTAGGCTAGTGTCCAAGGCTTTTGGAGGGTTTAAAGCACACTTTGGAACTTTTGTTTGGAGTTCACGGTCCAAGAACTTCTTTGGCCGTGAACACCTTACTCTTGGTGTTCTAGAGGTGTTTTCTAGTCCTAAACACATTAGGGTACAAGTCTAAACTAGTTTCATTGCAAGAGGAAGGGACTAGGGCACTCTTTTCCCCTTAAAGAAGGGTTTACGGTCCAAGACGTTCTTGGGCCGTAAACTCTTAAATCTTGATGGTTTCCTTTGATTTCTAGTGTATTAGACACATATCAAGCCTTATAACACACTTAGATAGAGGTACTCACGTTTTGGGAAGAAAGTCCGAAGATCCTTGAGAGAGAATTCGGCTTTTCTCTAGTTGTAAATGTAACAAATGAATAAATATGGCTCAGAATCCTATATATACTCCAAGGGTTTTTAGTAGAAAATATTTTATTCAGGCATTGAACTCTAATATCATAGAGTTTTGGAATAATAGAGTTGCACAATACCCTAGTGCATCCTCTCTCCTGATATCCCTTAAAGTGTAAATCTTGAAATACCCAAACTTATACCAAAAGTCTGAAAATTTACTGCAACTGTTCTAACTTCTATTGACTTGATATGTTAAACAGAATGGAAATTTCGGGTTGTCACAGAAGACCCGAGCAAAGAAGACACCGAGTACGACACCGAGGAGGAAGAAGAACCTACATATGGGCACGACTCCGATTCCGGCGACGAGTTAGCACTTACCATGGCTAACATTGATGAAATCCCCATGGGAGAACGGAAGAAGAGGATCTGCGATGACACTGGCCCGGGACTTGTGCAACCAGCAATTCCTGCAACTACTACTTTTGAGCTTAAGGGTCACATTCTTTCTTTACTCAAGGAGATCCCCTTCACCGGCAAAGACCATGAAGATGCTTACAAGCACTTGGATGAAGTCAATGATGTGGCTGATTATTTCAATGTTCCAAATGTGCCTCGGGAAACTCAGCTACTTTGCATGCTTCCGGTTACTTTGAAGGGTGCTGCAAAGGATTGGCTCAAGTCATTGCCCCCCGGATTGATCACTACATGGGATCAAATGAAAGAAGAATTCATTGATCAATTCTTCCCGCCATCCAAGATATCCAAGCTCAAGAAAGCCATTGCTAACTTTGAACAACAAACAGGAGTGTCACTATATGAAGCTTGGGAGAGGTACAAGACCTTGCTAAGGAATTGACCACATCATGACCTCAATAGTCAACAAGAAGTCTCCATCTTTTATGATGGAGTAAATGTTACCACAAGGCAATTACTTGACTCGCAAGGTCCACTCACGAAGAAGGCACCTCCAGTAATAAAGCAATTGATTGAAGAATTCTCTAAGCATTCTAGAGAATACCATAATCCAAGAAATGATGTGACTAGGGGGCTGCCTATGCAGCTTCAGAAGACTTGTCAGCAGTCATGGCTATGCTAAAAACCATGGATAAGAGGATGGATAAAATGGATCAAATGATACATGCTATTCGGGTGGGTTGTGATAATTGCAATGGGCCTCACCTTACTAGAGATTGCGACTTGGATGAGAATGGCGACAAAAAGGTGCAAGTTTGTTACTCAAGTGGGGACCGATATGATGAAGATTGGCGTAAACCAAAGAAGGAATGGCTCCCTTATGATGAGTACAAGAAGGCTAAGGAGGATAAGTACAAGCAAAAGGGAAGAGGTTTTTACCAAAAGGAGGAGCCTGCACAAGAAAGAAAACCAAGTTTGGAAGAGATGCTTACCAAATGTGTAGCTGCTTTAGAAAAGAGACATAATGATCATGATGCTGCAATCCAAGAAACCAAAACCATGCTTAGAAATCAACAAGCATCCATCCACAACATTGAAACGCAGCTTGGGCAACTTGCTCAACAAATCAATCAAAGATCACCTGGCGAACTTCCTAGTAAAACCGAAAACAACCCATGAGGCACGCACATAAACCTAGTCACAACAAGAAGTGGGAAGATAATTACTCCTCTAGCCCCCATTCAAAATGAAGCCCCCAAAGACTTGCAAAAGGAGGATGCAGAAAAACAAAATCAAAATAAAATTATGCATGACACAGACTCTACTCGCCGAGTCCATAATATGGACTCGACGAGTCCACAACCAGATTTGAAAGAACAAGTTCCTAAAAAGCCCTTTCAGCCTCCAATGCCATATCTAGCCTGAGCTAAGAAATAAAACCAGGAAGAGGAGTACTAGAAGTTTCTCGACCACATTAAAGCCCTTCAAATGAACATACCCTTCATTGAAGCCGTCGCTCAAATGCCAAAATATGCAAAGTTCCTCAAAGAGCTTCTAACCAATAGAAGGAAGATGGAGGAGGTGAAAGAAGTAGTTCTTAATGAAAACTGCTCAGCTGTCATGTTAAACAAATTACCTAAGAAGAAAGGTGACCCGGGAAGCTTGACTTTTCCTTGCCAATTTGGCAGCTTGGCCACCATCCACGCTTTGGCTGATTCAGGAGCAAGTGTGAAACTCATGCCCTATTTATTCTTCAAGAAATTGGATCTCCTGGAACCAAAGCCAATCCGCATGGCAATTCACTTAGCAAACAAGACAGTCACATTTCCAAGAGGAATATGTGAAGACTTATTGGTCAAGGTGGACAAGTTTGTATTTCTTGCAGATTTAATAATTCTAGACATGGAAGCGGATCCTCAAGTCCCGGTCATCCTTGGAAGACCTTTCCTCAACACGGCAAGTGCTATAGTGGACATGAGAGACTCGAAGCTTACTTTATGGGTAGGAGAAGATTCAGTAACTTTCGGGGTTGATCAAGCTATGAAGCATGCAAGGAATAGTGATGACATGGCATTCTCGATTGACATGTTTGATGAATTGATGGAGGAGTGTGATAATGAAGATTCCAACAAGTCCACTATCTTTGATGAAGAATTTGATGCTGAAAAAGACTTAATGGAGATCGAGAGGCTGCTGGAAGAAGCTGAGTATGAAGAAATAAAAAAGCAATCTGACAGAGATACTCGGCGAGTAGGGCCGATCTACTCGCCAAGTCCATGTGAAGAAAAGATGGAATTCGTAAATTCAGCAACTGACTTGTCGATTCCTTCTCCTGCACTCGGCGAGTACAACATGCAGAACCCAAAAACCGAGCTCAAAACGTTACCAGAGCACTTGAAGTATGCTTTCCTTGAAGATGGCCATCAAAAGACAGTTATAATAGCCTCTGACCTCTCTGAATCTGAAAAAGAAGAACTAGTTCAGGTATTGAAGAAGCGGAAACGGGCTATAGCATGGAGCATTAAGGGAATAAGTCCCTCTTATTGTTCACACAAGATTAACCTAGAAGAAGGAGCAAAGTCGGTTGTACATCACCAAAGAAGATTAAACCCAAACATGAAAGAAGTAGTCAAGAAGGAAGTAGTCAAGCTCTTAGATGCGGGGATCATTTACTCTATTTCCGACAGTCCGTGGGTGAGTCCGGTCCAAGTGGTGCCCAAGAAAGGAAGAATGATGGTCATAACCAACGAGAAGAATGAGCTTATTCCGACACGAACGGTAACCGTTTGGATAGTGTGCATCGATTATTGAAAGCTAAACGATGCCACTCGTAAAGACCATTTTCCCTTACCTTTTATTGATCAAATGCTAGAACGATTATCGGGCCATAGTTTCTATTGTTTCTTGGACGGATTTTCGAGTTATTTACAAATACCCATAGACCCCATGGACCAAGAAAATACTACTTTTAATTTCCCAAGTGGGACTTTTGCTTATCGACGCATGCCCTTTGGGTTATGCAATGCACCCGCGACATTTCAACGGTGCATGACAGCCATATTCCACGACATGGTGGAAAAATTCATGGAAGTCTTTATGGATGATTTTTCTGTTTTTGGATCTTCCTTCCATGATTGTCTCACTAACCTTGATTTGATGCTTGCTACGTGTGAAAAGACTGACTTAGTTCTTAACTGGGAGAAATGTCACTTTATGGTCAAGGAGGGTATAGTTCTAGGCCACAAGGTTTCCAATCAGGAATTAAAGTGGATCGGGTAAAGATTGACACCATTGCCAAATTACCTCCACCAACTAATGTGAAGGGCATTAGAAGTTTTCTTGGACACGCGGGTTTTTACCGGCGTTTTATAAAAGATATTTCTAAAATAACTAGACCTCTAACACAATTGCTTTTAAAAGATGCACCATTCAATTTTACTAAAGAGTGTTTAGAGGCGTTTGAATTCTTGAAAGAAAAATTGACTAATGCCCCGATCATTATTTCCCCGAATTGGGAGTTACCGTTTGAAATAATGTGTGATGCTAGTGACTTTGCTTTAGGAGCTATCCTTGGTCAAAGGGTTGATAAGCACTTTCGACCCATTTATTATGCAAGTAGAACTCTAAATCCGGCCCAATAGAATTACACCACCACCGAAAAAGAATTGTTAGTTGTGGTGTATGCCTTTGATAAATTCTGCCCTTATTTAGTTTTATCTAAAACAACTGTTTGTACTGACCACTCTGCTATCAAGTATTTGTTTGCCAAGCAGGATGCCAAACCAAGATTGATACGATGGGTTCTACTTCTTCAAGAGTTTGACATCGAGATACGCGACAACAAGGGAATGGAGAATGTAGCAGATGACCACTTATCAAGGCTTGAAAACCCGCAATTGCAAGAAGATAGAGTTGGAGATGACTTCCCGGACGAATACATTATGGTGACCACGGGAGAAGAGCCATGGTTCACGGACATAGTTAATTACTTAGCTAGCAAGTACATCCCAAAAGATCTTACCCGCCAACAAAAGAAGAAATTCTTTTCAGAAATAAAATATTACTTTTGGGATGAGCCTTACCTTTTCCGAAGTTGTGCGGACGGAATCATACGAAGATGTGTGTTCGGGAATGAAAGCCGACAAATCTTGCAGCAATGTCATAGCGGCCCCACCGGTGGACATCATGGAGAACACTACATTGCTAAGAAGATCTTTGATATTGGGATTTATTGGCCCACAATTTTTAAAGATGCAGCTCAATTTGTCAAAGAATGTGATGCATGTCAAAGAGCGGGAAATATTTCATCCCGAAATGAAATGTCACAACAAAGTATTCAAGTGTGCGAGGTATTTGATGTTTGGGGGATTGATTTCATGGGACCATTTCCCATGTCAAAAGGCAACAAATACATATTATTGGCGGTGGATTATGTATCCAAATGGGCGGAGGCACAAGCATTACCAAATAATGATGCTCGGGTGGTGGCGCAATTTTTGAAGAAGCTATTTTCAAGATTTGGAGTCCCAAAAGCTCTTATAAGTTACCGAGGCACTCATTTTGCCAATGATCAACTAGAAAAGGTGTTAAGCAAATATGGGGTAACTCATAAATTCTCTACATCTTACCATCCACAAACGAGTGGGCAAACCGAAGTGACCAATAGAGCCTTGAAGACAATCTTGGAAAGATCGGTGGGGAGAAATCGGAAAGAGTGGTCGGACAAGCTACATGATGCACTTTGGGCCTTCCGAACAACTTTCAAAACACCTATTGGTACTACACCATATAGGCTAGTTTATGGAAAGCAATGTCATTTACCGGTGGAAATTGAGCATAAAGCTTTTTGGGCTTTAAAAATGTGCAACTTCAACATAGCGGAGCTCAAGAACAACCGGTTGATGCAAATGAATGCTCTTGAGGAACTTCGAAATGATGCTTACACTATTTCTTTAATCTATAAAGAGAGAACCAAAATTTGGCATGACAAGAGGATCAAGGGTAACAAAGAGTTTCATGAAGGGCAAAAGGTGTTACTTTTTAATTCAAGACTAAAACTTTTTCCGGGCAAACTCAAGTTAAGATGGGATGGTCCTTTTCTAGTAAAGAAGGTGTTTCCACATGGTGCTATAGAGTTATTATCAAAAGATGGTACCCCTTTCAAGGTCAATGGACATAGAGTAAAAAGATACGAAGAAGGAGTCCCAAGGAATGAAGACATAGAAGAAGAGCTGTTGCTGGAGGGAATGGCAGAAATGTAGCATGGAAGGAGTCCAGCTAATGACTCCTTAAAAAAAGCGCTTCTGGGAGGCAACCCGAGTTTAGAGTTTGTATTTCTTGTCTCTTTATTTTCGTTTTAATTTCTTAGGTACTGTTTAATTTTCATTCTTCCTCTGAAAACATGTTTTAAAGGATTGCATGAGGGCAAGCAATGCTTAGAGTGTGGGGTGGTGGTTTAAAAATCAAAAAAAATTTAAGTTTTTTTTTTTCAATCTGCAAGACTTACTCGCCGAGTTTATACGCGTACTCGGCGAGTACATCTTTATAAGCCCAGAAAATCGCGAATACGCGGATCTACTCGGCAAGTAGCACTATTCTACTCGGCGAGTAGAAAATTTACACAGGTAGTTTATAATCAGTAAATAAGGGTTTTTCACTCATTCTAAACATTACCCTCATACTCGTCGTGCATATCTACTCTCACGCCATTTCTTCAATCTTTGTTGAATCTCCATCTTTGAAGCATAAAGGTAAGATCTTTACTCCCAACACTTGTTAAAGGTTAAAGCTTTATCACTTCTTAGCCCTTATTTTGTTCAAAACTCGGATTTGGGGGTTTCCTCAATTTCTGGGGTTTTGATTTTACTTTGAATTAGGAGGTTTAAGACAAAATTTCTTTTGGATTAGTGTTTATTGGACTTAGTACAACAAACCCCTATGCAAAATTCGGTGTTTTAATTAACCCATATGGGTCCGAGAGAAATCTGGTCTCGATGTTCTTCCTACTCGTCGATTAGTTCTTGAACTCGACGAGTAGAGGCCTTGACAGATCTGTGATGTTTAATTTGAATTGTTGGGTGTTGTTTGTTTGTGCTTTGTTAATGTTATTTTGCAGGAACCATGTCCAGAAGAGGCCAAACTTCACGAGGGGGAAGCCAAGGAGACATCCCGTGGCTTTCTTTTCGCCAAATAACTTCTAAATCCTCACAGGCCCGTGCTAAAAACAGATTGGAAGCTCTAAAGAAGAAAGAGATCCACCTTCCTAATGCAATAAACTGGGATTGGTTGGGGAAGATTGGGCTGGAGGAAGAACTGACACCTTACTTGGTGAAATCTTGCGATGTGGGGGATTCTACCATCATTTATGATGGATGGCTACAATTGTTCAAGATCCAAGAGCCGGCTTTTGCGGAGTTGTGCTAGGAATTATTCGCTACCATCTCATTTCGGGGTGGTAGTGATTATTATAATTCCAATGTGATTTCATTTTCACTTGGTGGGGAGCTGTGACAATGCAACATGGCGGAGCTAGCATGGAGAATTTCCATTTATGATCAAAATGCCATGTTGAATGAAGATTTTGAAACCTTCTTGGAGCAGTGCCATAAGGACCTCCCTGAAGAGGTTGTTACTTCCACCTGGTGGAACACCATTGCCAACCGGGTATACATTCCATCTTCCGCACAGGAAGGCCACATCCACTCACCAATTCATCGTCTCATCCACCGCTTCATTGCTAGCACAATCAACATGTGGAAGGACGATGACAAAGTCACGAAACTTGATATATTCTACCTTTGGAGCATCATTACTCCCATTGTCTTTTGCAACCTTCCTTACTGTTTGGCCAAATATCTCTCGGATGGGGCTGTCAAAGAAAAGGTGACCTCCAAAATCAATGGAGGAATGTTCGTTACTAGGCTCGCACGATCATACGGGATCTTGGATTTACAAGAGGCGAGGGCACTAACCGTCATTTCTCCCCCTCCTTTCAACACTAATTTATATCGGAGGGCACGAATTGTATAAAAAATTGGAGATTCTTATGCCATTCCGCATGAGGACGAGGCAGTTATTCCCGAGGACCCGGGGTGACGGGTGAGGCAAAGGAGCGAGAGGGCCCGAGAACACCCACTGGTTATTCCGGTGGAAGATGAGAATGACGGGTGGAACCAAGTTGAATATCGAAGGTACTTGGATGACATTGGGCGGGGAGTTAACTACAACAATGCATCAATCGAGTATCTTTTGCAACAAATGAACATCGCCCCAAGACTCGGGCCCGATTATCCCTATATAATGAATTGGGATGAAAGGATGTGTAGGAACAATGAAGAAGGAGGTAGCGGTGCTGGAGGAGCGAACATGGATGAGGAAGATTGAAGATTGGTTGTTTTGTGTTTTTATTTGTTTTTTTTTGTGTTTGGTTTTGGATTATTGTTGAACTTGGATGATTGTGTTTTTAGGACTTTTATTTTGTTGCTTTCACTTGTGGTTGAATTTTTTTCAGGATTAGAAGGTTAGGATGCATTCAGAAGTCTTAAGGGTCAAGGTTCAAGAAAGGAATTCTTAGATGAGAGTGCGAAGTGTTTTCCATTAAGGTTGAGTCCGTTAGAGTTGGGAGTGATAGAGTGCATTATTACTGAAGTAATTAGAAGAAGAGTCACTAAATTACCCCAATTCAGCACCTCATTCGAGAAGTAAACAAGCAGGACAATTTTTCTCAACTCAGTGCCTACTCGCCGAGTGTATCCAGCCTACTCGGTGAGTACATGGACAATTACACGACATTACTGCAAGTTGGGAATATACTCGTCGAGTACACAATTTACTCGCCGAGTCCATCAACATTTTTTGAATCTCAGAGTAGTTTTGGGCACGTTCATTGCAATCTTATCCATTTTTTTCATAAAGATTCATTCCTGAAGGTTTCTAGGAGCTTTGTCCTACATATTTGAGTCATTTGCAAGTCTGCCACACGCGACATGACACCCAAGACATGGATAAGCTGTTCCCATGTCTAAAGTCATTCAAAGTTGGAGCTTAATTGAAGAAAATCACCTTCGTGACTGCTACCCCAGGGGAGTTTGTTCTAATTCTCTCTATATTCCATTTTTTATTTTTTTTCATGCATACCATGCAATGGGGACATTGCATGAAATAAGTGTGGGGTAGGGGGTTGGTTACATCTTAGCAAATTTAGAATCCTAATATCATAATTTAGGTCTATTTTTAAAAAATTTGCACTATTGCATACCAAAAATGTTACTTAGGATTTAATTTATAAAACTTTGGTAAAAAGTAATTAGGATTCCATGTTAAAATTGTGTGGATGATTGCATGAAAACTCAAATGTTTAGTTGAGCCTATATACGTTATAGTGCATTTGTGGCCCCTTTATTCTAGTGAAATCATGGGACAAAAACACGACCTTGCTTAGCCTGAAGGATGCAATATGTTTAGCAACGTGTACCAGAAATGTATCCAGGAAAATTATTATCGTTAACCAATAAAGGTTGAAGTTGAGCGCCCATGCTTAAGCATGTAGGGTTTTGAGTGAAAAAAAAAGAGTGAATTACATGTTAAAAAAAAAAAGAGAGAATTACAAGAAAAGTTTGAAGAATTTTTGGAGCATCAAAGTTAAAGTATGAAGTAAAAAATCAAAAATTCTGAAGAAATTCAAAAAGTTGAAGATACCAAAAATCAAACAACAAGGTGGTGAATTCAAAGATATTAAAGATCAAATGTCAAAGAAATGAAGAATTACAAAGAGCTCCAATGTGGTATCATAAGTTGTAATTTTCTAGATTATGTATGCTTGGGTTTCTCAACCAAAAACACTTTGAGGTTAATAGGTTTTCTGCGGATGGATTCGGAGGGATGCATAAAATAAACATTGTTCGGGAAAAGTGGGCAAATGTTTTTGAGGATTGTGAGTATTTAGAATATGGGGGTCATTAGGAAAAATCTAGACACAAATGCATGTGTTGCGGTCTTGGCATAATGGCTAGGTTCGATTGAAGTTGTCTTATGTGATTCTAATGTGTTAAAATTCAGTTTTGCTTGGGGGCAAGCAAAAGTCAAGTGTGGGGTATTTTGATATTTGCATAATTAGCCATATGTTTAGCATATATTTTTATTCATTTTTAGCTAATTATATGCATAATGTGGACAAAAGGTACTTAATAATGCTTAAATTGTGTTTTCAGTCCAAAGACATGCTTGGAAGCAAAAAGGAATAAGGAGAAGCGATTAGAGACCAAAGAATGAAGAAAAAGGAAAAACCACACACCTACTCGGCGAGTCCACGCACAAACTCGGCGAGTCCATGAGAATGTTCCCAAAGAAAAGTCAAAAATCCTTACCGTACACGGATTTCACACTGGTACTCGGTGAGTCCACGACCTACTCGCTGAGTAGCCCTTGTTTTGTGTTAACTATAAATATGGGGTCTTAATCCGAATTGGGGGACTTTTTTTGGCTTCCTTGGAGATAGAGATACGATTGGAGAAACCTTTGAAGACCTGAAGAACCCTAACCTTTGATCTTTGAAGTTTCGAGGCGAATTAGGTTATATTTTCCACTTAATCTTAGGATTGAATTATGTTTAGCTTAATCAAATTCGTGCTTGAGCTTGTTTTCTTTGTAATCATGAGCTAAAATTCGGATGGTTTCTGTTTAGGAAGAACCACATTACTCCTATGGTTTAATTATTACTTTTGTTAATTTTTTATTGGTGATTTTATTAAATTAAGTTTGTTAAAGAACCTTATGCATTAACCACAACTATTTTCTGTTAATTGGAAGACAATTAAGTTGCATGAACATCTCTTAGTTGTTAACCTCATATGTTTATGTGACCACTTTATCATATGTCTAGGAATAATGAACATGAAACTAGAATTAATAAGAGAATGGGTAAACTAATGTGTAAGCTTGTTTAAGAAACCAACAAACAAGAGGTTAATTAAAACACCCACTTGATTAACCAATTAGAAATCTTATTTAATCCAAATAATTGAACTAGGGAATTAATTAGTTTAAACAATTGGCCACTGCTTGAATTGATTAATTGTCTAAGGGTTAGTATGAGTGAACATGAATCTAACCACTATAGTTGGTAACCAATAACAATTAATTTATCACATTATTACACAAATAACCATAGGAGTGAATTGGTTGGACCTAAATAGAAACTCTTTATCAAATTTGGTGAATTTTTACTTATTTTAGTTTTTAGTCAATCACTTGTTAGGTGGAGTGTTTAAGTTTCTAGTCTTGTAAAACTAGAGAAAAACCTTTACTTTTATTACTTGCTTAGTTAAAATTAGTTATTAGTTTAATTTCCATTCCCTGAGTTCGACACACTACTTATTCAACTATACCACTAAAAGACGGGTTCACTGCCTTTGTGTGCTAAATTTATAATTTAATAGTACGATTAAAACCAGTGCATTTTACACACATCAATAAAATACATTTCTTCGGAAATGATTTGATAACGTATTTATCATGTTTTTTTGGGAACAAATTCCAAACACATTTCTTTAAAAGATACTATAATTTTCAAAATAAAGCATAAACAAATCGGTCTTTTCTGGCCGTGAAAATGGGGATGTCACAGTTGGTATCAGAGCATTAGTTTAAGCGAACTAGGAATATGGATTTATTTATAGACTTAAACTTAGAATGGTAAGCAATGATTGTGAGGAGTGTGTCTAATAAAATTTAGGTAATACACCTAAATAGACACAAGCACTAGCTAATTTAGGGAAAATGCCTAACATGCTTTTATGTACTAAATGATTTATCATGCTAAATGTCTGATCGGATATATGGTCTGTTGTCGATCGGATCTGGAAATTTATGTGCTCAAATTTCTAAACGTTTAATTACTGTATTAGAACTGGCATGTAACATTTCGGAGTAGTAGAGAGATTTACACGTCGATCGTAAATAAACTATTTCCTATCTTAATTCTCGTCTCTACACACTGAACGTCTGACTTGGTGTATAGATCGAAATGGTGAGCACTCGAAGCGGATTTGGAAGCAGTAACCCGCAACCCGAGCCACAAGTGATTGAGCATGCACCAGAAGTAGGGGTTGCACCTGAGCCAACCACGATGGCAGGGGTACAGGCAATGGTGTGGATGATGTTGGATCAACAAATGGAAGAAACAAGGCATTTACTTCAACAAAGTAAGGACGAACTCACTGAGCCAACACGCCAGACACCCACTCTTGAGGCAACCATTTGGGTTGCTAAGTCTGTCAAAGAAATGATCAACAATAGGATCGCTAACAAGGTTGAAGTTGGCAAGAAGAGGAAATTTGAGGGGTCTTCAAGGTCTAACAAGAACAACATGTTCTCAAAGTCTGTAGGAGGAGGTGAAGCAAAATGGTATGATAAGTGTTGGAATAGTGTCTAAGCATGTAACTATATTTGGTATGTACTTGACCCGGTTGTGCATGGTCCTTTTGGGTTAATTTAAGGAGAAAGAGAGAATATTATGGTTTATTAATATAGTATAAGAATAATATATTAAAGGAGAAATCATATTTATTTAATTAGTATTAGTCATAAATTTATTAGGAATTAATTTGGTGACTAAAAGAGATTAATTAAATAAAGGGGTATAAACTATCAAATGCATGATAGTTGAGTTTTGGGCTGGAGAACCTAATGGACTAAGCGGGAACGAAATTATGATGGGGATCCATCATATTTTCGTCCAAGGGCCCTAATCTAGCAGGTTCTATGGGTTGCTTGGTGATTAAGCTGTCCATTAGGGTTTAGGCTGAAACCCTAACAGCCAGCAGTATAAATAAGACCCCTAGGCTATGGAAATCGGCTACCACTTGATTCTAAGAGAACCCTAGGCCGATTTCAGCACCTCTCTCACCCTCTCTCATATTGCCGTCTTGCTTGTGGGGTTTGTGAACCATTAGAGGAGTTACATTTGTGACTCTAAGCTCAAGATCAAGAAGATTACAAGGATTCAAGCTACTTGGAAGAGGTAAACCACTTAGATCTGTTTTCTTTATGATAATTTTGAATTATAAATGATAGATCTAGGTTTGTAAGTCTTGGAATCAAAGCATGTATAATAGAGAGACCTAGATCCAAGCATTAGGGTTTGTATGAGCACATAGGAATGTTTCTTATGCATAAAACCCATCAGTGGTATCAGAGACTTGATTGGTTTCAATTATATGTGATGCTTAACTATTTTACTTGCTGAAAATCGAGTTTTTTGCCTCTGCCCGACTCAACTCGGCGAGTCAGTATCTGGACTCGACTAGTTGGCCCCTACTCGGCGAGTTCAGAGCTAACTCGGTGAGTTTGTGCGTCAGACAGAGGGTATTTCGGGATTTAGTTGCTGTTTTGACTTGGTTTTGATGCCTAAATCGTTTTTTGAAGTTAAAATCTGAATTTTATCTTAATTAAATGATTATCCTTGCCAAAACAATAGATAATTTCAAATCTTTTGAATATTGGTTGTTTATATGATAAATATGGATTATTTAAAATTATTTGGTAATTATCTAATGACTAAAATAAGATTAGGTCAAATATAGATAATTATGAAATTAATTGTTTAATTTAAATTATTTGTTATTTGATCCCTTATGTTTTGAAAAGTTCAAAAAACTTGCCCTCAAGTTTTGAAATTTGAATTTTGTGATTAAAAGTTTAATTTTGAATAATTTAAATTTCAAACCCTTAGAATTTTACAAGTTTAAAATTCAACCCTATACTATTATATATTATTACAAGCTTAATATATATATATATATATATATATATATATATATATATATATATATATATATGTATAACTTAAAATGCTAGTCTTACCGTTAGTAGGCTGATGAGATTAATACTTAATCTTAAAGATCGATTAGATCTTAAACATGTGAATAAACATTTAAACAGTAAGAACGAATGTAAAATAAATAATAACTCAACGATGAATCAAACAGGTTGAATGATTATAAAATAACCCTCAGAAGAGCTCGATAAAGAACATCAACTGTAGAGGGTTGGAGGTTTACAAGAACGATAAAAGAAACTGTAATGCTATCGTAATCTTCTTAATCGATAAAATTCTTAACCTAATATGCATGCAAGCATATACTTATATAGTAACCTAGCAAGCTCATGGTATGGACAGGCCCAAAACCGGAATACAAAATTAAATGGACTAACAGCCGAGCCCAATGACGCAATCCTCTAGCGAATCTTCAACCCAACAATCTCCCCCTTTGCGTCAATTGGAGCGAGATCTTCACTTGTTACTTGGGTCAGCAGCGGAGGCGGGTACCTTCTTCTTCACGGTGTTGAACAGACGAGAGATAAGAGCCAGTATCGTCTGCCTAAACCTGATGTACCATTCGATCATGTCATTGAAGTACTTAACATCATCCGCTGCATTCTCTTTACACCTTCGGATGATCGATAACACATGCTCCAGACAAGCAGTGGTGTAAAGATGTTTGTCAGCTAAAGCGAAGAGACATTTCTGTCCTTCAGCTCTAGTGAACATAGCCGAATTACGTCTCGGGTCGATCTTGCCCATCTTCATTTTATTGAGATCACTGGCCGATCCCACAGGAGCTATCTTCGGTTTCTTCTTGAAAGTGGTGGCTACCTCCTGATCCATAAGGGCTACCTCCATGATGTAACAGACTAACATCCTTTTGAGATGGTCTATAATTGGACCATATTCGGCTTCATTCGTCAAAAGGATATTATGCAAGACGATCCAATCATGAGGATTTAAATTCGGTAGGTCTGCCAAAGATATAAAGTGTTCAGTTCTCGCAGACCCTCGAATCACCTTGAACCGAACGTTTATGAACCTTCCTTCGGTGTAAGGCTTTAAGACCCGAACGCTCACTATCTTCTAGGCGCTCCATGTTAAATACTGAGGACGAGCAGCCTTCAGATAGAATTCGATCAACTCCCTATCCACCTCAGGGTTCGGATGAAGGACTTCAAAAATGTTAGAGAAGGCGTGGAAGATAAACGCCTTTCGAGTCAACGGCATGTCGAACTGCGAATCGACAGAATTATAGCAGTCGAACGAGATCACCGGCTCGAGCCATAAGATGCTAGGAGTATCTATGGCCTCTTTAATCATTCGCTCCCGAGTCCAGGCAGGGAAGAGAGTCTTCCTGCTCTCGAGGAGATCGTGGGCTTCCTTTTGCATGCGTTCAGCTTCTTCAGCCTCTCGCGCCACACGATTGACATCATCATCCACATTGCGACTGTTTTTACGTTTCAACATGTCAGCAATGGTTTCATCATCTTCATCTTCATCTTCATCTTCAGCTATGTTTTTCCCTTTATCTTTCACACCCGAACCCGAAGCTTGACCAGTCGGAGGTGGTTCGGTTGTGTGAGTAGCTTTGAAGGAAGGAGGTGGTTTCGATCCGGACTTTACTTCTCCCCCTTGTTTCGGATCGGACACGAAACTAGGTAAACCTTCGATTTTGCTGAGAAGGTCCATGGCAGGAGCAAGTTTTTCAGCAAGGGTTCGCCTCACCGAATGGTTTAGAATCGGATCGTGTGCTTCTAGGATGTTTGATAGTGCAGCGTGTACATCCGAAACACATGTTTTTATTACCTCCCATTCAGATCGAAGAGCTTCAAGCTGTTGCTGTGAGTTTGAAAGCTGAGTGCTCTTGACCTTAAGGGCGGTGGTTTTGCTTGCCAGAACGTCCATCAATGAGTTTTCAGCTGCGAGATCCTCCTGATGCTTAGCGAGGCGCTCATCAATGGAAGCATGAAGGGCCGAGTTGTCATCGCTAATAGATTGGCGAAGTGAAGCGAATGACTGTAACTCCGTTGAGACGAACTTGGCCAACTGCTGAACTATTGGTTCCAAAGTTGTCGTTGTGGCATCAGCGCTCTCCTGTAGGGACTTCAATAGGGTAGAAGCGTATGAGAATAGTTTATCGACTTTTTCGGTCGCAGCCTCACATGCTTTTGTGGAGGCGTCTATGGCGGTAGTGGCTTACCGAATCATGCTGAGCCCTGGAGAAGGCATCAACAATCTTCTGAAGAGCGGCTTCAGAGAGAGATGATTGAGCGTTTGTGGATGACGCAAGAAGCAGATCAACCTTCTCGTTTAGCTCCTTCAGATGTTTCTTTGTCACTGGAGCATCATCCTCTTCGTCACTCTGAACCTGAAACGGACTAAAGTAGACCGAATCGAAGGTCATGTTGTCTCCGCCAAGAAACGGGTTATCTCCATCAGAGGCATGATCTGGAGATGGTGGGGGTGGTGAAGCTGGGGGTGTGATGGTTTTGGTAGGTTCAGGTTGAGTGGGTGGGGGATTAGTTTCGGGTGGAGGTTGAGTATGGGTAGGTTCGGTTGTATGCTGGGTTTCGGTTTGAGGTGGTTCGGTTACGGGTGGTGTTTCGGTTGTAGTGGTATGAACCCCCGTACAGATACGTTGGTTGTAACCTTTGTAGTGGTTGTGGTGGTATCTGTGAAAATGGGTGGTGGTATAGGGAAAGAGGTTGGAGGAATAGTGGTAGTGGGGGTTATGGTGGGAATGGAAGTAGGGATTGTTTGAGTAGGTGAAGGAATGGGTGAGTTGTGAAGTTCCATCTCTGGGGTAGGTGAGCGGGGTGGTGTGTTGCCTCTTTGAGGGGTTTCGCCTCCTTGAGAGCCATCCGAACCCGAACTCTCGTTTTCTGAGTCACTCGAAGAGGAAGGAATAAGAAGTTTTCGCTTCGGTTGAGTCTTCCTTCTCTTCGGCTGCGGGGACTGAGCGGGTTTCGTTTGTTTACTCTTCTTGGGAGAAGAACCTTTAGCAGCTTTGGTCACTTGCTTCCCTTTATCCGCCTTTTTGCCCCTGTTTACCGGTTTGTCAGCATCATGGATGGACTTCAGCATTTCCGGTGTAAGGTCCCTAGGTCCAGTTGCCCTGAACTCCTTGATCGTCCGGATTATCCGGCTGTCAGAGGGAACGTCGCCATACATTGTCTCCGGAATAGAGCCAATGAACGAGAATTTAGATGCATCAGAGACGATGATCTTCTTGGTATGAAACGTACCGATTGAAGACATCGATGCACCAGCAGTAGTGGGAATATCAAACCTATCCATTGCCCACTTGGTGATTAGAGTCCAGAACCGGGCATACGACACCTCAAAATGTCATGATGAAGAAGAAAGGCTCTGAATGAGTTGTTGCCAGAGAACCAACCCAAAATCTAAGTTGACCCCGTTGTAAACTGCATACATGATCGACAAGAAAAGTCGACTAGCACCGTCGGATCCTGAGCTCCGTTCTGATAAGCCCTTGAAGAGGACTATGAACATGCCGTTCCACTGTGGCGGCAAGCAAGATTTCTTGAACTTTGCGACGGAGGTGAGGACCTCCGTGTACCCCATATTGTAAAACATGCTATACAGATGCCCAACCGGAATCGTCTCCGGATTAATTCTCAATGGGTCAGCAGCCAACCCTAGCAGTGTGCAGAAACGTTGTCGAGAAATGGAGGTCTTGTGATCAGCAACCTCGAAGAACACCCGCTCGACTGCTTTGTCATAATAGGCAGTCGCATAAACCTGCGAGAGAGTCGCCATGGGCACAGACTCAATCCTGGAGAGAGCCAGAGCGATTTGGGAGTACTTCAGGCACTCGATGATAGGCGACATGTAGGAGTCGTACGCCAGAGGGTTGAGATCGATCACCAGGCATTGTTGAGGACGAATAGGAAGGATGTGTGAGGTAGCATGGACTGAGGATGATTCCGCCATTGTTGAAGGTAGTAGAAGAAGAAGATGAACAGTGAAGCTTTTGGGAGTTTTTGCTCTCTAGAAAATCCGGAAGCAGTAAAAAGGTAAATGAGAGTGTAGACTGCCTTTTATAGTGAGGGAATGGAGAGAGAAAAATCGTTTCAAATCTTCTATGCGATGATCACGTAGGAGAGAGAGTGTCAGATTCCTAGGATCACGCCACCCAACAAGCGCCGTTTCAGAAGAAAACCGTTTCAAATCCTCACGCCCTTTAAGTGCCAGAGAGAAATCCCTTGAAATTCGCACACGCGTCCATGATGTCAGTGAAGGTGTGGGCGTTTCAAATCCACACGCGCCCCATTTTTACCGTCATTTGAAATTTAATCCTTGTAACTCCCGCCGAGTCAGCAACCTTTCGTCTTATCTTTTAAACGGCATCTTTTGAATTAAATACCCACGTGGATTATTTTTGACCACAGCTTCATAATTAACCACCAAAGCAATAATACAGCCTGTAGTAATTAGTAACGGAATTTTGGAAAATCAAAGATTTTCGTGCTAAGAGTGTAAAAAAAGGAATAAAGCAACTCTTTTAAGGAATAAATGTGATGTCAATAAAGACACGAAACAAGTGATCCCGGGCACGAATCTCTTCCTTCAAGATCAAGAGAGACCTTAAAGTGTTTATGTGGATTCCCGTTGAATTACGATCAAACATTTATGAATAAATGTTGAAAGGCTTCTTTTAATTAGGCTAAGTAAAGGTGGCTTTCGCTTTGATTCAGCAATTCTAATCTTGAAATAAGAAAGAAAGTGAACAAAGTACTTGTGAGACCGGTGTAGTCTGTTGAACAAGTAGGTAGGAATTAATTTTAAATGGCTTGGAAAAGATAAAATCTCAAAAAAAAATTAAAAACTGGATCCCAAGGGAAGAAATGTTATGGTTTTTAACAATTTCATAGGAATCACACAAAATAAAAGTTGAGATTTCATGAAGGTACATCCGTCAATTCTTTGGTGAAAACTTGAGCAAATTAATTGTTCACCGTCAATTCAGATTTGGTGTTGAATTGTGGGTTTCACTTAGCTCGTAGTGGCACGAAACTAAGATCATAAACACAGATGTTGTGTAACCATAAACCTCAGTGGTAATTTCTGAGAGTCTCAAGGGTTACGTTGATGAAACGAATATAGTGGAGAAATGTAATGGGGATGGTGTAAGAAATGAAAGTACCTCTGCTGCGAAAATAAGGACCAAGCAGAAAAACTCTTAACTCATGTGAGAAGAGAGTGAGGTAGCTCACGATTAGAATAAATGTAGTAGCCTTATTGGGAAGACAAGGTTTGTTAATACCAGTTCATGAAGGCTTTTATTCAGAATCTTATGAGGCTTGAGACACATACAGCAGCATGCTTCTAGGGACACGTAAGTAATCCAACAATTATATCCCCATAAACGAACGAGCACAAGCGAAATTAAAAGAGAAAAATATTTTTGGAGTTTTTGAAGTAGATAAAAAAAAAATAAAAGAAGAAAAATTAAAAGAAAAAAATACAAGGTAAAAAGTAAGCAAAGAAAATAAGACTCAAAAAAACTTTGAAAACTTTGAAAAACCGAACCCGAACGTTCGGTTGGTTTCGGTTGGGAAAAATGTGAAAAACCGAACCCGAGCGTTCGGTTGGTTTCGGTTGGGAAAAATGTGAAAAACCGAACCCGAGCGTTCGGTTGGTTTCGGGTGAAGAAAATTTTGAAAAACCGAACCCGAGTGTTCGGTTGGTTTCGGTTTAAGAAAATTTTAAAAAACTGAACCCGAGCGTTCGGTTGGTTTCGGTTTAAGAAAATTTTGAAAAACCGAACCCGAGCGTTCGGTTGGTTTCGGTTTAAGAAAATTTTGAAAAACCGAACCCGAACCTTCGGTAGGTTTCGGTTTTGGAAATTTTTTGAAAACCAATGAGTTGAGACATGCAATCAGAATATACTTTTGACAAGAAAATAAACAACTTTGTACAAGAAATATACAACCAAGAAAACTACCTTTGTAGTGATGAGCGAGGCAGATTATGTAACCGAACCTGAACGTTCGGTCAGTTTCGCTTCTTACGTTTGAGGTTGAGAGGTAGTTTGAGGCACTGACTCTGATTCCATCATACCTAGCCCTTGCAAAATTTTGTTGAATGATGCTTCAGGAAGAGCTTTGGTAAAGACGTCAGCCAGTTGATCAGTGGTTCTTACGAAATGAACTTCGACGTTTCCATCTTCCACGTGATCTTTGATGAAGTGATACCTCAGTGCTATGTGTTTAGTTTTAGAGTGTTGCACTGGGTTATGACAGATCCTAATTGCACTTTCAGAGTCACAATATAGTGGGATCTTCTTCATATTGAGTCCATAGTCTCGAAGTTGACTCTGGATCCAAATCACTTGGGAGGTGCAGGATGCAGCGGCTATGTATTCCGCTTCGGCAGTAGACAACGACACGCTCGTTTGTTTCTTGGATTGCCAGCTGACCAACTTCCCGTCAAGGAATTGACAGCCACCAGTGGTGCTTTTTCTGTCGAGTCCACATCCTCCAAGGTCAGCATCTGAATAGGCTTGAACGAAGAAGCCTGAGTTGGAAGGATACCATAGACCTAAGGAGGTGGTTCACTTGAGATAGCGTAAGATGTTCTTCACTGCAAGCATGTGAGGTTCGCGTGGGTTTGCCTGAAATCGAGCACAATAACATACAGAAAACATGATGTCAGGCCTGCTAGCAGTGAGATACATTAGTGAGCCTATCATTTGACGATAGAGCGTGATATCAACAGCCGGTTTGTCTAGGGATGGGGTTAGCTTGGTGCCGATTGCCATTGGGACTTTGACTTTGGAGTCTCCCATCATACCAAACTTTACTAGGAGAGTCTTCGTGTAAGCTTCCTGATTGATAAAGATGCCTTCGGGTCCCTGTCTAATATTTAAACCAAGGAAAAAGTTAATTGAGCTCATTTCAAATTTAGTCTCCATCAGCTTTCTGAATTCAGCTGTTAGGCTGGAATTCATAGAGCCAAAGATGATGTCATCGACATAAATTTGAACTATCATAAGGTGGTTACCTTCCTTTTTGCGAAAGAAGGTTGGGTCAACCGAACCTTGTTTGAATTTGGACATCTTTAAGAATTTAGTTAGCGTTTCATACCAGGCTCTCGGAGCTTGTTTGAGCCCATACACAGCTTTATCCAGAATGTAGCAATGATTTGGATACTTTTCGTTTACGAACCCAGGAGGTTGCTCCACATACATGGTTTCTTCGAGTTCTCCATTTAGAAATGCACATTTGACGTCCATTTGGAAAACTTCAAAGTTTTTGTGGGCAGCGTAAGCCAGAAATATTCTAACTGATTCCAGCCTAGCTACGGGAGCGAAAGTCTCTTCATAATCAATTCCTTCCTCCTGACAATATCCCTTGACGACCAGACGAGCTTTGTTCCTTATAACATTCCCTTCCTTGTCCATTTTATTCCTAAAGACCCATTTGAGACCAACAACCGAGGCATCTGGAGGAGTTGGAATGAGGCGCCAGACTTTGTTCCTTTCAAATTCGTTCAGTTCGTCTTGCATTGCTTGAACCCAATCAGAGTGATCGAGTGCAGTGTTAACTGTTTTCGGTTCAACTTTTGATACGAATTAGTTAAACATACAAAACTCAACCTTTGAAAATAAGGATGTCTGTTTTGCCTTCAGTTGTGATCGGGTCAGAACCTTTTCGGAGACATCACCAACCACTTGAGAGATAGGATGATCTCTGGTCCATTTGGTGAGAGGAGGGTAGTTTGGATCAAATGTGGGGTCTAGTTCAGCGTTGATCATTTCTTCTAGCTCAGATTGGCTTTCGTAGTCGAGCGTCATATCACCATGCTCCCCCTCGGTTGATGAGCTATGAGAACCTTGAGGATCAGAGGTTTCTTGTGGTGCTGAACTTTCAGGCATTGATGCACCTTCGGATGGAGAAGCACATTCGGTTGCAGTTGGACTTTCGGTAGCAATAGTAGTGCTTGGCTCCCCCTCAACATGTGAGCTTGGCTCCCCCTCGACATGTGAGCTTGGCTCCCCCTCGACTGAAGCATCGTTGGATGGAGGTTCATCATAATTCGATCCTCCTTCGTTCATTCTCCTGGCAGCTTCTTCGATGATTGGCTTTATGTGGTCTACCTTGTTGTCTGCTGCACCAGCTTCTGAGAGAGTAGCTTTCTCTGGTTCGTCAAAGAGCTCCAGAAATTTCTCGTATAGATTAGCGATCGAGACTGTGACTTGGCCAGTTTGAGGAAAGATTTCCCCGGCGGTATCTTCTTTGGTCTGTAGCTTTTTGACATAGCTATCGTCAAAGGTCACGTAATATGTTTCTTCGATTTTTCTCAAACGCTTGTTGAGGACTCTGTATGCTTTGGATGTGAGAGAGTAACCCAGAAAGATTCCCTCGTCGGCTTTGACATCAAACTTGTTGCGGTGTTCTTTAGAGTTAAAGATGAAACACCGTGAGCCGAACACATGGAAAAATTTCACATTGGGTTTTCTGCTGTTGAGAATCTTGTATGGTGTGAGCGTGAATCGTTTGTTGAGATAAGACCTGTTATGTATAAAACAAGCAGCAGAAATAGCATCAGCCCAAAAATAAAGAGGTAAAGAAGCGAAACTTAGCATAGTTCGGGCAGCTTCACACAAAGATCGGTTTCGTCTTTCGACAATTCCGTTCTGTTGAGGTGTGTAGGGAGCTGAGAAGTTGTGACTTATTCCCTTTTCTGCTAGAAATCCTTCAAATTCCCTGTTCTTGAATTCCAGACCATTGTCGCTTCTGACGTTGCGAACGACCTTCTTGAGATGTACTTCAATCTGCTTGATAAACACTTTCAGCTTATGAGTCGCTTCAGATTTGAGCTTTAGAAAGAACACCCATGTAAATCGTGAAAAGTCATCAACAATAACAAGAATATACTTGCTACCACCGATGCTTTCGATAGAAGATGGACCACACAAATCAATATGAAGTAATTCAAGTGGTTCAACAACTTTTGTGTTAACTATAGACGGATGACTTTGACGACTCTGCTTCCCCATTTCGCATGCAGCACACAAATGATCTTTGTCGAACTTGAGCAATGGAAGGCCTCGAACATGACCTCCAGTGACAAGTTTGTTGATATCTTTAAAGTTGAGATGAGAGAGTCTTCGGTGCCACAACCAGCTTTTGTCGGATTGAGCTTTTGATAACAACCATATAGCTGGGTTTCCTTTGATGGGTTTAAGGTTTAGAGGAAACATTTCACCCTTACGCTCCGACTTGAGAATTACTTTCTTCGTCTTCTTCTCAATAATTTCAGAACCTTCATCGTCGAATGAGACTTTGAGACCTATACCTCCAACAAGCTGAGATACACTGATGAGGTTGTGTTGTAGTCCTTCCACATAGGCTACCTTCCTTATAGTAAAATCACCATTAGTTATCATTTCGTATCCCTTTATGGTGCCGAAAGAGTTGTTTTCGAACTTGACGTTGCCACCGTTTGAAAGAGATCTGTATTCCCTGAGCTCTTCTTTCCTTCCTGTCATGTGACGCGAGCAGCCACTATCAATGTACCATTCTTCGTCGAACTGCTCGTCACTTATAACCTGCAAAAATTAAGCAGATTTAGGAACCCAAAGTTTCTTGGGTCCATGTGAGCTTTTCATAGGAACAGGAATAGTAAGAGAGATGTCAACAAGATATGTTCGTTTTATAAGTGTTGTTTCATCTTTCTTTTTGATGGTAAAGACTTTTATTTTATTAGGATTAGGTGCGTTCGGTTTAGACTCTGGATTGGATGCATTAACCTTCTGTTTGCCTTTTTGTTCAGCTGACGAATGAGATTTTTGAGATCGAACAGAATGAGCTTTAGAGCAAGATGGAGATGATTTGGAAGAATTAGAAGAATTAGATGAATGAGAAGAAATGGACTTAGATTGAGATGACTTCTTGACTGGAGACTCTAGGTGACCCTTTTGCTTTTGATTATTGGTGGGACAGACCTTAGAGTTTTGATCTCTTTTAACTTCAGAACCGAACCTTTGCTTTCAGTTGAAGCAGTTCTCTGAACCGAACCTATGCTTTCGGTTGGAGTCATTCTCAGAGCCGAACCTTTGGTTTCGGTTGGTATTCTCTTCTGAACCGAACCTTGGCTTTCGGGTGTTATTATCTTCTGAACCGAACCGTGGCCTTCGGTTGTTATGGCTCTCATGCTTTTTGACAGGATTGTTCTCAAACTTCAGATTCTTGTCTTGATGTGAGAAATATGCATTCTGGGATTGCCAAAATTGTTTCCTTTCAGAGAGATTTTTCCTGTATCTCTGGTTCCTTTCACGTTTCAGATTCCTCATCTGCTTCGGTTGATGATGAATACTGGCTTTCCTTTTCGGTTTCTCCTTAGCAGGTTCACTTTGAGCTGTGGGAGATTCACTTTGAACTGAGGAACTAGAAGGAATGTCTTCTTTTGCCGAACTTCCATTCTCTTGAGGAATGTCTTTCGTACCACTAGTACTTGGCACATCGAAATTATCTGGCTTGTTCAGAGGTTCAGGTATGTATCTACCTTTACTAATCCATGAAGTCCTTTCTGACAAGCCTACCGTTTCATCTGCATTATCGATTGGTGCTGACCAGAAGAACTCATCACATCCACCAGCATTGTCTTCGTTTACAATTGCTGTTAGTTCAGCAGTCTGATGTTCGGTTACTCTAGTGACCTTGTACACTTGATTTGGAGTGGTCTGGACCTTTTGATATACAACCGCTTTCTCTACTAAGATCGGGGACTTTTGTTGGGACAATCGAGCGAACTCCACTGAATTTTCAGAAATTAGATTCTTGTGGTTTTCAGGTTCGTTTTTTACAAATTTTGAGCAGTCAACCGTGTCCTCTACAGAAATTTCACTCATGTTGTCGTCCTCATTAAGCTCAGATGCATTTTCAACATCAATTTTGTTTTCTGAGCTCAGGTTGGCGTTTAAAGAGTCAAATTTTTGTATGGTTTCGGTTCTCAGTTTAAGTCTATCATTTTCATCCAAAAGATTTTTAAGCATGTTCTTGTGGTCCTTGGATTTAATGAAAGATTCTATTTTGTCCAGTCCATACATGTAGGTCGAATTGACGTCATCAGATGATATCACATTCTCACAATTATAAGCTTCGGCATCGATTTCATCCTCCTTAAACTCAAGGAAGGGCAAAATCATGCGATGGATCTTTTGACCTATTTCACAGTCCAAGTGAAGCTGAGTAATATTAGAATAAAGACGTTTTGCAATTAAACAAAAAACATTCCGCTGTTTTAATAACTTTAAATTGTCTCTTTGTAAATAAATGTTTTCGTCTTTTATTTTAACTAATTCAGACTCCTTCAACTCGATCCACATGCGCCGCTCCTCACTCTTCGACGACACCCTGCTTAATTGATCAGTTAGGTTAGAATTGGTGACTCGAGTTTGAGTTAAACTACTATCTAGATGAGAAATTCTTGTATTAACATTTTTTAGTTCTTTCTCATATGAGGATTGTGGTACTTTAAATGAAACAAAAACCGATTGTACCTTCTTGATCAGTTCATCGAGCTCATTGAACTGTTGGCTGAGTGGTTTGGCCGTAAAGCACATGTCCTGCTGCTCCTTCGGTTCCTCGCTTCCACCATCAGTGTTGTAACCCCTCATCTGAGATACATTGGATACCATGAAGCACCGTCCTCCACTGCTTTCCTCCTTTGCCACACAAGCCTTTCCATGCGAAGGCTTCCTCACTTCATCGTCTTCTGAGTTGGTTGACCAAACTTCAACTCCACCGAACTCGTCATCAGCAACCGAACCCTGCACAATAAGAGCATTCATGGAAGGGTTAGTGGTAGATTTCTTCTTCCTCATCTCATCAAGCTTTTTCTGTAGCAAAGCTTCCTCATCCTTTTCTTCATCTTTTTCAGCCATCTTCTTAAGGACACAATCCTTAGCATAGTGATTCTTCCCTCCACAGTAGTAACAGCTTACTCCAGAATCACCATCTGCTTTCGGTTCCTTCTTGGGCTCTTCAACCTTCGGTTCATTATTAACCTTTTCTAAACTGTAACTCCCCTGCCAGTTTCGGTTTTTGTTGCTGGGGAATCTCTTCTTTATGAACCTCTTGGGGTTAGACACCATCATAGCATAATCCTCAGATGTAAGGTCATACTCCTCCAAGTTGAAGTCTTCATCCTCTATCACAGCTTTACTTTTTGACAGGAGGGCCAGAGAACCTAGGCTTGAAACAACGTTCTTTTCCTGCAGCACAATCTTCTCCTGAGACTTGAGAATACCCACCAGTTTTGCCAAAGAATATGATTTAAACTGCTCATGGGCTTTGACTGTTGACACCACTTCTCTCCATTCTGACCTTAGACCATTTAAGAACGTAACCTTCTGCTCGATAAGCTTCCTTTCAATGTCATGTTTGATCATCCTGCTGAGAAGATGATTGAAGCGATCGAACGTCTGGGTCACGGTTTCTTCAGCTCCTTGCCTGAATTCTCCAAACTCATATAAGAGCAAGGTTTGGATAGAATGTTCGAGATCCTCGTCTGTAGAGTACAGTTCGCGAAGTCTATCCCAAACTTCCTTTGCCGTCGTGCATGAGCTGACCAACCTGAAGGTGTCGGACTAAAGGGCGAATCTTATCAATCTTAACGCCTTGATATTACACTGGAATTTATCCTTTTCATCTTGTGCAATATCTTTGACATCCTTCAGCAGATCGTTATACTCCTTTTGAGTTTTAACAATTCTTGACGTTGCAGAATGAGAAAAAGGTCCATTAATGATTGCTTCCCATATGAGGTATCCATTATCCTCAGATCCTATAACGTAGTCTTCAAAGTGATGCGCCCAGACTTCATAATCATGGGTATATAGGATTGGAATCTTCGTCGTCGAACCGATGCTGTTGGAAATATTGATAGGATTTGATTGCGATTCGTCCATTATGATCGAAAGAACCTGTTAAAAGATCAGACTTGTAATAAATCAAATTAGGGAAAAACAATAAATATCAAGATACGTCAATAATGAGATGACGGCTCAATAAATATCATTAATTGCGGAAAAACCCTAATTGAAACCTTTTCACAGAAAAAATGTGTATCGATTACACAGCCTCCTGCTCTGATACCAATTGATGAGATTAATACTTAATCTTGAAGATCGATTAGATCTTAAACAGGTGAATAAACATTTAAACAGTAAGAACGAATGTAAAATAAATAATAACTCAACGATGAATCAAACAGGTTGAATGATTATAAAATAACCCTCAGAAGAGCTCGATAAAGAACATCAACTGTAGAGGGTTGGAGGTTTACAAGAACAATAAAAGAAACTGTAATGCTATGGTAATCTTCTTAATCGATAAAATTCTTAACCTAATATGCATGCAAGCATATACTTATATAGTAACCTAGCAAGCTCACGGTATGGACAGGCCCAAAATCGGAATACAAAATTAAATGGACTAACAGCTGAGCCCAATGACGCAATCCTCTAGCGAATCTTCAACCCAACATAGGCCTCATTCACGAAGCCAGTCTATAAGGTGGGTATCAGGTTGTTGCCTATAAAATGGCGCTTAATGGGTGTACACTCACACATACCACTTGCTTGACTGGTGGAGGGTCGTTAGCCGAACGGGTAGGATAGGCCAACCCTCTCCTCATTAAAAGTATAATGTAAGATACAAAGTAACTACATGTTTTACAAATTCCCAATCTTAGTTACTTTAGGGCAAAATGTGAAAATGATGTTAATCCATGGAATTACACTTCGTACCCTTGTCAAACGTTGGTGGAGCGCGTCTGGTTAACGAGCACATAAATTTGGGGATGACATTGGTAGCAAAGGGTGACTCGATGTTTGTCATAGATCAATGGAGCGTGTGTGGTTTACCGGCACATTGATTAGGTGATAGAGACATTGAGTGCACCATGTGATTCACATGGTTATTCACAATTTGTTTGCAATCCTCGGTATCCCAGTCGCAAATTTGAAATGCATATCGAGATTTAAACATGCCATTGAAAAGTTCAATGAATCTCAAAGATCTAGGAGTTTTCAATACATTTAAAACCTAAATTACTTTTTTGTTTTTTATGGTGAGAATTAGTGAATCGTCATTCACTTACCTTCAAATTATTTACTTTTAGAGTATGGCATCCCTTTCTAAGTTGTAAATGATGTTGGATCCTAGCCATAATTTCTCATTTGGGTGTTTAATTAGGGATTCATTTCTAATCAAACTTTGTTCCTTTCTTTTTCAGATGTCTGCAAACAACAACAACAACAACGCTTCTAGGTCATTCTCGTTGATGAACCTGTGTCAAAAAGTGACATTTGATGGGTCAAACTTCAACGAGTGGATGAGGTATATTCGCATGATCACACACTACGAGGACAAAGAATATGTCCTCGATGAAAATCTTGAAAAGATCATCCCAAATGTTGCTACTCCTGAAGAGTTGGCGGCCTTTGAGGCCCACGAGCGTGATGCCACGAAAGTTCACTACATCACGCTAGCCACCATGAACCTCGAACTCCAAAAGTCCTATGAGGACATGTATCCGTATGAAATGCATCAAGATTTGCTGGACAAGTATCACCAGAGCGCGAGGCAAGAGCGCTATGAGATCATTACTAACATGATCACCGCTAAGATGGGGAGTGGAGAATCCCTAACCTCTCATTTATAGAAAATGCAGAGGTATGTTGATCGTCTTCTCAAACATAATGTTAAGTTTGATGAGGATTTGGTTATCGACATAATCCTCCACTCCTTGCCCTCCTGCTACAACCAGTTTAGGATGACCTACCACATGAACAAAGAGGAGGTCTCCTTCAGAAAACTCCAAGGACTCTTGAGGACTGCTGAGAGCAACCTCAAAGACAAATCCATTGCACCGTCCCCTGTTGTGGCCGCTCCTGTGATGGCAATAGGTCAAGGAAAGGGTAAAAAGAGGAAGGCTCTATGTAAGAGCCACCATAAGGGGAAGCCCCGTGATGGTTCGTCCTCAAGTGGGACCAAATCAGGCCCTGCTAAACCCTCATCCGATCCCAAGGAAGCAGAGTGCTTCTATTGTCACCAAAAGGGCCACTGGAAACGAAGCTTCCCTCAGTATCTGCAAGATATAAAGGATGGGAAGATTAAGCCCACCTTTGCAGGTATGTATTCTATTAAATCTAATAACTCATCATTTGCTACTTCATGGGTTCTTGATACAGGGTGTGGTTACCACATTTGTTCTTATATGCAGGGCCTAAAAAGAAGTAGAGAGGTGGAACATGGAAAGATGAACCTGATTATGGGAAACAAAAGATCGTCGCCTGTGACCAAAGTCGTTTATTCTTTAGTGTTGAGTAATGGGTTAGGGATAGATTTAAACAATTGCTGTTATTCACCAGATATGGCAAGAAACAGTATTTCATTTCATGGGTTGTTTAGACAAGGTTTCAGATATTCTTTTGATAATAGTAATGGTTCTATTAATGTTTATTTGAATGTTGTCTTTTATTTCAATGCATTACCTTGTAATGGGATTTATGAATCTGTGATGGTTGTTGATAATTTAGGAAATAATGTTTTGAATATTGATTCGTCTACTAGTCTAGACAAAGCATGCTTGTGGCATTGTCGCCTTGGCCATGTCAACAAGAAACGCATAGACCAACTCCAAAAGGATGGAGTGTTGGAGTCATTCGAACTTAGGGACGATGACACGTGTGAATCTTGTTTACTTGGGAAGATGACCAAGTCACCCTTTACTGGCACTTGTGAAAGGGGTGAGGGTTTGTTGAATCTCATACACACCGATGTGTGTGGGCCCTTTAGATCCACCACAAGGGATGTTTACCGCTTCTACGTGACTTTTACAGATGATTATAGCAGATATGGATATATCTACTTAATCAAGCAAATTTCGGAAACCTTTGAAAAGTTCAAAGAGTTTAAGAATGAAGTGGAGAATCAGCTGGGCAGGAAAATCAAGATGTTTTGGTCAGACCGAGGAGGAGAGTACCTAAGTCTTGAGTTTCACGACTATCTAAAAGAATGTGGAATTGTTTCGCAATTGACGCCTCCGAGGACGCCACAATTGAATGGTGTAGCTGAGAGACATAATCGGACCTTGTTGGACATGGTTCGTTCTATGATGAGTCGGACTTTGTTACCAATAGCTTTCTGGGGGTATGCCTTAGAGACTGCCGCCCATATCCTTAACTTAGTTCCCACCAAGAAGGTTTCCAAGTCTCCTCACGAGATGTGGACAGGTAAGGCTCCCTCGTTGGCACATATTAAGGTTTGGGGTTGCGAGGCTTTCGTAAGACAAGAGACTCATGACAAGCTCGAACCTCATAGTGAGAAGTGTTATTTCATCGGCTATCCGCAGAAGTCTTTTGGCGAACTTTTCTATAGACCGAGTGACAATGTTGTCTTCGTTGCTAGAAGAGGAGTTTTACAAGAAAGGGAATTGATAAGCCAAGAAGACAGCGGGAAGCAAATTGAACTTGAAGAGATTCAAGATCAAAGCGATGAAGGAACCTCTGACACTGACACTCAACTTGAGGAGGAAACTCCTGTTGAACCTGTTGACGAGTCCTTACCTCTTCGACGTTCCACTAGGGCTAGTGTTCCACCCCAGTTATATGGATTTCATATTACTACTGAAGGGGATACATTTATTAGTGATAGTTCGCTAGTAAATTTGGACGAACCTAGAAGCTATAAGGAAGCCATGGCAGGCCCAGAGTCTGCGAAATGGAAAGAGGCGATGGACAGCGAGATTCAGTCCATGTACGATTCCCAAGTTTGGAATTTGGTTGATAATGTATCGGGTCGTAAGACAGTCGGGTGCAAGTGGATCTTCAAGAAGAAGACGGACATGGATGGGAAAGTGCATACTTATAAAGCGTGATTGGTTGCGAAGGGCTTTACTCAAACTCCCGGAGTTGACTACGATGAGACCTTCTCGCCAGTTGCGAAGATAAAGTCTATTAGGGTAATGCTTGCAATAGCTACGTTTCATGACTATGAAATATGGCAGATGGACACAAAAACCGCTTTCCTTAATGGAAAGTTGGCTGAGGATGTTTACATGAATCAGCCAGAGGGTTTTGTCGATGTGAAGCATCCAAATAGAGTATGCAAGCCTGAGAAATCTATTTATGGATTGAAACAAGCGTCTCGCAGATGGAATCTTTGTTTTGACGAGAAGATTAAAGAGTTTGGCTTCCTGCGAAGCGAAGATGAATCTTGTGTGTATGTCAAAGCCAGTGGGAGTATAGTAAGCTTCCTCGTATTGTATGTCGACGACATACTGCTCATAGGAAACGATGTCCCAACCTTACAGGAGGTCAAGTCCTGGCTTGGGAAATGTTTCGCTATGAAGGATCTCGGAGTGGCTGCTTATATTCTGGGAATGAGGATAGTAAGAAACAGAGAAAAGAGGCTGATAGGACTCAGTCAGGATACATACTTGGACAAGGTACTAAAGCGTTTTAGTATGGAAAATTCCAAGAAAGGGAAGTTGCCAATCCAAAGCAATACCAAGCTGAGTAAGACTCAGAGCCCGAGTACAGAGGCAAAGATAGCTGATATGAGTCGAGTACCTTACGCTTCCACAGTAGGCTCTATCATGTACGCTATGACTTGTACTCGCCCTGATGTAGCCTTCGCTTTGAGCATGGTCAGCAGATATTAGGGGAATCCTGGTAGTGCCCATTGGATTGCAGTTAAGAAGATTCTAAAGTACCTGTGAAGGACCAAGGAATGGTTTCTAGTCCTCGGTGGGAGTGATGACTTAAGGGTACGAGGGTACAGTGACGCTAGTTTTCAGACGGATCCGGGATATTTTCCGATCGCAGTCTGGCTAGGTCTTTACCCTAAATGGAGGAGCAGTGACATGGAAAAGTTCCAAGTAGGAGACCGTAGCTGATTCAACGTGCGAATCAGAGTACATTGCAGCGAGCGAAGCGTCAAAGGAAGCTATATGGTTGAAGAACTTCATTGGAGACCTTAGAGTTGTGCCATCCATAAAGGAGCCGATGGAAATTTTCTGTGATAATGAAGGAGCGGTTGCCTTGACCAAGGAACCGAGAGATCATGGTAGATCTCGACATATCAACAGATAATACCATTTTATCAGACATCGGGTAGAAGAGGAACTCCTCGTTATGAAGATGGTATCATCAGAAGAAAACCCAGCAGATCCCTTTACGAAGGGGCTGAGTAGGGTCAAACACTTGCAGCACGCTAGGAGCATTGGGCTGAAGGATGATATAAGTTTGGATTAGATAGGAAACGTGTAATAGATAGTTTGTACTTGACATTTGATGAATAAATAAAATTGTGTTATTTATGAGTAAAGCTACTATCTTGTGTTGGTTATTTATCTATTGTTTCAATTTTGCATGTTTTGACTTCCTGAATGATAGGATTATTCAAACAGTCCGCAATTGGTCATATTTTGGAAGTAGATATGAATGAAGACTGTCACGAATTGTTTGTAGATTGTCTAAAAGGTTTTGGGCATAGCAAAGGTTTGCTGTAAAGTTCATGAGTGCTTATGAATATGATTTGAGCATTGGAATAAACCCGAGTTTACTGGTATCACTTCGTGGTGTTTTACCTTAAGTGATTGCAAAGCGATAATATCATATAGTCTTAAAACTTAGAGATATGGTTGTTGTTTGCTGGTTGGTTATGCATTGATGATGTGTAAACGCATCAGTAACTTGATGTTATAAAACAAATTGTTGTGCATGATTCAATTAGTGAATAATAGATGCATATGAGTCGAAGTTGATCTGTTCCTTTTATTCTATGAGAATAAAAGTGATATCTTGACCACTTGATGATTTGGTTTGACTTATGTGTCGGACCCGGTTAGAATGAAGTTGATGTGTTCAACTAAATTCTATGTCAAACAAATCGGAAATCAGGGAACAAATGTTGGACAATAAGCATTGTCAGCATGATATCTAAAACGGAGGATTATACGATCCTTTATCTGAAGGACAAGTTGATCAGAGTCGACAGCAAAGTATAAGAGCTACGATTGCTAATCGGATTCTGAAGTCATATGTGAGATATAGTTACTAGACTTATCCAAGTGGGAGATTGTTGGAATAGTGTCTAAGCGCGTTACTATATTTGGTATGTACTTGACCCGGTTGTGCATGGTCCTTTTGGGTTGCCTTCTCCAAAGCAACTTGACAAGGTAATTTAAGGAGAAAAAGAGAATATTATGGTTTATTAATATATTATAAGAATAATATATTAAAGGAGAAATCATATTTATTTAATTAGTATTAGTCATAAATTAGTTAGGAATTAATTTGGTGACTAAAAGAGATTAATTAAATAAAGGGGTATAAACTATCAAATGCATGATAATTGAGTTTTGGGCTGGAGAACCTAATGGACTAAGGGGGAACGAAATTATGATGGGGATCCATCATATTTTCGTCCAAGGGACCTAATCTAGAAGGTTCTATGGGCTGCTTGGTGATTAAGCTGTCCATTAGGGTTTAGGCTGAAACCCTAGCATCCAGCAGTATAAATAAGACCCCTAGGGTATGGAAATAGGCTACCACTTGATTCTAAGAGAACCCTAGGCCGATTTCAGCACCTCTCTCACCCTCTCTCATATTTCCGTCTTGCTTGTGGGGTTTGTGAACCATTAAAGGAGTTACATTTGTGACTCTAAGCTCAAGATCAAGAAGATTACAAGGATTCAAGCTAGTTGGAAGAGGTAAACCACTTAGATCTGTTTTCTTTGTGATAATTTTGAATTATAAATGATAGATCTAGGTTTGTAAGTCTTGGAATCAAAGCATGTACAATAGAGAAACCTAGATCCAAGCATTAGGGTTTGTATGAGCACATAGGAATGTTTCTTATGCATAAAACCCATCAGTGGTATCAGAGACTTGATTGGTTTCAATTATAGTAATGTTATTATAACCTTATAATAATTATTTGGGCTATTATTATGAGTTATATAAGTGTCATTATAATATCTTTTTAACCACTCGCGGTATGGGGAATATGGTTTAAAGGGCCGCATATGGTTGTTAGATTTCAGAAGTGCTATATGGCAAAATGGTCCTGCCCTCCGGTCTTTTATGTCTGGCCCCTGTCTGTACATAGTGGGTGAAGATTATTGTTTAACGCTTATATAATAGTAATAATAGCTAAACTATTAACTAGTCTCGGTGAATATTAGACTAAACCCTAGAGGTAATGATACTAGATTTTGTCGAAGGAAATTGTTTTGAGATAACGAAGTGCTGTCCAAGTACCAAGTCACCACCTTTTCAAGTGAGTGCATAGTTACTTTCATCTTACACATAGATATGAAGTATTTTATATAAACTATGTGCTATGTGTGTGTATATTATCTGTATACTTGCTATCTATGTTGGATGAACGATTTTATACAAATTTTAAATCATTTAAACTGTATATGTATTTTATATATACGAATATGTTGGGTAAAACATGGGTAGATGAAATAGTTCTTGTGTGACAAAAACAAAATGATGAGAGGTGATATAGACCATGAGATAAGGGTGAGAGGTGAACCATGAGAGAAGCCTTTTACCCAAGTGTTAGCCCTGTCATCTAGCAGAGTATGGATGACAACCACAGACTGTTTTAGACAGTCCAATGGAACACTAGCAGGCTCAGAACCTGTAGGTGTTATTTGAACTGTGTATTCACCAGCTGTACTCTAAAATCCCATTAACATGTATTGCGAGTGGATTCTCGGGAACGATATTGTCGATAAATGAGATAAAAACCCATTGACATGTATTGCGAGTGGATTCTCGGAAACAATATTGTCGATAAACGAGATAACCCTGACAACTATGGATTTAGTGTCTGTTGAGCAAACCCTGGCAACTATGAATTTAGTGCCTGTTGAGCTAAACCCTGGCAACTATGGATTTAGTGTCTGTTGAGTAAACCCGAGCAATGATGGATTTCGTGCCTATTCCTTAGGATAACCCTTATGAATGAATGAACGAGGAATAGCTGATTCTTAGGGTAGATTAAAGAAGATAATGGGGATGGGTAATTGGGTTGATTGTTTTGATGTTTTAACATAATAATTATATTACTGTGGTTTGAGCCTATGTACTCACCAGGTTTCCCAACCTGACCCACTCCAGCTTATTTGTATCACAGGTGTCGATATGAGACTACTTTACACTAAGAGATTTAAAAGAGATGTAGATCACTAGTGTAAATGAATGTAAGTTATGTTTATGCTTATGTTTCTGTATTGACGATGACATCCCAATGTTTTAAAAATGAATAAAATACATTTCTTTGGAAATGATTTGATAACGTATTTATCATGTTTTTCTGGGAACAAATGCCACAACACATTTCTTTAAAAGATACTCTGATTTTCAAAATAATGCATAAACAAATCAGTATTTTCTGGCCGTGAAAATGAGGATGTCACAACTTACATAATAGATGGGATGTTGGTCTCCGTTAAGATCCTTAGCTAAGACTACACTTACCGTGTTTGAGGATACTAAAAGGTAGAGAAGAAGTGGTTCCCCATCCAATGGTCTCACCAATAGGGGTGCTGAACTTAAATATTTTGAAGTTCCTGGAAAGCATATGCGTGTTCCTTGTTCCATTCGACCTTTTGTTCTTCTTCAAGATGTCGTAGAAAGGCTTGCATCTTACTGAGGATCTTGACATGAACCTGTTTTGGGCTGCCACTCTTCCTGTTAGTCTTTGAATATCTATTGTCAAGGATGGTGATCTTAGATCGAGGATGACCTTGATTTGCTTCGGGCTCGCCTCAATTCCTCTTTTGGCCACCATGTATCCAAGGAATTTGCCTTATCTCCTTCCAAAGTGACACTTGGAGGGATTCAACTTCATGGTATATTCATCTAGTATGTCGAAGGATTCTTTAAGATCCTTGAGATGATCTTCAGCTTCCTTGACCACCGTGTCACAGATGTAGACCTCCATGGTGTCCCCCAGTTTCTCTTTTAACATCTTGTTGACTAACCTTTGGTATGTTGCACCTACATTTTTAAGACCAAATGGCATGGTAGTATACTAATAGATACCTATTGGATTTATTCATGTCGTATCCTCTTTGTCGGATGGTTCCATTTGGATTTGTGACCCGCTTGTAACGCCCGCGGATTCGGGCTAGTCAATTTAGAGACAATAAGCATCAAAAAATTACTTTTATATGGAAGATTCTTTATAATAAATAATTCTAAATAAGTTTTAGTATATGTCACAAGGTTTTCGTACATATAAAGAACGCCGAAATCCGAGTTATAACGAAGAAGTTATGACTTATTGAAGTTTCGTGACAAATCCCGCACGACACCGGGAATCGTAAAAAGTGAGTTTATGATAAAGTAATTTTAGCATTATTGATATAAAGAAAATTTGTAGAGTACAGCTCCACCTACGTGAACGTAAAAAATGGAGCTCGTATGCAAAATTTATGTCCTTCCGAAGATGTAGTTGTCTGAGAGCATGACACGTGTCAGAAACCCTAATCTGACTAGACTCACGACGCGAGCATGATTTCTCACGACATGAGGAGTCAAAACGCCACTTTTCAAGCCTAGGATGCAGATGGCAAGTTTACGGAGTGATAAGTCAAAAGCTCACGACGTGAGCATATCATTCTCACGACGTGAGAAGTATGGCTCACGACGTGAGAAGCCAAAAATTTTCTCACGACATGAGGAGTCAAAACGCCACGACAAATTTCAAAGCTATAAACGCAAATGGCGGGTCTAAGAGGTGAGTAGGATTGAGCTCATAACGTGATCATGTATGGCTCACGGCGTGAGAAGCCAAAAAAATTCCTATAAATAGCCATTTCAACCCTAAGCTTCTTTACACCAAAACCTCTTTCCTCTCTCTCGTTTGCTGAAGCCGTTTCCCTTCCCGAGCCCGATGATAACGAACCGCTGACCATTTCTAGTTAGATTCTATCAAATCACGTTGCTAAAGTGAGTGCATAGTTACTTTCATCTTACACATAGATAGGAAGTATTTAATATAAATTAGGTGCAATGTGTGCATATTATTTGTGTTCTTGATATCTATACTGGATGAACAATTTTATACATCTTTTAAATGATTTAAACTGTATATGTATTTTATATCTAGAAATATGTTGGGTAAAACATGGGTAGATGAATTAAATGATGTGTGATGAAATAAAAATTGATGAGAGGTCTCGATGTTTAAGATGATCTAGTCATCTAGCAGAGTATAGGCAATGACCACAAACTATTCTGGACAGTCCAATGGAACGTTAGCAGGCTCGTAACTTGTAGGTGTTTTTTGAACTAGGTGTTCATTAGGTATTTTTGAACGAAGTGTTCACTAGGTGTTTTTGAACTAAGTGTTCACTAGGTGTTTTTGAACTAGGTGTTCATTAGGTATTTTTGAACTAAGTGTTCACTAGGTGTTTTTGAACTAGGTGTTCATTAAGTATTTTTGAACTAAGTGTTCACCAAGTATTTTTAAACTACATGTTTACCAGATGTTTTGAACTACGTGTTCACCATTTGTAATTTAAGAACCCTGACAGCGATGAAATTCGTGCCTATTCCTTTGGACAATCCTTAGGAATGAACGAGTGAATGATAGATGATTCTTAGGGTAGAACCTAAGAAATAAAGAAGATAATGGGGATGGGTAATTGGGTTAACTGTTTGATGATAAAACATAATAACTTTATTATTGTGGGTTGAAAACCCTATGTACTCACCAGGTTTCCCAACCTGACCCACTCAATTTATTTGTATCACATGTGTTGATAAAAAGCTCCATTACACTAAGAGATTAATAGAGATATGGATCATTAGTATAAATGAATGTAAAGTCTGGTTATGCTTATGTTTCTGTATTGACAATGACATCCCAAAGTTTTAATATAAACAAAATACATTTCTTTGTAAATACTTTGATAATATGTTTATCATGTTTTTCTGGGAACAAATTCCGCAACACTTTTCTTTAATATAAACAAAATACATTTCTTTGTAAATACTTTGATAAACAAAATATATCTTTCTCATTCTCTTCTAGTACGTCTCGTTCCCCCTGCTTTAATTGTTAAGCTTGCCTTCGTACTGAGGAAAGCTTCATCGAGGTCTTATAGCACTCTTTGGATTTCTACTGATCTCCAAGGATCTTTACTGTCCCCCAAGGGGTAGGCATATTGACACATTGATGGTACGCCAATGCAACTACTTTCACATCATGGTTCTATGGACTAACTAATATAACACTATAGGAAGGCAAAGCATTATTAACATAAAAGCCTTGCATAGAGTTTAACCCTTCGATGTATTTAGGTAGTTTGATTTCTCCAATTGTATGCTTTGTTTCACCGCTAAATCCCATTACTATGGAGGATCTTTTGATTATCTCGGATTCTGGGATGTTCATCCTGGTCAGAACATCTAAGAGTATGATGTTCATCGAGGATCCTTCATCCACCGGGATCCATCTGTTACTGATGTCTTCTTCTGGGGTCTTTCTTCTTTCTCTTTGCATTTGAAGGAGGGGATCATAGTTTTTCCATGATTATCGCATGATCCTGCTCTTTTTCCTTCAATCTTTCTTTTTGTCTTCCTTGGATCTCTTTGAGATGTCCTTTGCTTAGGAGATAGATAATCTCCTTTCTAAGGGCTATGCAATACTCAGTGATGTGGCTGAAATCTTCATGGTATGTTCACCATTTAGACTTGTCTTTCCAGCCACTCGGTTTCTCTTCTTTCCTTGGCTACCTTGCTTTCTTGCCAAGATCCTGCATGGCAAAGATTAGAACTTCTTCAAGTCTAATGAACCTCGATGTTCTACTTCTCACTTTATCCGGTTTTTTGCAAGGGGTCATTATGAGATCCTCATAAAAAGGGGGATCCTTCTTTATACCCATCTTGAAAGCTTCCACGGTAGTAACTATGTCGATATTAGGAATATTCAGCTCTTCCTTGCTAAACCTGCTTAAAAAATACCTAAAGGATTTGTTAGGATCCTGGAGTACTCGATGGAGATCACTAGTGATCCTTTCGAATTTCCTGTTATAAGAAAATTAGATATTTAAAAGATTAACTAAATGAGCAAAACAAGTAATAAAGAGGAACACTGAGAAGCCATTTCAAGGTTGATCTTGTGAGAGTGGAACCAAATCCATTACATAAACAGGCTTCCTATAGATGTGTGGGAATGGTGATGTTCTCTATTATATCTCTGGATTATGCCACACATTATTCAGGATCTGTGGTTCCATTGTAAGGCTTCGTGTTGGGAGTTTGGAAGTTCTTTGGGACTTCAGCTATTACAGGAGAAAATCTTGAGATCCTATGGCTCGTGGGAGATACCTCTAGTATAAGTTGGACCATTCCAAGTGCACTTGAGATCATCTCCTTTAACTGCTGAAGTTCCTTGGCCATAACCGGGTTTATTCTTATATAAAGGTCCATAGATTTAGTATTAAAAGTATTATTATTCACAAAGTTACCAGGATCCTTGTTATTGGGAGTGATGAAGATTTTTTTGGGATCCTGGATCACATGGGATCGCTCGTTTGGAGTTGCACCCCAAGTGGGAGCAGGTGTTGGTGTTGAGGATCCTATCTCCACGTGGTTTCCTGAGGATCCTGCATTGTCAAAGTTTAGGATCTTGGGTTACAAGATCGAGGGTGCTGCTCTTTGGGGCTTATGGATCTCCTCCCTCGTTCTCTCAATTTCCTTGAGAATCGTCATGTTGTCCTTCTGCTTCTGAGTAACTTGTTGTTCGAGTCTTTTCATCATAAAAAAGAGCTCATTATTGGAAATCACTACAGGAGGATCCTGGGATCCTAGTCCTCCACAACCGATATTTGGAGAGATGCTCTTCCAAGAGGTTTCAGAGACTTTCTTTTGACCTGGAGGTTTGCTTGGAGGTGGTGGAAGATTTTTAAAGGAAATGGTAAGAATATAGGAAGAAGATAGAGTTGATTGTGTTGACATGATTTTTCGGGGATTATGAACACCATGCCCCCACGATGGGTGCAAAATTGTTTTGGTCAAAAATCAACTAGATGTATATCAACCAAATTACATGAGAGGTTGTCGTGTTGTTATTAATGTGAATATGGAATTGAAATCAAAATAACAAAAGAGGTTTTCAAGGAAAGCCATTAATCCTTGCTAGGATCTCCGACATAAAACCTTGGGAGGTGATAATAATTACCTGCCTTGTATGATCTTATTGATTTACATATATGAGCTTGATAATACGATTACAAATGATAAAGTAAGTCTAGATGAGTAAGGTGTCAGAGAATTGTGTCCGTTGTTTGTGTTTTACAGGTGTATTTATAGTCTAGGTTAAGTAACTAAATGTCCGATATTTTTGGGTCTTAAGCCTGATTGGACCGATCCTCCGTTGTGAATGAATACTATGTTGACCATTTCTGCACATGTGAGAAATAAACAAGAAATATAGTCGTTAAACTTGCTAAGAAATAATAATAGCGATGTTCAGGATCCTAGTGTATGTTCGGGATCCTAAGACTGCTATAAGATTTGGGGTCCTGGATAGGTTTAAGGATCTTTAGATATCTTTTAGATCCATGATCGTAGATATGGTTGAGGATCTTGACCCTAACACCACCAGTACTCAAACTTTTTGCATCCACCAGTGTTTCTTACCCATTTTCTCTACAGGCGATTGCCGAAAAAATCATAATCACCGGAGAAGATGACCGGAACATCATTAGAGTTGTCAAATACGTCGGAAACCAGCGAACCTTTTTATAATAAGTCATAATAACAAGTTTTGAACAGTTCAAACAAGTTCAATTGGAAATATAAAATAATATTAATAATAATGGTTAAGTCATTAAATTAAAATAGGATGATAGAAAAACATATTATCGTTTATGTATAATCTAGAATATGATTTATGTTTTAGATCACACCGAGGTTGTTAGAACATTAACCACCCTTGTTACAAAAGTTTGTTTTTTATAGTTATAATAGTTCGATAAATTGTTATGTTGATTCCAAAAATTCAAAGTTTAAATCGACTGAAATTAGTCTATTACAAATCAAACAATTTAACACGATTAATAATTATAAGAGTCGACTATCGACATCTAAAAACGAACAAAAAAAAAACTTAAAACTTTGAAAAGGTTTCACTATCATGAAACATGTTTATTATTATCATTATTATTATTATTTTCAGTATAAGAGTCTTCTTACGATAAAACGTCTCTTTCTATTGTTTAAAAGTATTTAATATTTTTTTAGGTCTTATTTCTATTTATAAAAACAAAAACTTATTAATCATTTTATATATTGCCATCAAAATTAAACACGAGTAATTAAAATGATACCAGAAAAAGAAATCTGATTTTCCCAAAGTAGACCTTTTAGGATACCTTGCAATTAATTCTTTCCCATCCAATGAAGGGGTTTTTGGTAATTTTAAACAAGCTTTAAACGGTCGTATGTTTCCATATATTGGTGTTATCGATGCCTCTTTATCTGTCAGCAATACAGATTGTATATACGGCCGATCGGTGCTAGTACCGAGGACACCACCGTTGGCCGTGACACCACCACAAAACGCCGTGACCACCGTCGGCAGTCGTGACCTAGCACCACCACAGAAGATAGTGACGGGACACGTGTACGGCTGTGATATGAAGCCGAGGATCAAGAGGTTTGAGATTACATGGTTGAGCACGAGGAATCTGTAAACATAATGAGAGAGAAGATTCGAGATGGTAAATTTAGTGGGTGTCGGAGTAAAAAAAGGACATGATTGGATTTGTATCGTACAGATAATTATGAACGATGGGCGATGGGGATGGTGTGTCGTTGTTGAAGGTTTTGTCGGATTCGACATATCACATGGGAGTGGGCTATGCTTAATATATGCTTAAACCACTTGTACTGTATGCAGATGGAGATGTACAATACTATGGTTTTTGCTTTTCATGAGTCATTTTCAAAAAAAAAAAAAAGAGTAAAGTATAATATCTAAGTGGTTAATGTCAATATGGACAAAAGTGTATTTGAGAGTTTAATTGCGAAACATATATTTTAGACATGCTATAATTTCTTATTTCAATCTTTAGCAAGAAATCTTAAATCATTTAAAGATATGAATGAAACATGAAGTTTGGCAATGTTATTAAATTAATGCATAGAATGATTAAAAAAAATTCCATTTTACTTTTTAATAACTTTTTCACCAAATAAACACAAAATATTTGTAATGGAATCCAATCTCCTTTAAATGTATATATATACATATAAACAATTAACATTTGTATAAATATTTTCAATGTAATTCAATCTCTTTCAAAACATGAATATTCACCAAATAAAACAATCCTTTCCTATTAAAAACTATTAAAAATAGAACGCATTGTCTTCAAGAATAATTGTTTGCAATATTATCCATATCCAAATATCCAAATAACCATTATAGATATTTTCAATGTAATTCAATCCTTTCCTATTAAAAACTAGTTTCAAAACATGAATATTTACCAAATAAAACAATCATTTCATATTAAAAACAATTAAAAATAGAACTCATTGTCTTCAATAATAATTGTTTGCAATATAATCCAAATAACCATTATAAATATTTTTAATGACATTCAATCCCTTTCAAAACATGAATATTTACCAAATAAAACAGTCCTTTCCGATTAAAAACTATTAAAAATAGAACTCTTTGTCTTCAAGAATAATTTTTTGCAAATATAATCCAAATAACCATTATAAATATTTTCAGTGTAATTCAATCTCTTTCAAAACATGAATACTCACCAAATAAAACAGTCCTTGCCTATTAAAAATAGAACTCTTTGTCTTCAAGAATAATTGTTTGCAAATATAATCCAAATAACAATTATAAATATTTTCAATGCAATTCAATCTCTTTCAAAATATGAATATTCACCAAATAAAACAGTCCTTTCCTATTAAAAAATATTAAAAACAGAACTCATCTGTCTTCAAGAATAACTGTTTGCAATATAATCCAAATAACGGAAAGGTATTCCATGAATGTATTGTCACTATCACAAAGACATGTTATTTACTAAAACATTAAACCAAAGAGAAATTAACATTGAATAAAATATAATTAAAACTAGAAATAACTCTTTCAACTAGAAATAACTCAAATCACAATCAAGATAAAGTAAACACAAAAATTAAGTGATGTATAAGTACTAATTCGAAACTTCAAATTATCATCCAGATTTTCAAGTCAACCGACTTATATCGTGCTTAGATCCAATTCGAACCAACGTAAAAACATATTCAAAGCAAAACAAAGAACATAAAAGTGCTATTTATCAAGGATGACGAACACAAATAAATCATTGAGTGGATCTCACCATTCAATTTCTAACTCTAATCTAAGAGGTTGTTTGGTTCGCAAAATGTTGCCGAAAGAATTTGAATTGGAATTAAAAAAGGAATATGTCAGGAATTTGAATCCAATTCCATATGTTGTTTGGTTGGAAGGAAATGGAATTAGAATTAATTCCAGAATCTGTTTGGTTCGCAAGAGAATTGAAATTCATGTAAAATGACATAATTACCCTTTTGCATGTTTTGCTTAATTTTACCTTGTTTTCTAACTTATATGAAAAAATACATTATGAAAATTATAAAAACATTAAAATTTCGGCGATGGTGACAGTGGTGGTGGGGGCAGTGGCGGTGGTGTGGTAAATGTGTCGGTGACATTGATTGTGGTGGCGGAGGTGGTGGTGATGGTGGCAGTGTCAGTTGGTGGCGACAACGATGACGGTGATGGGTGCTGCTGGTGGCAGTGACAGCTGGTTGCGGTGGCGATGGTGGTAGCGACGATGGTGGCATCGCTAGTAATGGTGGTGGTGGTAGTGTTATTTGTGGTGGTGGTGGTGGTAGCGATGTTGGTGGGTGATGGCATTGGTAGTGGCAGTGGTAGCGGCAATGGTGGTGGTGGTGGTGGGTAGTGGTGGTCGGTGACGGCAGTAACGGTGGTAACGACGATGATGGTAGTAGTGGTGGTGTCGCAGGCGGTGGCGGTGGTGATGGTGGGTGGTGGTGGCGGCAACGGTGGTGTGGGTGGTGGTAATGGCGGTGGTGGTGATCGGTGGGGTGGCAGCGGTGGCGGTGATGGTGGCGGTGGTGGTGGCGGTCAGTGATTGTGGTGGTAGTGGTGATGGGTTTTTTGATGAGTACAAGGGGCATTTTTGTAATCTGCCACTTTCCTTGATGAGAAGGAATGTTTTCCATCCAACTTTGGAAGGAATTCACTTTCCTCCATATGGTGGAAAGTTTATTTCATTTAGGAATCATTTTCCCTACTCTAAGTCCAACCAAACGCATGAATTCGATGGAATTGGAATCATTTTCCCTCGAATTCCATTCCTTTCCTGTCAACCAAACGCACCATAAGTAAATGAATAAAATTAAGAATTAAAAAAATGTTTGAGAGCGAAAGATTGGGGTTTTAAGTTTTTGATTTCTCATTATTGGTGAAAAGTGAAAACTGTACTGAAACGAATTACATTAATATATGAAAAGTAATTATTCAATTAGTGTGACAACCTTATATTTTCCAAAAGCATTGTAACACTCGAAAGCCAAATACAACGGAATTAACCTCGAAAATAAAGTGTTCAAGTATCTAAGTTGGGATGCCTCAAATATTTGATATCATGCCAAGGTTTCCAAAAACATAAAAAACGCTCAAAACCGGGTTATATTGAAGAAAGTATAACCACTCGTATATTTACGACACGATGTTAAAACATTATTTGACGTAAAAAGTAAAATCTCAATAAAATACATTCTTGCCTTAAGTATCTAAACAAAAGTCGTAGATCTCGTTGAAAGGTGAGCGTGCATAAAAAGATCGCCCAAATTGGACCTCGTATGAAGAAGTTACGAATTTTTAAAGTTTCGTAACAGTAGTAGAGGGCTAAAAACTCGAATTGAAGATCGAGTGTTATTTAGCTATCGCCACCTAAATGGAAGTTGAAGATCTCCTCAGTGGTAATAAAACGATAAAAAGACAAACGAAAACCGACGTCGAATAAAGAACCTATGAATTTTCTTACGAACTTTAGGAGGCCCGGCCTATTAAAAATATATCATTAAAAATGAATTCAAAATTAGCCGACGGAGTCTAAATGAAAGTTGTAGAGCATAATCTCACCTACGCGTGAATATAAAGAACACGAAAAACGGAGCTCGTATGCGAAAGTTACGGAATTTAGAAGAGGACAGGCTGGATTACGCCCCGCGTTCTCTGGGAGTACGCCCCGCGTACTAGACCCAGAGTCGAGTCCCATCGGCCCGCCCCCTCTACGCTTAGCTAGCCAGGAGTCATAAGCCATGACGTCATATTATGCCCAGCGTAACGAGGTACGCGCCGTGTACGTGAGTACGCCCCGCGTACTCCAAAATTACGCCCCGCGTACTCACTCTTCCAGCACTATAAATAGATGGCATGAGCTTCGAGTTTTGGCACACCTTCACAATTCCTCAGCCATTCTCCCAGCTCCAGAGACCATTTCCTTACCTTGGTTTCCGCACTCGAGCCCCCGACGAAGGATCTACGCTGCAGAGATTCCCGAGAACCCGAAGACGCAACTTTCCGCGGTCGAAACTCTGCTCAACTCTAGCGTCTCTCTTCAAACTTAACGGGTGAGTTCATACCCCTACTTTTCAATTCTTTTCACGCTTTAGGGGGGGGGGGAATACAAGTACATTACAAGCCAAAGTATCATTTCATAAACATAATTATAATATCGTTCTTATAGGGTTTTAATGCAAAAATAACGTTATGTCTAAAGGGCTATTATATCACCAAGTTGTTCTTACTAAATGGAAACATACTTTTGAGAAACTATAATGAGTGTAGTATTCAGGTGATTCATACATTTTACATATACATCTCGACAAATGAAATGCTTTCAAAAGAAGTAAAGTCTTTATTATCGTAAATCTGTTTATACCACGTAATGTGAGACATTTAAACTTCAACGTACTCGTATGTATGCATTTCAAGTCCTGTATTATATACCATAATCTCTAGGAGAGACAACGTGATACTTGTGTATAGATCTATACGGGATTGACAACCCTGCACCTAAACTATTAGCTATAGTTAGACCGGCAGGTCTGGGGTGACAAATGTCATAACACTACAACACCTGAAGAATGTTGTTACAGGCCGTCAGTGTCAATAGTATGGTTATAAAACTCACATAAAAGTATAAAAACAAGTTTGATTTACGAGATTCATATATGCATTTCAGTTTTCCATTTTATTGTTAACACAAATTTTATCACTATTATTCAAGTATGGAAAACACTAACGCACTCCAACACGGGAAACTTTTCAAATCATTTATAGAAAATATTGGATTTTCTAAAAACCTCGTTCATCGATTTACTATCAAAAAGGACATACTTTTCAATGCAAAACACTTATGAACTCACCAACTTAATTGTTGACACTTTTTCGAAACCACTTGTATTTCTCAGGGAATCAGTAATACAGGTAACCACCAGCTTTTGGAGAAGGGAACATTAAGGATGTTTTATTATTGAACATTTATCATCTTATTGTAATATTCTTTTGCTAATATGTATAACGCAACAACATATGTTTTCATTATATATGTGATAGTTGTGTTACTTTCTTTATAATATTCAATGGTTGTGATACTACGTGAAGTCATCCACCCCCGAATGTTTCCGCCATTCTGGTTTGGGGGTTTGACAGATTGGTATCAGAGCATTGTTTATAGTGAACTAAGTATATCGAACCACATACGATATACAAACTATAAATGCAAAGGGGACCAAAAAACCTCTGATGAAACATTTTCATGAAAAAAAATACTTTCTTTTAAAGATATACATTTTTACAAGCATGCATTAATCTCGTATCATAACAGGTTTTACTAAAAAGTATTAAGGCAAGTTACGACACTACGATTGAGCTCCGGGGTATGTAATCAGGTCGAGAATAAATATAGTCTGATCAACTATATTTATCCTGGATTTGACCAACGTACGTCGAGGAATGGTCGTAGTGGACAACAAGCCAAGAACTTACCAAATACAAATTATTTTAGTTTCGCCAAATTGAAATATTATAGGAGTATTATTAAAAATAGTTGTACAAATTATAGTTAAAAATAGTAAGTCGTTAAATAGAATTTTCTTTTCTTATAAAGTTCTCATACATCTATCCTAGTACAGACAAATGGCCGGATTCCATTTACCAGGAGATCCCTACTACCCAAACCAAGGCAACGGCGGTTGGATAGAAGAAGACCCGGAGGAAGACCCAGAGGAAATCGAAGAAGAGGTCGAGGAAGAACCCGAAGGGGTTATCGAGGGAGAATTCGAAGTCGAAGTCGGAGAGGAATTCGAAGTCGACGAAGAGATCGAGGAGATTTATAGCGGGACAGACTCTGAGCCAGAAGTGTTTGACCCTCCCATCCCTCATCCTCCCGAAATCAGACCATATCAACCGGGACCCATTCCCATGTGGGGAAGTCACCTCTACTACTGGAGCCGCCAGCAAGGTGTACGCCCTCCTTTCGACATGTGCCGAGATTTTTACAATGTCAGTGGGGGAAGCTCAGCTGATCGAGCACTTCCTGTTATTGTGAACACTATAGCTACCCAGAACTACGAGACGGACAGACAAGCAGCCAGAGTTCGCGAGGTCAATGCTGCTACCCAAGGTAACGCCGCTGACATCCGCCGTTTGGAAGGACTACATGAGAATACCCAAATCTACACGGGGACACTTCAGAACCAAATGATAACGGCTCTGGTAGATATAAGAGAGATGAAGGAACAACAAGCAGATCTTGAGAGGCGACTGATGGGAGTCAAACGGTCGGATGCAGAATCTAGCTCCAAACGCCGCAAGTAGAACTTGTTCGAGCCCCAACAATTTTGTTATAGATTAGGATTTCGGATAAAAAGTTTTTCCCTTATTTCCCTTATTTTCCCTGTTGTATCTGTAATCGGAGACCTCTAGGAGGATCAAATTTTCCAAACAAAAACATGTAATGTAACACACCTCAGGTGTGACCTATATGTATGAATATGAAGTATTTCTTATTTTATACCTCTCAAAAATTACGAGTTTTAAATTTCTATGCCTACCTTGAAACCATAAACTAAAGTCAAAACAAATTACAAGATACAACTAACACACGATTGTCAAAACATTAGAAACTTATAGTATTCATTCTTATTTTTCTCTACCAGAACATGCCTCCTCGTAGATCAACACGCAGAAACTCAACTTCAACACCACCTCCACCACCTCCTCCAATTATGGACACCGTTATGTTCCAGACTGCTGTAACCGCTGCTGTAACTGCAGCAATGGCACAAATGAGCAACAACGGATCGGGGGGAGGAACAAACAGTTTTACAAATGGCCAAGGTCAAAGCCGTTTAGGGGTATGCACTTACAAAGACTTCACCAACGGAAAACCTATTCCCTTTTACGGGACTGGGGGAGTATTGGCTCTATCTCAATGGATAGAGAAAACGGAAGTTGTATTCGAAATTTGTGCATGTCCTGAAGAAAGCAAAGTAAAGTTTGCCGCTTTTACTTTCTCTGAACGCGCCCTGACATGGTGGAACGGCCACGTCCAGACACTAACCCTAGTGGTGGCGAACTCCATGGGTTGGGAAAACCTGAAAAGAATGCTCCTTCGAGAATACTGCCCAAGAGGCGAGATTCAGAAGCTTGAACAGGAACTGTGGAACCTCTCGATGGTAGGTTCGGACATAGCAGGTTACACCAACAGGTTCAGTGACTTAATAACACTTTGCCCAGGAATGTTAACCCTGGAAAGCCAAAAGGTCGAGAGATACATCTGGGGACTATCACCCCAACTTCGAGGAAGTGTATTAGCTTCCAAACCCTTGACCTTCGCCAGCGCCAAGGAACTAGCGCAATCTCTTGTTGATCATGGTGTCTGTCAAGGAGTCGCGACTATTATGGCTGAACCAACCAAAGGGAACAGCAACAACGAGATCAATGCTAACAACAACAAAAAGAAGAAATTCTGGAACAAAAGGAAGGGGCAAACTTCGCAAGAACCTTCAAAGAAGCAAATGGTTGCGGTTCATGCTGCTACTACCCCCACCACAACTCCTGCTACCTCTGCACCAAAAAAACCATATGCGGGGAATCTGCCCAAGTGTAGCAAGTGCAACTACCATCACCATGGTATTTGTCACGAGATGCACTGCAAGAACTGTGACAGGAAAGGGCACACAACCTGTTTCTGTAAAGCACCGGCACGACCAATCACTCAAGTTTCTGGCACTGGAGTAAGCCGGGCGTGTTATGGGTGCGGGGAGACTGGACACTTCAGGAGGGATTGTCCTAAGGAAAGGAATATTAGCGGTGTGGGGAGAGTGCTGGCAGTAGGACAGAATGAAGCAATAGCGGACCCCACGGTGGTTACGGGTACGTTCTTACTCAACAACACTTATGCATGCATACTTTTTGACTGCGGTGCGGAGAGAAGTTTTGTGAGTCATAAATTCAAACACCTACTTAATCAAAAACCCCAACCACTCAATAAAATATTCACTGTAGAAATGGCAAACGGTAAAACAGAACACGCAAACGATTTGTACGTAGGGTGCACACTAAATTTAAACGAGCGCTTGTTTCGAGTCGATCTTATGCCCATTTCCATAAGAAGTTTCGATGTAATCATCGGTATGGACTGGTTGAGCCTTCACCATGCCGATATCCTTTGCCACGAAAGGACTGTTCGCCTAAATCTGCCAAACGGCGAAACTCTTGTCATTTATGGCGACAAACCTAGTTCAAGTTTACAAATCATTTCTTGTATTAAAGCACAAAAGTATCTTCGTAAGGAATATCATGCCTTTCTAGCCCACGTAGTAGACAAGAAACGAGAATCGAAAAACATTAAAGATATTCCGGAAGTCTGCAACTTCCCGGATATTTTCCCAGAAGATCTTCCAGGAATTCCACCAGAACGTCAAGTCGAGTTCAGAATCGACGTAATCCCCGGAGCTACCCTTGTAGCAAAGTCACCTTACCGTTTAGCCCCAGCCGAGATGCAGGAACTATCCAGTCAATTAAACGAGCTGCTGAGCAAGGGATTCATCAGACCGAGCTTCTCACCATGGGGAGCGCCAGTCCTATTCGTGAAAAAGAAGGACGGATCCTTTCGCATGTGCATCGATTATCGGGAACTAAACAAACTCACGATCAAGAACCGATATCCCTTACCGCGCATAGACGATCTATTCGACCAACTACAGGGAGCAAGCTACTTCTCAAAGATCGATCTAAGATCTGGTTATCACCAATTGCGAGTGCTGGAGGGAGACATCCCCAAAACGGCTTTCCGAACACGTTATGGTCACTACGAATTTGTAGTAATGCCCTTCGGATTGACGAATGCTCTAGCAGTGTTCATGAATTTGATGAACCGAGTATGTCGTCCCTTCCTGGATAAATTCGTTATCATATTCATAGATGATATACTCATCTATTCAAGAAGCCAGGAAGAACACATCCAACATCTCCGCCAAGTACTGGAAACATTAAGGGCAGAGAAACTTTACGCAAAATTTTCCAAATGTGAATTTTGGATTCGGGAAGAGGATTTCCTAGGACATGTTGTAAGCAAAGAAGGAATACACGTGGACCCCTCCAAGATAAAGGCAATAGATAGTTGGACTACTCCAAGAACCCCTACAGAAATCCGGCAATTTTTGGGACTCGCCGGGTATTACCGAAGATTCATACCGAACTTTTCAAAGATTGCCAAGCCACTTACCACCCTAACCCAGAAGAATGTGACCTTCGACTGGGGAGAAAAACAAGACAGCGCATGTCAGACACTAAAGCGAGCCTTATGTAGTGCGCCCATCTTAACCCTGCCAGAGGGAACGGAGGACTTCGTGGTCTATTGTGATGCATCAAACCAAGGACTTGGGTGTGTCTTAATGCAAAGAGGGAAGGTCATCGCCTACGCCTCAAGGCAACTAAAGACGCACGAAGCGAACTATACAACGCATGATCTTGAGCTAGGAGCAGTCGTCTTCGCTCTGAAGATATGGAGACACTATCTCTACGGCACAAGATGTACCATCTTCACTGATCATAAAAGCCTCCAACATATCCTCAATCAGAAGGAACTCAACATGAGACAGAGACGATGGGTAGAACTACTAAGTGATTACGAGTGCGAAATTCGATATCACCCTGGAAAAGCTAATGTAGTGGCTGATGCACTCAGTCGGAAGGAGTACTCAGGTCACCGAGTAAAATCCCTAACTATGACGATCCAATCACACCTGTTCACGCAAATCAAGGAAGCCCAAATAAAAGCCTTGAAATCCGAAAATGTGACAGGAGAAGCCCTAAGGGGAATGGATAAAAACCTTGAGACCAAGAGCAACGGGATTCGTTATTTCATGGATCGAATTTGGATACCGAAGTTTGGTGGATTCAGAGAAATCGTTATGGACGAAGCCCATAAAACACGATACTCCATACATCCCGGCTCCGATAAGATGTATCTCGACCTCAAGAAGTTGTACTGGTGGCAAAACATGAAAGCCGAAATTGCTACCTACGTGAGCAAATGCCGGACATGTGCCAAAGTCAAGGTGGAATACCAGAAGCCCTCGGGTTTATTACAACAACCAGAAATACCCGAATGGAAGTGGGAACAGATAACCATGGATTTCATAACAAAATTACCCAAAACAACAAGCGGACTCGACACTATTTGGGTAATTGTCGACAGGTTAACTAAGTCAGCGCATTTCCTACTAATCAAAGAGACGGATAAATTGGAGAATTTAACAAGGACATACCTTAGAGAAATTGTACGACTGCATGGAGTGCCCATATCCATTATCTCGGACCGAGATAGTAGATTCACCTCAAGGTTCTGGCAGTCGCTACAAAAAGCTTTGGGGACAAGACTAGACATGAGTACCGCTTATCACCCACAAACCGACGGTCAGAGCGAGAGAACTATACAAACCCTGGAAGACATGCTGAGAGCTTGCGCAATCGATTTTGGCAAAGCATGGGACACACATCTACCCTTGGTCGAGTTCTCATACAACAATAGCTACCACACCAGTATCAAAGTTGCCCCGTTCGAAGCCCTCTATGGCCGCAAATGCAGGTCACCTTTGTGCTGGGCCGAAGTGGGGGACACACAACTAGCAAAAGGGCAAGCAACTGACAACACGCTCACTGGGCCAGAAATCATAAAGGAGACTACGGAGAAGATTGTTCAAATCCGAGAACGTCTAAAAGCATCAAGGGATAGACAAAAGAGTTACACAGATAAGAGACGAAAACCCTTGGAATTCCAAGTTGGAGACCATGTCCTACTCAAAGTCTCGCCTTGGAAAGGTTTAATACGCTTCGGAAAACGTGGAAAACTGAACCCTAGATACATCAGACCATTCGAGATCCTTGCCAGGATCGGTCCAGTGGCTTACAAACTTAGACTACCTCAGGAGCTCCACAACGTACACCCTACCTTTCACGTATCGAATCTAAAGAAGTGCTTATCCAACGAGACCCTTGTCGTCCCTCTAGACGAAATTGAAATAAATGAAAACCTCCAATTTATGGAGGAACCAGTAGAGATCATGGATCGGGAAATCAAAAGGACTAAACAAAGTCGCATACCCATTGTAAAGGTCCGCTGGAACGCCAAGCGAGGACCTGAATACACCTGGGAACGCGAAGATCAGATGAAACAAAAGTACCCGCATCTTTTTCCTAAAACTGTAAACTCTATCTTAGATTAAATTTCAGGACGAAATTCCCTTAACAGGGGGATGATGTGACAACCCTATATTTTCCAAAAGCATTGTAACACTCGAAAGCCAAATACAACGGAATTAACCTCGAAAATAAAGTGTTCAAGTATCTAAGTTGGGATGCCTCAAATATTTGATATCATGCCAAGGTTTCCAAAAACATAAAGAACGCTCAAAACCGGGTTATATTGAAAAAAGTACAACCACTCGTATATTTACGACACGACGTTAAAACATTATTTGACGTAAAAAGTAAAATCTTAATAAAATACATTTTTGCCTTAAGTATCTAAACAAAAGTCGTAGATCTCGTTGAAAGGTGAGCGTGCATAAAAAGATCGCCCAAATTGGACCTCGTATGAAGAAGTTACGAATTTTCAAAGTTTCGTAACAGTAGTAGAGGGCTAAAAACTCGGATTGAAGATCGAGTGTTATTTAGCTATTGCCACCTAAATGGAAGTTGAAGATCTCCTCAGTGGTAATAAAACGATAAAAAGACAAACGAAAACCGACGTCGAATAAAGAACCTATGAATTTTCTTACGAACTTTAGGAGGCCCGGCCTATTAAAAATATATCATTAAAAATGAATTCAAAATTAGCCGACGGAGTCTAAATGAAAGTTGTAGAGCATAATCTCACCTACACGTGAATATAAAGAACACGAAAAACGGAGCTCGTACGCGAAAGTTACGGAATTTAGAAGAGGACAGGCCGGATTACGCCCCGCGTTCTCTGGGAGTACGCCCCGCGTACTAGACCCAGAGTCGAGTCCCATCGGCCCGCCCCCTCTACGCTTAGCTAGCCAGGAGTCGTAAGCCATGACGCCATATTACGCCCAGTGTAACGAGGTACGCGCCGCGTACTCCAAAATTACGGCCCGCGTACTCACTCTTCCAGCATTATAAATAGATGGCATGAGCTTCGAGTTTTGGCACACCTTCACAATTCCTCAGCCATTCTCCCAGCTCCAGAGACCATTTCCTTACCTTGGTTTCCGCACTCGAGCCCCCGACGAAGGATCTAGGCTGCAGAGATTCCCGAGAACCCGAAGACGCAACTTTCCGCGGTCGAAACTCTGCTCAACTCTAGCCTCTCTCTTCAAACTTAACGGGTGAGTTCATACCCCTACTTTTCAATTCTTTTCACGCTTTAGGGGGGGGGGGGAATACAAGTACATTACAAGCCAAAGTATCATTTCATAAACATAATTATAATATCGTTCTTATAGGGTTTTGATGCAAAAATAACGTTATGTCTAAAGGGCTATTATATCACCAAGTTGTTCTTACTAAATGGAAACATACTTTTGAGAAACTATAATGAGTGTAATATTCAGGTGATTCATACATTTTACATGTACATCTCGACAAATGAAATGCTTTCAAAAGAAGTAAAGTCTTTATTATCGTAAATCTGTTTATACCAAGTAATGTGAGACATTTAAACCTCAACGTACTCGTATGTATCCATTTGAAGTCCTGTATTATATACCATAATCTCTAGGAGAGAGAACGTGATACTTGTGTATAGATCTATACGGGATTGACAACCCCGCACCTAAACTATTAGCTATAGTTAGACCGGCAGGTCTGGGGTGACAAATGTCATAACACTACAACACCTGAAGAATGTTGTTACAGGCCGTCAGTGTCAATAGTATGGTTATAAAACTCACATAAAAGTATAAAAACAAGTTTGATTTACGAGATTCATATATGCATTTCAGTTTTCCATTTTATTGTTAACACAAATTTTATCACTATTATTCAAGTATGGAAAACACTAACGCACTCCAACACGGGAAACTTTTCAAATCATTTATAGAAAATATTGGATTTTCTAAAAACCTCGTTCATCGATTTACTATCAAAAAGGACATACTTTTCAATGCAAAACACTTATGAACTCACCAACTTAATTGTTGACACTTTTTCGAAACCACTTGTATTTCTCAGGGAATCAGTAATACAGGTAACCACCAGCTTTTGGAGAAGGGAACACTAAGGATGTTTTATTATTGAACATTTATCATCTTATTGTAATATTCTTTTGCTAATATGTATAACGCAACAACATACGTTTTCATTATATATGTGATAGTTGTGTTACTTTCTTTACAATATTCAATGGTTGTGATACTACGTGAAGTCATCCACCCCCGAATGTTTCCGCCATTCTGGTTTGGGGGTGTGACAATTAGCTTCTAAACAAACTCTAAACAAAATTTTCCACATAAGTTTCATGACCTTATCATTTTTGGTTCCTCCTCAACTTTTTGCATAACAACTCTTTTGGTTGAGTTTGTTGAAATTGACACCCCCTAAGCCCGAGGATATGGAAGTAGACCAAGCTCGGAAACAACCATTTGATGATGAGGACCAAGGCTCTTGGTAAAAACATCAACCAATTGATGTTTAATATTAACATGTGTCAAAGATATGTTGGTGCACAAGTCCTTGAGAAATTCCACATAACTTTGGATTTCTTAATAGCATCCAATAGTAGAATGTTGATTAGGACACTGAGGAAAGTTCCAACGAATTCCTTCTTGTCCTCCTTCTTTGAGATGGTTAATTGGGAGGTAAAGGGTGGTGGAATGAATAATGGTTTGATAGGCTTTTTGGATTATTCGATTTGATCAATGTTCGTCACAACTGGTTCCTTTTAAGGAATTACCACCTTTATAGGTTGAACAACAATCACATCTTCTTCTTCTCTTGCGCTGCTTTTGAGGTTGCTTTCTCTAAGGGCTTTCCCACTTCTCAAAGCTACTGCATTCACATTAGGATTTTTTCATTTTGAGATGGAAGTTTACCCCGTGTTCCATCTTGCTAAGAGCGATATCCAAGTCTCCTATTTAAGCTTGAATATTGGAGACGAAGTTCTTTGTCTCTTGCTGAAATTGTGTTTGACTGTGAGCAAGAGAGGTAACAAGTTCTTGAAGACTCATTTAATTGTTACCACTTATTTGTGCTTGTTGTTGAGGTTTTTGGTAAGGTGGGGGAGATGAGGTGTTTATGGTGTTGCATATTTTGGTTGGGTATAGTGTGGATACGAAGGTTTTTGTGATGAATATTGTGGATATCAGGGTCTCATCAAAGTATGTTGTGGAGCTTGCTTTGGTGGGTATTAGTTGTTTGGGTTATTCCTCAAATTTAATTGTATCTGCTTTGAAACCCTATGGGTCTTGGTTGACCTTGATATCCACTCATTGCATTAACATCCTCTGGTTCACTTTTAAGCGTGGGACACTTACCCGTATAATGCACCGTAATTGCACAAAGACCACAAACCATTAATTTTTTTTACCACTTCCCACCACCATTTGATTCAACACATTAATCAAATCCAAGAGTTTTGATTCCAAATGTTGGGTGTTGCTAACTTAACCAACAACTTGTGGAGAGCTTCTCTTCATGTCATTTCGAGGCTCGAAGTTTCTTTGATTTTGAGAAATGGTAAAAAAAGAGATCTTATTTCTTGTGGTGTCTTGTTGAATATGTCACCCCCACTTGAAGCATCAATCATCATCCAATCCTTTTCATTTAAACCATTTGTTGAGGACAACTTATGCATAAGTTGTTGAATCGTTCCCAAAAATCATGAAATTTCTCATTCTCCACTTGACGAATCCCTAGAATGTCAATCCTTTGACTTGGTATTCGAGAAGTGGGATAAAGCTTGTTATTTAAAGCTTTGAGTAACTATTCCTATGTGTGAATAGATCCTGGTGGTAGGTTTAACTACCACTCTCTAACTTTATCTCCCAAGGTGAGTAGAAAGCAGATAACTTGAAACCATCCAATGTCACATGTGTTGGGCAACATACTTACACATATCATATGAAAAGACTTCAAGTGCCTTTGATGATCTTCTCTATCTAAACCATGGAACTTGGTGAGTTAATGTATGCAACTTGACTTTAATTCGACCCCTCGACGATTTGCAGGATAAACGATACCAAGAGATATGTGAGTGACATCCATTCCAATCATTTTTGTTTAAGCGTAAACAATTGAGGGGGATTGGGTAGATTGGGGTTTTGTTGCATGTAATTAAGAGGTTGTTGCTATGATGGGTATAGATATTGTTGGTGATTGTACATTTGTGGTGGATAAGGTTGATAGTTAAGGTATAAGCTGTAGAGTGATTATTGTTGTGGGTACATAGGATATTAGTACATTTGAGGTTGTTGGTAAATGGGTTATTGTTGTGGAAGGACCTGATGTTGTGGAACTTGAAGAACATTGTTTTGAGGTTGGTTGTTTTGGTGTAGGTCTTGATTTTATGGTTGTGGATGTTGGTAATTTGGTTGATTTTCGTTAGGATTCTTATAATTCCAAGGTCATGGCACATCTTTGATAGGTTCTTGGTGTTGAAGTTATCTTTGTTGTGGGGGGGGGGGGGTATTGGCATTTTGATTGTTTGGGTTAGGATTGTGAGGTGGAGTTTGATTAATGGCTATGTAGTTTTCAAATGGAACATCTTCAATGAAATGAATAGCAATTTGAGAAATGGGTTCAATGTCGGTATCACTTAAAGTGTGAACTTGGTCTTCTATGTTGACTTGTGGAGAAGAAGAAGAAAAAGAAGAAGAAACTTGAATGAGTTGTTGATGTTTTGCTTGTTTGGCTAACTTTTTCAAGCTTTTTGCTTCTTTTTCAATCTCGGGATTGTAGAGTAGTTTACTGGTTCTTATAGACCCAGTCATAAACAATCAAATAACAATAAACCAATTTCCCTTATAATGACGCCAAAACTCAGTGGGATTTCAAGCACCAAGCAAATTACACCCTTTTGCTTTCAAATACAACATAATATAGTAGTAAAAAGGGGACTGAATCCACGGAAAAATGGTTGTAATTCAATTACCAGTGAAATCCAATTGAATAAGTAAAATAAAATTAAACAACTAAAATTAAACTAAAGGGGGGGGGGTGATTTATTTGAAAACTAAAAGGCTAGAAGAAATAAAAACTTGAAATTAAGCAAGATGGTGAGATGCTCAAATATTATAAAGAAATAGTCAATTAAGGCAATTCAACACAATGAATACTTGTTTTTCTATCATTAGGATTCAATATGTAAGTTTATCATTCAACCCAAATTAGTTATAGCAATTATGAAGCATGATATGCCAAAATTCCTCAAATGTAGTTTGGAGGTTTGGGAAGCCCACAACACACATTCTTAATCAAAAGTCAAGGATTAAATTGAAGCAATTTAACCCAAGAAAATTGATTAGCCTTAGGAATGAAGAAATTCTCAATTTCTGGAGGATGTCAATGCTTAAACATCCATAAAGGAGTCATGATCCATAAGTTATAGATGATTTCTACTATCATAAAGCCCTTGTTCTATCACACCCCCGGCTGGCGGTGGAAATGTCATACTGTGCGTCGTAACCTTAGAACACAATGATTGAACATACATTGAATAGTACAAAATATAAACTTCTATTATTACCGAAATAGAATTAACACTGTTGATGTCTATAATACATTATTGAAATACAATACATGTCTATTTACGAAATATAAATCTTTAGTGTGTGTATTCCAACTGATTACGGTCTTGAGAATACATGCATTTTAAAATACATCAACAATAATGTTGGCGAGTTCCATAGGTTTTGACGTGTTAGTACTTTTATAACCAAAAGCAGTATTGTAAACATCACGACTAGGTCTCGGTTAATCTTCGATTAATCGCTATACATCGACTAGAAGACGCCTAGTGAGTAATCAATGCCTAAAAATAAGCAAAACCATCGAAAACGATAAAATTTTAACACTTTGATAAAGTTCTATCTCAATAAAAAATTATTTGAGGAATGATTAGTATTTTATTAATCATATTAACCTATTTTGTTATGATATTAATAATATTTATGAACTGTTTTATGATATTAGTCATATTTAATTTTTAAAAATTCAATGAAATATCAATTTATGGTCCCCGATTAATCCTCGCCTAGCCAATTAATCCTTTAAACCCAGACCACCGAATGTAGACTTCACGATTCCAACAGTTCACGTATGTATATTTAAAACCTTAATATTGTAAATTAAAAAGACTTGATCGGACATACACTTCTAAGAGTGTGTGATTGTGTGTCCTAGACATTATGTTATAAAGTTACTTATTGATCGTTAAGTTCAAATCGTTCATTAAGTTCAACTCGTTCATTTCGTTCAAATCAATCCATGTTGTTTTTTGGTACATTAATATATGTGTGCATATTAGGAATGAATTTGAACTGTTATCTGATTCTCCACAGGTATGTATCTGTGATTGAAGGTTATTATATCATATACAATAGATGTTAATTAAATGATTGGCTGAGAATGATTTCCTCATTCTAAACATTTTTTTCATAATTGAACCCTTCTCTCTCTTTCTCTCTCTCTCTCTCTCTCTCTCTCTGTATATATATATATATATATATATATATATATATATCACTTTAATCGTTTTACATAAGTAAATATACAAATGTTACTAGATCAATAGACGCTACTAGAAAAATAGCCTTTTATGACGCTCATTGCGCGTCGTAAAACGCTCAGACGACGCGCAAATGCACGTCAAGGAAGGCCATGTTATCACGAGAGACGATGCGCTTTTGCGCGTCGTCTAGAGACGACGCGCATTTATGACGCGCATTTATGACACGCAATGCGTATCACTAAAGCCGCTGTCAAGAAAGAATATGTCATAAATGAAGATGACACACATTTTTGCGTATCGTAATTTTTATTTTTATTTTTTTAAAAAAAATTATTTATAGGTTTACTAATTTTCAAATTAATTTTTCATTTCATGTCTCATAGTAGAAAATAAAATACCATATACAAAAAATACAATCCATTGCACAAAAGTTAATGTCATGCAAAATACAAAATAAAATACAATAAATAAGAAAGATAATTCATTGCACTAACATGTCAAATACAAATAATCATCCCTAACTATATAACCTAATACTACATTGCTATTAAGGGACATCATCATAACTCACTGAAGGTCTTGGAACAATGTTCTCGTCATCAACTCTTACACCAACCTTGCTTTAGTAGATGGTCTTGTAGCTACTATCTTTTTCAGCGATAAATCCCCACATATAGCATACCTGCAAATTGCAAATTGTTCTTAAATCTCAATACAAAGTATATATACATATGTCCAAGATGAAAATTATTCAAATAGGTGTTCTAAAATGCTTTCTACTTTTTATTCATGTCTTATATAATAATTCTATTTATTCATGGTATAAGGTTGTGGGAATGACATACTTATGTCCGTTACTTTGAATCAACACCATAAAATAATTACAAAAATACCCCTCCCAATTACATTGAAAACAGAACAAACATGTAACAGAAAAACCTGAGAAAAAGTCAAGTAATCAAGTCATAAGAGTATGCATGTAACAAATCTGACAAATGCAACCTGTAGGTTATGTGATAGATAAATATTATGTCACATTTCCAAATCACACAATTAATTACAACATACAAGCACAAGCATACCCTCTTGAGTTTGAGGGGGTGTTAGAAAAGAGAGAAACATGTAGGTCATGTGATAGATAAATATTTTGAATTTTACTTCTTCCACTGCAGTTGACAGCCTGGCATTCACCTTTTCCATCTCATCCAGCTCTTTCATCAGAATCTAAATGCATTTTCATAATATCAAGTTTGAACAATTAGAAACTATGATTAGTAACAAATACTTATTAAAATAATAATAATAATAATAATAAGAAGCTTTGATAAATGAATTGCATACCCGTGGTGTCAAAATCGATTGTGCAGTGGTGGAAGATGCAAATAGTAATTGTTGCAAACTTTGGATAAGAGTGCACCTGTAATGATAAATATAATAAAGACAAACAAAAACATGAATCAGAATCACATTGACAAAAACAAATGTGTATTATTGAATATGAATATGTGCATCTGCATCTATCTTCAGGAAGGGCATTGTCTAAGTTGGATTGCAGGGTCATGAGATCAGATTGGAGGCTGGAGATCTGCTGCACTAGTCCTGGTGCGGATACATATGTCGACAAACCACCTTGAACATCTAATAAATAAATAAAAAGGTAATCAAGTTTAGAATTTCTTTATTTGACAATATTATTTATTTTATTTATAAACAAAAAAGGTGTAATTTACTTTAATGGATGCCGAGAAGGTCTCTAACACCATGTAAAAATGTATATTTGATCATATGTAGTTGAACCAACCAACTCAAGGCTCTATGCCATGAAATTAACAACATGGAAATCTCTAATATACATGAAAACAAAGGTGAAGCCATGGGAAATGATGTCTTGGCGGTGCTGTTGAAATAACATCCATTCCCGTAATAAGCTAGTATTGCCTTCTGGTTTACCGCTTCTTGTAGAAACAATAGATAAAAGGGAAAACCATAGTAAAACCCTATGTATGTTACCCCAATGCCTAAATAAAACCTTATATTTATTTTATGTACAATTTAACCATTATTAATATTTAAATCGTCTACATCAAAATAACTTTTTTTTTGCAGCAAGGGTAAAATCGTCAACATCAAAATAATTTTTTTTGCAGCAGCCTTGTAATGGTAGCTGCGTTTTTTACTGATTTCAGTACACAATCTCAATTCAAGAATGCAAAAAAAAAATTAAATTTTTGTCATGGGACAAAAATTCAACATGTAATGTCTTTGATTCGATTATGTTTCTTTTATTTGGTTCAATTTATGTTTTTTTCTGTTTAGATGTGTTTGTTTTGGACAAAAACATATAATTATTCAATTTATGGTAGTTGTTTGATGTGCTAAAAACCCAAATCAACAGCAACGGTAAAATCGTCTAACATCATTTTTTGTAGCATTGGGGTATGTTACTGGTTGCCAAAGTGCAACCGGTTATAAAGCATTAAATGGGATAAAATAATATTAATAATGATTAAATTGTACATAAAATAAATATAAGGGTTTATTTAGAGATTGGGGTAAAATACATAGGGTTTTTCTATGATTTCCCCTAGATCAAAACTGCACAATGAAAGAAATGCACACGCACACACACACACACAAAGGACCCCTACTCACCTGTAGCTTGCTAGGTTGGTCAATCTCACGGTAAACAAAGGAGACTCGTACATTAGATACTCACAACAATTTTGGTTCATCTTCGCTGCTTAGCTTCAAATATATATCTTGACCAAGTCTATTGGTGAATGTTATAAAAGGACGCACACTGATTACCTAAAGTTGACAATAAAAAAGTTTTAGTTCTGGACCAAAAATACAAACATATAAGAGAAAAATGAAGATCATAAGCAGTTCTTGTCAGCATCATAAGCAGTTCTACTAGACTCTATCAAGGTTCCAAAAGCTACAAGAATCATGATTCGTAAGCATTGTGAGCTTGGATGGTTGTATCAAAAGGTAATCAGATATATTTGTGATAATATAAATGGTTTTCTTAGTGTGAAAAGGCCACTGAAGCTTTTTGCTATGCATTACAAGATGAGCTTTTAGGGTATGATATGCTGTTGACAACACTTCAATCACATGATCTTTCTCTAAGGAGACTCTCAGTCTGGTTAGTTGAGCCAATGGTAATGATGAGGTGAATGGTTGTTCTTGTGGATAGTTGCAGGTCTCTAAAGGGTGGGGTAATGGCTGGAGCAATTCACTTACACACACAACATGGTGACCTTATTCTTCATGATTTCATGAAAGAATTACTTCAAAAACTCTCTTCTCCTCTTTTCAAAATGGTAAGGAGTTGAGTCTTGGAAGGCAATCTTACCAGGTATATGCATATTGTGTCAAAAGACTCATATACCCCTGCATTATGAAAACAAGACTGTTACTATATAGATTAACCCAAAAGTTCTTATCAGGGGAGGTGTAATCCTCTTCACCTTCAAATATTTTCTAGCGTTTCCAGCTAACTCAAGCACCTCAGTAGTTAAGTACTCAAGAATGGCAGCAGACTAAACAGCAACAGTGACTCCAACACGTCCATTTGCAGAAGTTCTAGTTTCAAATGGTGATGAATCCTCCCTACTGGAAACTGAATTCATCCCCACATTAATATTAAAACACCAAGAGATACAACAGTAATTCAGGAAAATAGTTAGGGTTTATATCGAACCTGGAGGCCAGCTCTAGCAGATTGGGAAATTGGCATCTTCTTATGTTTGTCCTTGTTAGCTGCTGCTGCTGCCGGTGTTTTTCCGGCCAATAAACACTTCCCACCCTTTCCGGCCGTATCTCCCACTTACACGAACGCTTTAGAGAAAAATAGAAAAAGAAGATGTTTAAAAAACTTGACGGAAATCAAATTCATGAATCAAGAACTTGGATTCCATAAATATGAAATCTCAATTGGAGATCAAGCATTCGAGTTTCAACGAGTTTTAGAATTTCAGTCAATTACACATTTGAGTAATCGATTTTTAGCAAATTCCAGGATTTCATCGGTTGAGCCAGTTTGGTTTCCGTGATGGGCTGATGGCGACTGGAATTAAGAATCTCAACCTAAAATCAAAATCAGATGGAAGAAATCAGAAATTATAACATCAGATGGGAAGAAATCTTTGAAACGAGTTGAATTCGTTTGATATACCGATGTTAATCATTAGAAATATCAATCGAGAATAGAACAGAGAGTTGCTTCCTTTTTTGGCGTTGAATTTTTTGTTGGGCAATCTGATGAGAAGCGATTGTTTGAGACATCGATGCTAACCTTCGCTTCGTTTTTCCATCCTTCTGCACATTATGCAGGGCAATATGGTCATTCTCGCCCTATAAGCACAAAACCATTTGATTATGAGGAGAAGCGAAGAAATGGTGAGGGAGCAAGGTCTGAATCATTTCACTACCAGTCGATCACCACCAAAAACCCTCGCACATACTGGGTTGAGAGAAAACGAGAGAAGAGGAAGCTTAGAATAAAATAAAACCCTAGCACGTCCTAAAGAGAAGGGAGGTGGTGATGCCTTAGGGTTTGTAGAAAGAAGGGAGATCCCGGGGAAAAAGTGAAGAAGCAGGCACTTCAAAATTTTAGAATTTCAGAGGATTTTATTTCCGCCTTTAAAAACGCGCGTTTGATAAAAAAATATAAAGCGGCATTTTTAGAAGACACTCATTTAAAACAAGTGCCCTCCGTGTTTGTATATATATTTTAATGACATTAATCTTAAGGCACGCAAAAATGCGTGTCCTCTATCCTTCAAATTTTGGAAGGCTGACATTATTTTTAAGGTCACACAAAAATACGTATCGTGGATCAGCAAGTGTCATTGTTTGCGCGTCATTAAAGGGTATTTTTCTTGTAGTGAGAGGTTTTTAATCATTTTGTTCATAAAACTCATATGTAGTTAGTCAAAAGTAGCTTGAATGACATATGAGACAAGTTTTAATCGCGTAAGTTTTTAACTAACGAAACCAGTTTACGTAAACAAGATACGATTTTAATAATATTCTCCCCAAAATCATAGAAACATAAAAGAGGGGTCGTAGAACTCACTTTCTTAATGTGGTTTATCGTTGATTTGTTTTGATCTAAAACTGGGATCTAAATCACGACTCGGGGTTTAGCGAACAACACCTCATTTTCTACAAATGATACTTAAAGGCCGAAGATCTATCAAAAAGGAGTTGGGAAAATTTTTCGGGTTCATCAGAAAAATGGTTCCGATCGGAAACCGGGATCTAACTTGCGATTTTCGACTTTTAAATCGGGACACTATTGGGTCAAAACGACTTCACACAGTCGTAGATCGAGGTTGAGACATGTTGAATAAAGTATTCTTGGTCACCGCACAACTGTCTGGATGCTTGCCAGAAAATTCTCATAGATGCCCTTTTTTGACAAAGAGATGGTCGGAAAAGTGGTTTTCCGGTGGCAGTTTTGGGTGGGAGTTGAATTCGAGTTTAAAGGGAGTCAAGGAGTACCTACCGGTCAAATTTTGGCTAAAATAAAGGTGGGTGACAGTGTTTGTTTTTTTCTTCGGTGGGGCTGCTTCTGACGATCAGAGGTGGAGCTGGACAGGGGAGAAGATAGTGGTGGTGTAGGTTAATGTTTGGGTGGCAGAGACGGGCTGCAACGGTGGTGGTCGGTGGCATCTTTCTCACCGGAAAAGTGAGCCGAAAGAGAGAGAGGGGGAGAGAGAGAGAGAATTTGGAGGGCGAAGGTGGGAATGATCTTTTATGTCCCAAAAACTGATTCTTGTATATGTTTTGGAAGATTCATCAAAATTTCCAAGGACAAATCAATATTCTGAAAGTTCCCGTTGATAGTCTCGGATGTGGTGATTTTAAATATGCAAAAATATTTCAAATGTGATATACGAAACTACGTGAAAACGTCGTTTAAAGTTTCATGTTTAAAAAGCACCCGTACGACAGTTTTCGTGAAACTGATTTAACTTCAGGATAAAAATATCATAAAAATGAATTCAAATATTAGACCTAAGCTTGAGTTCAAAAGCGTACTAAAAAAATTTATGAAGAGTGTAGCTATCCCAAACGAAGCTATGCATAGTTTGTTTCTGGGAAAATCAGTTTAATACTAATTTACCACTTTAAAAAGGGCATAACTTCTTCGTAGCATCTCTGTTTTGGATGTTCTTTGTATCCACGCAGTCATGAGAACATATTATATCCAATCTGTTCATCTATAGCTCCCAGGTATACTTAATGCAAAATTTTATTTTCAGGGTATTAATAATACTTATTTTGGTGAATTGTTTTCTGTTTGTTAATGATCGTTCACTTTTCAAGAAATTTGAAACAACTCATGTGCAATTATGAGTAACATAACTTCCTTTGCATTCCAAAAATATAGAGTAACATACAATATGTCCTATTACATATTGGTTCGTTGTGATTTCACCAATGAACTTTGACATATTTTTACCAATTGTTACATGTTTTAAGAAAATTCAATGATTCATTGATAAATCAAAGAAAGAGACCAATAATTTCTAATCAAGTACCAATCTCATGATCAAAGTATTTAATAAGCATAAGAATCCTGAACTAAGAATCATAAAAATGAGATAAATGATAAACAAACATGAATCCTTCGAAACTCACAAATATCTAATGGTTTTAGACTAAGTCAAGCAAAATAAAGTAACTAGTCACTTACGGAAACAAAAAAATGATCATAAAAGTGTTTTAACATCAACGAATTATCAAATGCTTGAAGAATGAGATGATGAACGCTCTAGGTCTCGAAAATTGCCCTAAGCTGCTCCAATGGTGTCCAAAATCGAGTTATGGGCTGCACGACCTAACCCCCAAGGTAAATGATGGCTCAAATGAACACAATACCCACGAGAAGGCAGTTACACAGGTAGGCGTGATGGGTTGCAAGGGTGGAGACCTCACCCTCGCAAAATATGTTGAAAGGTTATTGGCTCATTCTTCCACTACTTCACCCCATTAGCTTAGAATCCCTTGGCCCCTTCACACCTTACATCATCTAAATATGAACCAATCATCTTCAAGGATCAAAATAGATAGTCCAAGCCCATCTTTAAGAGTCTGTGATCCATCCAAGTCTTGAACACATAAGGTTGAAAACTTCCAATATGGATCTAGTAAATCCTAATAGCTCCTCAAAATCCCACAAAGTCCAACAACTCAGTAACACAATAATCGCAACTGCAAAGAGACTCCAAAAACCTACAAAACACCTTATAAAAAAGAGAAAGCACCTGACATGATCCAATATAAAGAAGGGATAGAATGTGTAATGCAATAACAACAAAAAGGCTAAAAATGCTAAATAAACTACATAAAAGAAGTAAATAAAACAAACTAGCACAATCCAAATAATTTTCTTAGCTACAAGTATTATATAAGCGAAATACAAGAAACATTTAATTATTAATACATTATTTTGATTTATTAAACCCTCTAAGACTAGCGGGTGTGGGCAACTAGTTATCACACCCAAACGGTGCCATCTCATATGCCAAGTCAAAATGGTGTTATAACACCAAATGAAGGAAATGAGCAACTAGTTATAATATCTTTAACTTTCCATGTCATCGTTTCTTTATTTATTTATTTTTTGTTTCTTTTCTTTTTTTCAATTTATTTATTTTTAATTGTTTTTTTCAGTTTATTTTTTTTAATCATGTTGGATTATTTAAAAAAACGAAACATGCAATCTAATTAAATCCTAGATTAACCATAACATTAAAAACTTAACACAAAAAAACAACATTGAATGCAAAAAAACAACATTGAATGCAAAAAAACCATATTGTTCTAAAAACTAAAAAACAATCAACTATTCATCCAAATATTGCTTTTCGATTTTCTCCATCATCTTCCGGAGCACTTACACATCTCGTGGTACCCATATTTTCTTCGCTAGCCTGGATAATTGCTAAATCTTTCGCTATTTGATCTTTCTCCGCTTGCTTACGAAGAAACTCCAAGTGCTCACATTGCACACCAACATTTTTTGGGCGATCAGATTGTGTTGGTCAAACTTTGCTTTTATTTCCGCCAACTCTTTCGTCCACGTGATGTTGAGCGCGTTTTGCTTTGTCACGTCCAATTGGTCAGTGGGGGAGGGGGATCTCTTCGATGTCGTCGGGGATGTCATCCATGTTGGCGTTGAGGTCGATGTTCGTTCATGCATCGGAAACCTCAAACGAACTAGAATTTCGAAACCTCTTTGATTGTGCCTCTGACGATGTTAGCGCCCTAATCCATTTTGGATCTTGCCTGATAATCTCCCATATTTTTCAAACTCGAAAGCGTGCTCCATTTCGAATTGATATTGTTCCCCCGCAGGTTTGTATACTTCAAAATCATTTGCACCACTTTGCTTTTGCGATTCTAGTCTCATGAAAATCCTATTATACTTGGTGCACCGGCGACCGATCGAAATCCACTTTATTAAGCATATCGATATTGTGATATGACTGTTTCTTCATACGAGTGTGGACTTTGCCGAGAACGACTTCCCAAAACCCAATTCTTCACATATCGTTTTCGATGGTTGAACTCATTAAAGTCTCGCACCATGCCACCGACGACACATACTCCTCCTCCGGTGTCCACCATAGTGGAGAATCTTCTTCCTTTCCTTTTCCTTTCCCTTTCTCTCTCTGTTTCTGGCTGCCTCCCGCTTGTGTTTCAAGAACAGTTTGTTGAAAATCAAACAAATATACACGCAAGGAAACCGACAAATAATATTGAGAATTATATATCGATTAGTTGCGAAATATAGATCCAATTATTATTATTAGATTTACCAAGTTTCGTCCAAAACTAGATCAATCCTTCACGATTTGATTTGATTATAAGAAAGGAAGAAGAAGACTGTCCCGTTTTTGGACGAAATTAAATGCAAGACAGAAAAATAAAACCGACCTATTGACGGCCGATCTTGAACTTCAAACAACTGTACGGATCGGACTCCTGTCCTTAAAGGTTTTTACTTCGCTTCTACTGGCTGTAAGCAACAGAGTAAATCCCCAGAATTTAATGCAGATCTATCGATCTTCCAACAAAACTGAAATCAAAAAACACAAAGCGAATACTCGGAAACCAGGAAAAAACGCAGAGAGTGGGAGATAGGCTTTCAATTTTTTGTGTGTGGGTCAAATGGCTCCTACGGAGCAGTATTTATAGGTATCGAAACCCTAGAAGGCATGAAACGGGCTCCCATAGGCCTGCCCCAGAAACCCTAGGGCGACGATTTGCTCTCCAAGCAAGCCGTTTCTTGATCCTTTTAGAATGCCCCGATGATTTATCATCCACGAAGTGAACGCCGGTCAACCATTTGACCAGATCGGTCAAACCGACTTGACCCGAACTCGTCAAAAATAAAAGCTCATCAGCTCCCAGCAACCGATGCTGTTTCCTGATCCTTCTAGAATGCCTCGATGACTTATCCTCCACGAAGTCAACGTCGGTCAACCATTTGACTGGATCGGTCATACCGGCTTGACCCAAACTTGTCAAAAATAAAAGTTCATCAGCTCCCAGCGACCGATGCGTTGCGGCGTCAGCTAGTGCTAGGCTAGGTTAGGCGCGCGTATGGTCTTGCCACGTCACAAAAGACACCGTTTACTCTAAACATTCACACGTCGTTCCATTTTCTCATTAACTCACAACCACATCGATCTTGAAGAACATAAGAAACAGTTAGGGTTTTTTTATTGGTCCATGAAAATTCTAAGTTATCATATGTTTCCTTGAAATTACTTTGATGATGCCGAATATCAATCCCGAAACTATTTATCTATAATTGGATTTGAACTTTAACGGTGTTTTTGTGCGTTATCCAATTAAGTTTTTTTTTATGGAAACCATTTATTATTTAATAATCATGACTTTGAAGGAATGGATTAAAATGAGTCTATTATGTTCCCATAATGACTCCTGCAAGAATCAATTGAAACCCTTTATTATTGTAGTTCTAATCGTCCCCTTCACTCTGCTCTAAAACGTATTGAAAGTGAACTTGACTACATTTAACACATGCTCTATATTGTTGATGACATTATAAGGTGTAATATGTTTATAAGTTAATTAAGGGGTTAGGATATGTATTTTGTGGCATTATATAAAATATTATGTAAAATATGTGTTGATGCATAATTATGAAGAAGAATGTTGTATAACTCGTTGTTAATGAACTTAAAACTAAAACTATTTTTCTTTTCGGCCACATAATCTAATATTGTATTTCACTAGAATAGGAAACTATGGACATAAAGAACATTGAAAATCCGAGCTCTTTTGAGGAAGTTATGGTCATCTTGTAACATCTCAAAAATAACAAGTTTTAACTTTTCAAAAATAACCTAAACCATAAATGTTTACAAAACCATTGTTTCAAAAGTGTATTTCAGTAATCAGAGTATCCTAAAAATCCAAATAACATAAAACTGAAGGATGTGCACAATCACGCATTCGTCTTGCCACTGTCATCTTAAGTACCAGAAACAATAAGCTGAAATTGTAAGCCGGAGCTTAGTGAGTTCCCTCAAAGTACCAACACACAACATATAAGTAACATATATCGGGTCCACAACCTCCCGGTTGGATTACGCCTGGCCCACAACCTTTCGGTTGGATTGCCCAATACATAACGGGTCCACAACCTCCTGGTTGGATACCCCTGGCCCACAACCTTTCGATTGGAATGTCCGGTGTATTGACTGTCATCACAAAGCAGTACTCTCAACCCCAATTGAGCATTTCGACATATACCAATTAATAAGATACTTAAAACCAGTAAACACGAATAGTCCTACAGGTCTACCGGTCTAACGCCTATCAGCAACTATCATATGATCATATAGATCTGTCACACCCCCAAACCAGAACGGCGGAAACATTCGAGGGCGGATGACATCATGTACAATATCATAGTAAAGAAAACAAGCACAACCATCATAAATGTAATTTAAAAGGTTACTTTGTTGCATGAGTTACATGTTTCCAAATAAATTACAATATGATGACAAAATGAGTTTTGAACTGACACCGTAGCGACCCGTCCTCAAAAGCTGCTGATTACCTGTTCTACTGGTTCTCTGAGAATACAAGTTGTTTTGAAAAAGTGTCAACAATTAAGTTGGTGAGCTTATAAGAGTTTGTATGAATTTAAACCTTTCTGTGTAAAGTAATCGTGTTTATTTTCCAGAAAATCCGATATTTTCTATAAAATGAATTGTAGTCTTAAAATTAGGGCCGGCAATTCTCGACATGACACGCGACACGACCCGCGACACGACACGAAATAAACGGGTTTGGGTTGAGTTTTTCAACCCGCCAACACATTTATTAAACGGGTTATATATGAGTTTCTCAAAAAAGAAATGGGTTGACCGACCAACCTGTTTATATTTTTAATAAAAAAATATATATTTTATTTTTAAATGTATTGATATTTTGACAATTTGACTTGTGGTCCTAATTCATAAGGTCGTAACTTAAGTATGTCTGTAACCAATTGATTTTCCCCATTTTTGCCCTAAATCAAATGGCGTATCAACATATGGTTGTATGAGTAATTGAGGCATTGAGTGTATGAGCATATCTTCTCTTGGTCTCCCACAGTCGAAATTCGAAAACAAGTATTGCAATCACAAACGACGTTGAGTCGTTCACGCCTGGAGGCTGAAGTGGTGAAGCCCAGAACGTGAGTCGCACTGTCGCACCAATACCGCAATACGATCGATCTTATGGTATGTTTCTTAAGATGTTCTTTTGTCTCAGTTTTCCGATTACAAGATGCACCTCCTCAGTTTTTCGATTTGGTTTTTAATCAAAAGATGAAGTGTGTATGAGTTGTTATAATAGGATCGTGAGAAGTGAGAATGTCGATCGTAATGTTGAACAGGAAATTGATGTGTAATGTTGGTTTTTAATCTAAAAGTGATAACAGCCCATAAATTCTGAACATGAAATTCTATATCAGTATATGTTTTATCAATTTTACTGTATCTTCTCTTCAGGTATGATAGAACGAAGTTCTATTATGATCGATAGATTCTAAACTGTAAAACAAGAACAATAATGTAAAGAATACGAGAATGGCTCAAACGTTGTCGAATGATTAACTTTAACACCTCAGAAGAGCTCGATTAAGAACTTCGACTGTAGAGGTGTTTAGGGTTCCAATACAACTATTAATTAGAACGACAACCTCAATACTATACATGCATGCACTATAAATAGCTTAACCCTAATTAATAATCCATGGATGGATAGGACCAATCCAGAACTCAAAATAAACATGCAAATTAAGCCCAATGACGCAACACACACTAACCCAACAATCTCCCCCTTTGCGTCAATTGAGGCGAGAAGTTAGTTCGGTCTTGCAGCAGAAGACTTCTTGACCATCTTGAATACCTTTGGTATAATAGCTAAAAGAGTTTGTCGGAAAGTGATAAACCACCGAAGCATGTCTGTGAAGTACTTCTTGTCAGCAGCACTATTTTGCTTACACCTATTCACCAAATCAATGATATGTTCCAAATAGGACGTGGAAAACAGATGTTTATCATCGAGAGCAAACACAAATTTATCTCCTTCTTTCCTTGTAAACATCACCGTTCGGTACTTTAAATCAATCACTCCCAGCTTCATTCGGTTTGGATCCTGAGCTTTCCCAATCGGTTTGACAGTTGGTCTTTTTTGCAAAACAGATGAGATTTCTTGATCCATCAAGGCGACTTCATGAATATAAAAAGCAATCATTCGCTTAATATGATCAATAATCGGCTCATACTATTCTGGATTGGTAAGCAGGATGTTGTTCAGCAAAATCCAATCATGTGGATTCAGATTTGGCAGACCGACTAGAGAAATGAGCTCAACCAATCCCTCTGATCCTCTTGTTACTTTGAACTTCATGTTGATGAATTTCCCAGCAGAAGTCGGTCTCATAACCTGCACAGTGGTAATCTTTTTAGCACTCCAGGTCAGATGTTGAGGCTGAGCAAATTCCATGTAGTAATCAACCAAATCCCTATCTGTTTTCGGATCTGGTGAGGGAACAACGACTATTGGTTCAAAACAGTGAAAAACAAAAGCTTTCCTGGTGATAGGCATGTCAAACTGGGAGTCTCTAGAATTCTCACAGTCAAATGAAGCGATTGGTTCAAGCCAATGCGTGCTTGGAGAATCTATAGCTTCTTTTATCATCTGCTCCAACGTCCATAATGGAAAAAGTACTTTGCGACTTTCCAATAGGTCGTGAGCTTCCTTTTGCTTTCGCTCCTTCTCTTGAGCTTCTTTAGTTAGACGAGAGTTTCCATCCAACTCTCTGTCTCGCTTTCTTCTATTGAGAGCAGCGTCATCATTCTCTTCTTCTTCTTCCATGATCCCTTTACCCTTGTCATTTTTACCAGAACCTGAAGCTTCATTACCCTTCGGTTCTGTATTATCTTTTGTTTTCGATGGTTGCTGAGAAGATTGTCTCGGTTACTCTTCTTTATTTTTATCTCCCCCTTGTTGCGGAGTAGCACCCGACTCCGGAACACCCGCAACTCGGCTCAACAAATCAAGACCGGGATGTAGTTTTTCAGTAAGATGCCTCCGAATAGTGATTGTAAGGACCGAATCATGAGCATCCAGGATATTGGATAGAAGATCGTGGACATCAGAAACATAGCTTTTCATAGCAGTTCGCTCAGACTTAAGCTCATCAATATCCCTTTGAGCTTGATTCAACCGAACAACCTTAGTCTTGATCAACTTAGTCTGATGAGCGAGCTCATCCATTACTCTGCTTTCAAATGCCAATTCTTCTTGTAGTCTGTCAAGACGAGAAGCAACCGATGATTGAAAGGATGCTTGATCGGCTTGAATACCAGAACGAATTTGGTTGAACTTCACTTGTTCATCCTGAAAAGACTTTGACAAAGACTCGATTGTAGCATTTACCTTATGGGAGTTAGTTTCGGCTGGTCCTTGAAGAGATTCTAGAAAAATTCTGGCATCATGAACCAAAGATTTAACTTCATCAACAACCTTCTTACTTGACTGAGCCGAAGCTTCAACATCATTTTTCGCATTTTGAATCGAAGATTCATGTTGGTTAAGTACCGTTTCTAGAATGGCTTTAACAGCAGCCTCAGAATAACCCGATGAAGAAGTAGAGGATGAGGCAATAAGGGTGTCAAGTTTATCATTTAAATCTTTCAAATGTCGCTTTGTCACAGGAGCATCATCATCATCATCGCTCTGGACGCGATAAGGGCTGTAATAAGTGGATTCGAAGTTGAGATCTTCTCCGCCCAAAACAGTGTTTGAATCGGTTGATAGTGATGGTGGCAATGAAGGTTTGATGTGAAAGGTAGGTGCCCCCGTATCAGATATGTTGACACTTGGTTCGGTTGAAGCGTGGGAAATGATCGACGGTGGAATGGGAGCACTGACTTGTGGAGCAGTAGTAAACCTTGATGGACATGGGGCTATAGTAATTGGAACCGAAGTTTGAGGCGATGAAGGAGGAGATGGAACAGAATCATTTAATAGTACCTCATAAGTAGGAGAAGGAGGAGGCGAATGACGTCCCTCAGCATCAGAATGAACATCCTCAGTCTCATCATCACTAGAGTCATCACGGGGATGATCTGAAGGATTGTAATCAGAATCACTTGTCGATGGAGTGACCGGTTTCCTTGCTGTCTTCTTAACCTTGCGCCTTTTCTGAACATGTGCTGCAGCTTTCTCAGGCTTCCTCTTTTTCGAGGCAGCGGCCTTAGAGGATTGACTTTCTTGAGTAGCTTTCTTTGAATCATTGCATTTACCCCTTTTTGCTGGTTTATCAGCATCTTCAAGTGATCGCTTCATCTCCGGAGTATACACCCTTGGACCAGACGGAGGACTTTCCTTGTAGGCAGCAATAATCAAGCTTGTAGCAGGAACATATCCATACATAGATTCAGGAATTGAACCCACATAGGAAAATCTTGAAGAATCAACGATGATGATCTTCGTCGTATGAAGCGTGGCGATCGAAGACATTAACCAGTCTGCCATTACTGGAACATTAAACTTTGCCATGGCCCAACGAGTAACAAAACTTTGCCATGGCCCAACGAGTAACAATCGACCAAAAACATGCACACGAAACATCAGAGTGACGTGAAGAATTGTTCAAACTCTGTACCAGTTGAGACCATAGGATAGAACCAAAATCCAGATTCATACGTGTGTAAAGCCCATAGAATAAAACCATAAAACTTTTGCTAGAACCGTCGGAGACTGCAACTCTTTCAGCGAAACTCTTGACAAGAAGAGTAAAAAGACCATTCCATTGAGGAAGAAGGCATGACTTTTTAAACTTGGTAACTGTGGTCAAAATATCTGTGCAGCCTAGATCATAGAGCATCGAGAAAAGAGGTGACATAGTAGTCGAATCAGGGTTCACCATTGTTTCTTCATAAGGAAGCCCTAGTAGAGAAGAAAACCTGACCTTAGACACAGAGGTCTTGTGATTAAATATCTCGAAGAAAATCCTCTCCTGTTTCTTGTCTTACATTGTTGTGGTGTAGACTTGAGCTAATAGGGACATTGGCATTGTTTCAGCTTTCGTCAATGCCATGACGAGTGGAGAATATTTAAGGCATTCAACCACATGGAGCATGTAGGCATCATAGAGATAAGGATCAAGATTGATAACGAGATTTTGATTGGGCTTAATCGTCAGCAGTGTGGAGGAAGCTGTTTGATCTTGAACTGATTAAGAATCCGCCATTGTTGATTCACAAGAGGATGAGGAAAAGTAGAGAAAGACAAATCGCCGATATACTTTGAGAAAATTTAGAAGTGGTAAAGATTCACCTTGAAGATGAAAAACCTTTTATACCGTTACTTGGAGAGAGAAAAATCAGGGATAATAATGACTGAATCTCTAAAAAGCCGCCATAAAAAGCGGGATTTGACAACCATTCCCTAAAAAGATATCAGGCGGCGTGAGTGATTTTTGACGTTCCAAATTCACACGCCCAAATTTTACCTCATAACTAGGATCAAATTCTTATCCAATTACCGCCTCAAATTCGTTGATGACTCATCATTTTACTTCATATTTGTAGCGATAGTGTTCGGTCTGTAAAAGAGGGCACATGTACAACATATGAAACCAAACTAGTAATCGGGAAAAATTACCATTAGTAAACTGAACCAGACTTGGGAAAATCACGTGGATTCTCGTGCTAGAGAGTGCCAAAAGAAAATAAATAAAGCAAAGTGTGTTTGGGATGTGAGTGATGTCTTATTAAGACATGAAGCAGAAGATCTCGGGCACGAATCTCTACCTTCAAAGTCAAGAGATACTTGAAGTGCTTGTGTGGTTCCCCGATAAAATACGATCAAATGTTTGTTAAGAAACATTGAAAGGCTTCTTTTCAAATATGGGATTTAAAGGGTAGGTTACCTTCAACCGAACTTCGCTACTCAAAATAAGACCAAAAGTTTGGCGAAGTACTTGTGAGACCAATGTGGTGTATTAAACAAGTAGGTAGGATATAATATGTAGTGATAGGACATTAATTTGAAGTCTCAAAAACAAGAACGAAACTGGATCTTTTGGGCAGAAATGTCTTGGTGTTGGACAATTTCATAAAGATCACTCAAAAATAAAATGAGACTTTGTAGGGTAACAAGTAACAACTTGAATAGTAAATATTCACCGTCAATTCATTGTTGGTGTTGGATTTTGGGTCTCACTTTGCACGTGGTGTACGTATCTAAGATCATAAACTCAAATTTTGTGTAACCATAAACCTGATTGGTAATAGCTGAGAGTCTCAAGGTTTACTTTGATGGAACGAAACTTAATGGAGAAAACAAATGAGGTGGTTAAAGAACCGAAAGTACCTCTGCTATATAAGAATGACAAAGCAGAAAACTCTTAACCCATATGATAAGAGTAAGGTAGCTCATGACTTGAGTGAATTTAGTAGCCTAATTGGGAAGAAACGATATGTATGGATCGAATCATTAAGGCTTCACTCAGAGTCTTGGAGGCTTCGGTCTACATACAATAGCATGCTTCTAGGGACACTTAACTAATATAAAGATAAAAGTGTTATACCTGCCCTCGCTCCACTGCATGGAACTTCGTTGTTCTTGAGACCTAATAAGAAAAAGAAACCACACGAAATACAAAAGGAAAAGATTTTTGGGTTTTGGTAATGTTTGAAATAAAAAAACATTGTTTTTGTATTTTTGGAATACTGAAAAATAATAAAAACAAAAAATAAAATATTTTTGTATTTTTGAATTTCTGAAAAATAATAAAAACCGAAAATAAAATATTTTTGTATTTTTGAATTTCTGAAAAATAATAAAAACAGAAAGTAAAATATTTTAGAGATGTGAGAAAAAGGATGAAACAAAATTTACATGATATACAACCGAAACCTGACCTTAGAAAAGATGAAGCAAAATAGACCGAGCGATCGGTTCATTTCGGTTCCCTAAAATTCAGGAACCGAAATAGACCGAGCGTTCGGTTCATTTCGGTTCCCTAAAATTCAGGAACCGAAATAAACCAAGCATTTTCTCTATTTCGCTTGTCTAATTTTTAGAGAGAAGTAAGGCGTTTCGGTACCGACTTTGCTTCCATCATTCCCAAGCCTTGTAATATTCTATTAAAGCTTGCTTCTGGTAAGGCCTTAGTAAAGATGTCAGCCAGTTGATCAGAGGACCGAACGAAATGAACTTCCACATTACCATATTCAACGTGGTCCTTGATGAAATGATATCGTAGTGAAATATGTTTAGCCTTGGAGTGTTGCACTGGATTGTGACAAATCCTTATTGCACTTTCTAAGTCACAGTAGAGAGGAATCTTCTTCATACTCAGGCCGTAATCTCTAAGCTGGATTTGTATCCAAATGACTTGTGACGTACAGGTTGCTGCTGCGATGTACTCAGCTTTGGCTGTTGAAAGAGACACACATGTTTGCTTCTTGGACTGTCAACTGATAAGTTTCCCGTCAAGAAATTGGCACCCGCCGGTTGTTCTCTTTCAGTACAGACCACATCCACCAAGATCCGCATCAGAAAAGGCTTGAACAAAGAATCCTGATTTAGCTGGATACCATAGACCGAGAGATGAGGTTTGCTTCAGATATCGAAAAATATTCTTCACATCAATCATATGAGGTTCTCTTGGATTTGCTTGGAACCTGGCACAATAACACACAGAGAACATAATATCTGGTCTACTAGCTGTTAGATACATAAGAGACCCTATCATTTGACGATAGAGGGTCACATCAACAGCCGGTTTATCCAGAGACGGTGTAAGCTTCGTGCCAAACTCCATGGGAACCTTAGTTTTAGAATCTCCCATCATACCAAACTTTTCCAAAAAGGTCTTGGTATAAGATTCCTGGTTAATAAATATGACTTATGGTCCCTGTCTAATATTTAGTCCAAGGAAAAAGTTAATAGGACCCATTGTGTTCATTTCAAACTTAGTCTCCATCAACTTTCTGAATTCAGCCGTTAGGCTGGGATTCGTGGAGCTGAAGATGATTTCATCGACATAAATTTGAACTATCATTAAGTGTTCACCTTCTTTCTTGCGAAAGAAGGTTGGGTCAACCGAACCTTACTTAAATTTCAACATTTTGGGAAAACGAGTTAGAGTTTCTAACCAGGCTCTCGGTGCTTGCTTCAGGCCATAGACAACTTTATCAAGAACATAGCAATGATTAGGAACTTCTCGTTCACAAATCCAGGTGGTTGCTCAACATATGCCGTTTCTTCTAGTTCTCCATTTAGAAACTCACACTTTACATCCATTTGGAAAACTTCGAAGTTTTTGTGTGCTGCATATGCCATAAAGATTCTCACAGATTCCAGCCTTGCTACAGGAGCAAAGGTCTCCTCGTAATCTATCCCTTCTTCTTGACAATATCCCTTCTCCACAAGCCTCGCTTTGTTGCGAATAACATTGCCTTCTTTGTCTAGCTTATTTCTGAAGATCCATTTTAAACCAACCACAGATGCATCCTTTGGTGTGAGAATCAGCCTCCAAACTCGATTACGTTCAAACTCATGGAGTTCGTCTTGCATTGCTTGTACCCAATCAGAGTGATCAAGGGCAGTATTGACCGTCTTCGGTTCAATCTTGGAGACAATCAAATTAAACATGCAGTATTCCACTTGAGAGAATAAAGAATTTTGTTTCGCTTTAAGTTGGGAGCGTGTGAGAACTCGCTCAGATGATTCACCAATTATTTGTATTTTTGGATGATCCTTTGTCCATTTCGTAAGAGGAGGGTAGTTCAGTTCATAAACATGATCCAATTCAGCATTTACTTCTTCTTCAAGTTCTGATTCATCTTCGTCATTTGCATGATCATTCTCTCCCTCAAATGGCGAAGTGTATTCCATATTGGGTTCAAGACTTTCCCCTTCGGTTGTACCATCATTGGTTGTGGTAGAAGTTGAATTCTCCCCCTCGAAAGGCAATTCGGTTGTTTTAGATGCAAACGAACCCCCCCCCCCTTGAATAGAGAGCTATCACCTGGAGGTTTATTGGAGGGTTGAGTTTCGATTGGTGTTGGATGTTCACTTTCCATGTCCTTTGCAGCATCACCGATGATCTGTTTTAGATTGTCAAGTTTGATATCTGTTGCTTTCGCTTCGGAGTTTATTGCCTTCTCTGGTTCATCAAAGTGTAGCATGTACTCTTCAAATAGATTGGAGATAGGAACCGAGACTTGGCATGATTCTGGAAAGATGTCTTCTACAGTTCTTTCGCTTGTTTGAATCTTCTTCAAATAATTATCATCACAAGGCACATAGTAGGTTTCTTCAATCTTCCTGGAACGTTTATTTAAAACCATATATGCCTTCGATGTAAGCGAATAATCAAAAAATATTCCCTCGTCTGCTTTTACGTCGAACTTGTTTCGGTTCTCTTTGGAGTTGAAAATGAAACATCTTCAACCGAACACATGGAAAAAATTTATGTTGGGCTTATGATTGTTCAGAATCTTGTAAGGAGTGATTAAGAATCGCTTGTTAAGAAAGGATGCAGTCGCAATGGCATCTGCCTAGAAATAAAGTGGAAGAGAGGCGAAGCTTAGCATGGTTCAGGCTACCTCACATAAGGAACGGTTTCCCCTTTCAACAATTCCGTTTTGTTGTGGTGTATAGGGTGCAGAAAAATTGTGTGATAGTCCTTTTTCAGCCATAAAGTCTTCATAGTCTTTATTCTTGAATTCAAGCCCGTTGTTGCTTCTTATGTTCCTCACCACCTTTCGCAGTTGCAGTTCCACTTGCCTGATGAATGCTTTCAACTTGGGAATTGCCTCTGATTTCTGTTTAAGAAAGAAAAACCAGGTGAAGCGTGAAAAATCATCTACTATTACAAGAATGAACTTACTACCACCGATGCTTTCGATAGCTGAAGGCCCACATAAGTCGATTGCAGAAGTTCAAGTGGTTCGATGATCTTTGTATTTATTCTAGTTGGATGGCTCTTTCTGCTTTGCTTGCCCATCTTGCATGCTGCACATAAGTGTTCCCTATCAAACTTGAGAAGAGGAAGACCTCGAACATGATCACCAAGCACCAGTTTATTAATGTCTTTGAAGTTCAGGTGCAAAAGTTGTCGGTGCCATAACCAACTTTCATTAGATTTCGCTTTTGACAGCAGACATATGGCTGGTTTTTCGCGAATTGGGTTGAGATTGAGAGGATACATCTCTCCTTTGCGGGCAGATTTTAACAAAACCCTTTTAGTTTGTTTCTCTATAATCTCTGACCCTTCATCATCAAATGAAACTTTCAAACCGGTTCCCACAACTAGTTGAGAAACACTGATGAGATTGTGCTGCAATCCATCCACGTAGGCCACTTTTCGTATTGAGAATTCTCCATTGGTTATCATTCCATACCCTTTGATAGTGCCATAAGAGTTATTTCCATACTTGACACACCCACCATCCTTAACGGACCGAAACTCCCTTAATACTTCCTTTCTTCCTGTCATGTGACGAGAGCAGCCACTGTATATGTACCATTCGTCGTCGAACTGCTCGTCACTAATCACCTGCAAATTCAAGCAGATTTAGGAACCCAAAGTTTCTTGGGTCCTGGTGAGTCTTTTACAGAAAAAGGAATCACAACCGAAAGATCAAAAAAATATGCTTGTTTAATTAATGTGGTTTCGTCTTTTCTTTTGATGGTGTACACTTTGATTTTGTTTTTATCTTGTTTTAATTGTGGTGTCTCAGATGGTTTCTTCTTAGTCCTAGGGTTAGCTGTCATTTTCTTATTATTGACTTCAGATTTTGAGACCAAATTTCCCTTTCCTTTGATATCCTTTTCAGAGTTAGGATAATTGATTTTATGACCAAAACCTGACATTCGGTTATGAACTTTGTCATTAGGACCGAAACTATGCTTTCGGTTCTTAAAGTAGTAAGAGTTGGAACCAAAACTTCCTTTTTGGTTCACTTGACTGTCGGGTTTGTGGTGATTGTACGAAGTCGATTTGAATCATGTCTTGTCACATGATTTAACATTAGTCTTTTTCTTAGTTGGGACAAAGTTAGGATTTTGTGACTGCCAAAACTGTTTTCGCTCATTTAGGTTCTTCATGTATCTTCGGTTTCTTTGTCGTTTTTGTTCGGCTAGTTGCTCTTGAGACTTATGAATGTTGAATTTTGTTCTTGGTTTCTCCTTTTGAGCATCGGAAGATACACTGGATACCTTCCTTGGTTCTTTAGGTATCTCTTTAGTTCCACTTCAGCTCGGTTTGTCAAAACTTGAAGGTTTGTTGATGGGTTCAGCCACGTATCTACCTTTTACCCTCCACGAGGTTCGCTCTGATAAGCCGACAGTTTTGTCTGCGTTATCGATAGGGGCGGACCAGAAATAATCGTCGCACCCTTCAACGTTATCTTTCTCAACCATGGATTTCAACTCCGTCGTTTGTTTCTTGGTAACACCTTCAACAACATACACTTGGTTTGGAATTGTTTGTACTTTCTGGTAGACAATCGCCTTTTCTTTGAGTTTCTTTGACTTGTCCTTTGACAGGCGAGCATATTCAACCGAATTTTTTGACATGAAGGGTTTTTCATTCTCGGTTTCGCTCTTCAGATATTTAGAACAATCAACCACATCTTCTACGGAGATTTCGCTCATCTCACTTTCCTCATCAAATTTAGATGTGTTTTCTACACTTATTTTATGTTGTGAACTTAATTTGGCATTTGACGAGTCAAATTTTTGTATGGTATCAGACTTAATTTTCGACCTATCATTCTCGTCCAAAATATTTTTAAGCATGCTTTTGTGTTCCTTGGAGTCAATAAAGGTCTCAATCTTGTCCACTCCATATTTGTAGGTGACAAAAATCTCATCCGAGGACATTATAGATTCACATTCAGCGATGACTTCATCCTCCTTAGATTCAAGGAAGGTAAAATCATCTTATGAATCGTTTTCCCTATTACACAATCTAAATGAAAATGAGTAATATTCGTATATAAACATTTTGCATTTAAACAAAAAATATTCCGTTGCTTTAAAAACTTTAAATTGTCTCGTTGTAAATAAATAAGTTCGTCCTTAGCCCTAACTAACTCTTACTCCTTCAGCTGTATCCAAATCCTACTCTCCTCACTCTTGGAAGACTCCCTGCTAAGTTGGCTAGTTAGGTTAGAGTTTGCTAGGCGAGTTTGCATGAGACTACCGCTTAAGTTTGAGAATTTGAATTTTAACTCATTTAATTCCTTTTCATAATCTGTTATTGGTATTTTAAGAGATTTAAGGATGGATTGTACCTTCTTGATTAACCGATCACAGTCGTTGATCCTTTCACAGACAGGCTTGGCTGCAAAACATTTGTCTTCATACATGTTTGGTTCCTCCTGCTTACTTTTGGTTGGCACTCCAATAGTCACCATCAAGCATTTCCCAGCCGACTTACCATCCTCCTCTCTAGCCGCATAAGCTTTTCCATGAGTGGGTTTTCGCACTTCTTTGTCCTCTAAATTCGTGGGCCACACTTCGACACCACCGAACTCGTCTTCGTCAACATTTTCCTGCACGATCAAGGCATTCATGGGACTGTTAGTTGCCTTCTTTTTCTTTATTTCTTCAAGCTTTCTCATGTAGTATGCCTCATCATCTTCACCATCCCTTTTCTCAGCCATCTTCTTCAGCATACAATCCTTGGAAAAGTGATTCTTGCCATGACAATAGTTACAATCGTACCCTGAGTCTCCCACAAGCTTGCTTTCCTTCTTTTCATCATCCTTTTGAGAAGTGCTCTTTGTTTCTTCTTTCAGCTTCTCCGAACTATAGCTTCCTTGCCAGTTTCGCTTCTTATTGACATGAAATTTCTTTCGAGCAAACTTCTTTGGGTTTGTGACCATCATCGCATACTCTTCACTGGTTAGATCACATTCTGACATGTTAGATTCTTCCTCTTCATCTGCCACACTTTTTCTCTTAGAAAAAAGGGCCAGAGAACCCATACTCGAAACTACCTTAGCTTCTTTTGTCATTGCGCTTTCATGAGATTTTAGAATGCCTATCAGTTTCGCCAATGAATTGGATTTAAATTGTTCATGAGCTTTCACAGTTGAGACAACCGCCATCCATTCGTGTCTCAGGCCATTCATAAACGTTACTTTCTGTTCGATCCATTTCCTTTCAATACCATGTTTCATCATCTTGCTAAGCAGATGATTGTAATGGTCGAATGTCTGAATGAGTTTCTCTTTAGGTTTTTGTGCAAAAGCTCCAAACTCAGAGAGTCGTAAGGTTTGGATCGGGTGATCTAGATCCTCGTCGGTTTAATATAGTTCTTTCAACCTGTGTGCATGAACTTACCAAACGAAAAGTGTCAGCCTGTAAGGCAAATCCGATCATCCTCAGAGCTTTGATGTTGCATAACAGTTTGTCTTTCTCTTCTTGAGGGATCTTCTCAACGTCCACCAAGAGTTGATTATACTCTTACTGAGTCTTCACTGTTCTATTAATTCCTGAGTGTATAAATGGACCTATCGTAATCGCTTCCCAGATAAGATAGCCATTGTCTTCAGATCCAACAACGTAATCTTCAAAGTGATGCGCCCAAACTTCATAGTCTTGAGTATAGAGAATGGGAACTCTAGTGGTGGATCCAATGATGTTGGAGATGTTGATGGGATTTGTTTCAGAGTTGTCGTGAGACATGATTAGCCTTACCTTAATACTGCTAGAATCAGACCTGTAAACTTGAGATTAGGGTTTTATCAAACACAAGAGTTACCGTCGATAGGAAGAAGACGACTTCTATATATTCGACAAAAGCGGAAACCATAAAGAGTTCTTCAAACAGAAGGAATGTGTATTTGTTACACAGTCTCCTGCTCTGATACCAATTGATAGAACGAAGTTCTATTATGATCGATAGATTCTAAACAGTAAAACAAGAACAATAATGTAAAGAATACGAGAATAGCTCAAACATTGTCGAATGATTAACTTTAACACCATAGAAGAGCTCGATTAAGAACTTCTATTGTAGAGGTGTTTAGGGTTCCAATACAACTATTAATTAGAACGACGACCTCAATACTATACATGCATGCACTATAAATAGCTTAACCCTAATTAATAATCTACGGATGGACAGGCGCAATCCGAAACTCAAAATAAACATGCAAATTAAGCCCAATGACGCAACACACATGAACCCAACAAGGTCTATCCTACATTTAGAAGTTAAGTGTTTATGACTGTGTTATGTAAAATGTGAACGGTGTATCACTGTATCTGTGTATGTGAGGTGTATCTGTGTATGTGTATGTGAAGTGTATCTGTGTATTCGTTTCTATACTTGATGTTCCTCCTGTTTTCATTGTAGGAGAGTTATGCCAGATACTAATAACACCAATCCTTTGGATGTTAATGATGGAATTGATGACTCGGTTGAAGAAATTGGACTGAAAAGTGTATCACAAGGTATTGAGAGTACTTCTACAAAGCAAAGGAAAAAAGGGAAAAAGGAAAAAAAAACTTTAGATGTTTGGAGAAGTTTTGAAATGCTCCCACAAAAACCAAATGAGCCCCTATATTGTAAGTGCAAAAAATATGGGACCAAATATCAGGCAGAAAGCAGACATGGAACAGGGAATTTACGTCGTCATCGAGATTCATGTAATAACTCAAATACAAGAGATATCAGTGAATATATGATTTCTTCAAACAATGGTGTTATGGCTATAAGAAATCCAAAGTTTAGTCAAGAAACGTTCCAAGAAATGGTGACTCATGCTATGGTTAGACATGACTTGCCATTCTCTTTTGTTGAGTATGAAGGAGTTAGAAATTTTTTCAAATACTTGGAACCAGAAGCGAGTCTTGTTTGTAGGAACACAACAAAGTCTGATATCAAAAAATTATATGCTACTCAACAAAAAAGACTCTGTGATGAGTTGCTTAGATGTCCTAGTAGAATATGCTTGACTTCTGGTGCTTGGACTTCAATCGTTACAGATGGTTATTTGAGTTTGACTGCCCACTATGTTGATAGTAGTTGGGTCTTACAAGAGATAATTTTAAACTTTTCCCACTTTCCTCCTCCACATACGGGTGTATCTATAGCCGAAAAGTTGGGTGAATTGATCAAAAGTTTGGGAATTGAAAAGAAATTGTTTTCTATAACTTTGGATAATGCAGCATCCAATGATGTATGTGTTGAGTTGCTTAAGAATCAGTTTCGTTTAATGAATTCTTTGGTATATGATGGCAGGTTATTTCATCTTAGATGTTGTGCTCATATTTTGAATTTGATTTTAGAAGATGGTCTGAAACAAATTGATGTTGCGGTGGAGGAATCTGGAGATTGTGTGAAGTATATCAAGGGATCTACACTAAGAAAAGACAGATTTATTCAAATTTGCTCGCAAAATCTTCTTGACTACAAAAAGGCTTTGGTTCAAGATGTTCCTACTAGATGGAATTCCACTTATAAGATGCTTTCTTGTGCACTTTATTATCGTATTGCTTTTTCTCATTTGAGCTTGAGTGATTCGAACTTTCAAACGTGCCCATCATATGATGAATGGGATAGAGTTGAGAAAATGTGTAGTTTTCTTAAAGTGTTTCATGAGGCAACTCTTCAGTTTTCAGGATCTCTTTATCCTACTTCAAATTTGTATTTCCCTCAAACATTTGGAATACATTTGAAGTTGGTTGAAACGAAAGATAGTCCTGATGAGTATATGAAAAATAGCTACTCAAATGTGGAGTAAATTTAGCAAATATTGGGCTGATTTCAATCTTTTGTTAGCTATAGCTGTGGTGTTTGATCCACGATATAAGTTCTCTTTTGTTGATTTTAGCTATAAAAAGTTGTATTGTGAAGGTTCATCACAATTGAAGAAGGTTGAGGAGGCACTTTTTGCACTTTTTGATGAATACATGCAAGCTTCTCGAGAAAGCAGTGTTGGAAATTTTGGAGGTGGTAGTGGTAGTGGCGACTTTAATTCTCAACAAGCTAGTATTGGAAATGTTGGAGGAGGATCTAATCATAGTATTCTTGATGTAAGTCTGTTTTCATTACATTTGCTATATATATTTTTGTTATAAATATATTCTAATTTTTTCATATTTTATTTAATATAATAGGAGTTTGATGAATACGATAATGATGATATGGATTTAAACAAAAAATTCAATTGCAAGTATATCTTCTTGAGCCGAGAACTAAAAGAACTTCTTCCATTAACATACTTGAGTTTTGGCAATCTCAACAGTATAGGTATCCAGAATTAGCTAAATTAGCTATGGATATACTTTGTGTTCCCGTTTCAACAGTAGCATCTAAATCAACTTTTAGTCTCGGTGGAAGAGTTTGAATAAATATCGAAGTTCCATGAAGCCTGACATTGTTGAAGCTGTAATTTGTAGTAGGGATTGGTTGTTTGGAGAAAAAGGTAGTATTTATAATTTATTGTTTACTTATATCAACTATTATTTTGTATTTATTTTTTTATCTTTCTTATCCAGTTGATACTCATGTTGATATCGATAAACTAACTCAAAACTTCATGGATATGAACATTCCCGAAGACAAAACAGAGGTCACAAGTTCTAATAAACTTTAAGTCGACGTTTGGTGAGTTATTTTTAATGACAACTATACATTTTTATAATTTTACTTGTGTCTGTTTTAACGTTGGCTATTGTTTCTACTTGAAGGTTGAAGTTCGTCATAAAGAAGAAAATGGTGTTGGACAGTTAACTTTGTTTTTTGGGAGAAAAAATCGGAATTGTGGCTATTACTTTAGCACATGAATTATCTATGTTTGTATTAATGTTTAGTTTGAACATGTTTCTATGAATGTTTTTAATTTTCATTTGGTTGTTTAAGACTTTAAGACATAAGTAGTTAAGTGTCTAAAATTCAGATATGTTTGCATCAACCATCAAGAATTTATTCATGTTTAATTGTTAATTTTATTTATGGAATCTGACCCACGAACCCAAATCTAACCCACAAACCTGCCAACCTATGAACCCGTATAAATAAATAGGTTTGTGGGTCATATATGGGCTTATGTTCCAAACCCGCCAACCCGCGACCTGTATATTTAAATGGGTCGTGTTTGGGTTGGCATATTTTTACCCGCCAACCCGCGACACGCCAACCTGAACACGGCATGATTTCCAGGCCTACTTAAAATGTTCCAAGACCGAAATGTATACGTTTTTCGTACTTAAAGTTTGTAATATGTTTTTTTAATTTGCATAAAACTTTTTTATTTTTTGTTAGCCCCGTAAACCAAAATGTATTCTTAATACCCTATGTCAGTTATTATAACCATGCTAGCGAATAGTTGGCCTGTGACGACGTTCTTCAGGCGTCAGAATGTTATGACATTTGTTATCCCAGACCTTCCAATCTAACTGTAGCTAACAGTTTAGGTGCGGGATTGTCAGTCCCGTATAGATCTATACACAAGCATCACGCTCTCCCTACAAGAGATTCTGGTTTATAATACAGGACTTATGTTATGTACTTAAAAGTACGGTAAAGCCAAATGTCTCACAAAATTTGTATCAACAGGTTTACGTATAAAAAATCCATTTTTCTTATAAATGTATGTGTTACCCTTTCATAGTGTCAAAATAGTGTGAATATTCCATAAACTATACCTATTATAGTTTGTAAATGTATGTTCCGTCGAAATGAAAACTTTTATGTATTAACGAATTTGCATGTAAAAGTTTGTAATTTTGGTAGTAATGTTATTTTATGTTTATATATATATATATATATATATATATATATATATATATAATGCTAGAAAACATAAGCAACAGTTTGTAATTTAACACAATTTTCCTTGTGTTTCACTTGTATTCCCCCTTAAAACATAGAAAAACTTTGGAAAATATAGGGTTATGAACTCACCTTATCTGTATTCGCGGTTTGATAACGAAGTGACAGTCATGATCCTTATGTTACGAACACTTGAAGATGATTGAATCCTAAGAGTTTTAACATATACTAATGTGTGAATAAGATGAACTAATATGAAAATGTTTACATAAACACTAGATCGTAAGAACTTACAATGATTCCTAAGGAAATAGCTTGAAGAATAAAGCTCCATGGGATGTTTGATCTTTGAGTTTGGAAGGAAATGAGGCTTGATATTTGAGAGAGAATTTGTGAAGTGTGAATGTTTAACTATGAATGAGGAATGGTTCTAATTTGTGTATTATATAGGATATAAGAGATAATGAAGTGACACTTACATTGGTAAGTGTAATATATCACTTTGGGAAGATAAATATCCAATCAAGTGGCACCATGTCATTATATTTAAAGGAGATTTCGGCCCTAAGAGGGTGATTTCGGTCCTAGCATGACCAAAATCATCATAAATACTTTTCACAAATTAGATTTCGGTCCTAACTTCAGCTAAGGAGGAGATTTCGGTCTTGATATGCTTGCATGAAGGGTTTTCGGCCTTAGTGGGCCTTAGATAGGTGATTTTGGTCTTGGCTTCATCCCAAAAAGGTGATTTCGGTTCTATGGTGACCGAAATCCTATTCTTTGTGGGGTACTAGGCTTAAATTATAAAGTAATGCTTTAGTTTCTTGATTTATGTTCCAACTAATTGGCTTTGCTTGGCCAGTAAGTGTTTACTACAAAGATGATTTTCAACATGTATATATTTTTAATCATACCAATGATGACCTCTTGGCTTTCAATGAATATTATTTCATCAAAGTTACATAGATATGCATTGTGGGTACACTTATACACGAGACCCCTTAGACTTTGTTTGACCCAAAATTTTCTAATTGTCACAAGATCTACCGCATACTCAATATATCATCAAACAGTACATAAAATGATATCAAATCAATGGGCCGACTTTGGTGCCTTCGACCCGCAAGTACAGTGAGGAAAACTCACCTCAATCAGAAGATAGAAAATCTCACACCCAAGTCTGCTGCACAACGGATCCTCATGTTGAACACATTTAATACCAACCCTAGTTACTTTCTAACGTTAAGCACATAATCGTGAGGCCTAATAATAGCCCAAGTCCAAACTAGGCCCACTAGTGACCAACCCATCTAGAGAACTCTATGTCCCAAATGTTCCAAAATGGCCTCAAGTCAATGGTCCAAACTCCAATAGTTGACCCTCACGTCGTGACCAACTTAGCTCATGGTCACGTCGTGAGAATTAACTTGAGCCGATCCCAAGTCAGCTGGTCAACTTAGCCAATCAACTCGCCCAATCTCGATTCCAATCATTGTCACGTCGTGGCCACATCCTGGGTTAAGTCGTGACTTAATCTGGACAAAACAGTTGGGATGGCAAGCATTCTCACGACGAGACAGGCTTGTTCCTCACGTCGTGAGCACTACATTGGCCAGCTTTGAGCATTAAGCTATTATTCCTTTCAGCCAATACTTGGGACTTTCCAGAGAGTCTACCTTACCCAAAGCATGATAAAAATCATAGCTTTTTCGTTATGCATGTCAAATGCATGACTCAAACACTCACTAGGTCAAAATAGGGAAAAATTAGATCAAGACTCTTGCTTGGAGTCTAAAACTACTCTAAAACTCAAGTCCAAAGATTATGCTACAGAGGATGCCTCAATGATCTACAAAGTTGCCAACTTTATGGATCCCATGCATGAAATCCTTCACAACAATGCAAAAAGGAGCTTAACACTTAGATCTAGCATGCAAGAGGTAAAATGGATAGAGCTTTATGACTTACAATGGTCTAAAAGCTCTATAAAAAGGTAAGGTAGAAGTTGGATTGCCAAGAGGTAGCTCCACCAAGGTCTTCTTCCACTTCAAGGAGTCAAAAACCACCAAAGAGTGCTTCAATGTCACTAAAATGGCTAAGGACCTCAATTTGGTCGATATTAGGTTTTTCAGGAGGCAAGAGAGTGAAGGAGGCTAAGGATGGGCAACCCTATCCCTCACATTCCATTAAATACCTGAAACATTAGGGCTTTGGTCATCAGACCGATCTCACGTCGTGAGACTCAAAAACACGGGTTGATTATTCAATGGTCACTCACAACATGACCACCATCTCTCACGTCATAACCCTCATCCAAAAGCTATAAATTAATAAATAAGTACCTCCAAGACCCGGTGTTATAATTCTCCCCCACTAGAATCAGACTTCATCCTCAAAGTCCACTTCTACAAATAACTCAGGATACTTCTATTTCATCTCCTCCTCGCGCTCCCACGTCCATTCTGAACCCATTCGGTGCAGCCATTGCACCTTCACTAAACCCACCACCTTGTTTCGTAAGGTCTTCATCTTCTAGTCAAGGATCGTCATCGGTCTCTCAATGTAATTCAGGTGCTCATCCACCTAAATATCTCCTAATGGAACCATTGCAGAATCATCAGCTACACACCTCCAAAGTTAGGAAACACTGACGGTACTATGAATCTGACTGAGCTCCTTAGGCAAATCCATCCTGTAATATACCTTTCCAACCCTGGCAATCACCCGAAATGGCCAAATGCACCGAGGCCCCAACTTGCTCCTCTTCCTAAAGCGTATTACACCCTTACAGGGTGATTGCTTTAGCAAAACCATGTCACTGACCTGGAATTTGAACTCAGATCGATGCATGTTTGTATAACTTTTCTGCTACTCTGTCGGTCTGAAGGACTACCTCAGTCCTTCCTATGACTTGGTGACCAACCTCTCCCCAACATAGTGTGGTATGAAACTTCCTCCCATAAAGACGCTCGAAATGCGGTGCACCAATACTGGAATGATCACTATTGTTGTAACAAAATTTAACTAGACGAAGACAGGAGTCCCAACTCCCACCAAAATCAATCACACAGGCTTTCAACATATCCTTGACTGTTTGGGTGGTCTACTCACTCTATCCATTTTTCTATGGATGGTAAGTTGTTCTAAAATGCAACCTCGTACCTAGTTCCTCATGAAACTTTCGCCAAAAATGAAAAGTGAATCAAACGTCCTGATCTAAAACAATAGAAACTAAAATACCATGTTGTGCGACAATCTCCCACACATAAACATCGGTCAATTTCTCGGCCGACAAGCTCTCTTGGATAGCTAAGAAGTGGGAACTCTTGGTTAAACGGTCCACAATCACCCAAATCACATCAAACCCCTTAGCAGTCCAAGGAAACTTGTTGATGAGATCCATGGTGATATGTTCTCATTTCCACATACAAGTGATGCTGCCAAATCTTGAGAGCAAACACCACTGCTCTAGCTCCAAATCATGTGTCAGATATTGGACGTCATGTGGCTTCAGCTGCCATGAAGCATAGGCAATGACTCTCCCACGATGCATATGTTGGATTAGTGTCTAAGCCGTAATTGTATTTGGTAAATACTTGACCCGGTTGTGCATGGTCCTTTTAGGTTGCCTTCACCGAAGCAACATGATAGGATGATTTATTAAGAAAGAGGTTATTATGATTTATTAATATTTTATATGAATAATATATTAATGGAGAAATCATATAATTAATTTAATATTAGACACGAATTAATTAAGAAATTAATTCTATGGCTAAAAGACAGTAATTTAATGACAAAGACTTAAACTGTCAAATGTGTGATAGTTGAGTATTGGGCTGAAGAGCCTCTTGGACTAGGCATGGATGAAATTAGGATGTGTGCATCCATAATTTTGGCCCTAAGGCCTTATTCCAGAAGCTTTGTTGGATAGCTTAAGGCCTAAGCTGTCCATTAGGGTTTAGACTAAAACCCTAGCTACTCCAATATAAATAGGACCCTAAGGCTTACAATTTGTGGCCAATTGAAACCCTAGAAAGATCATAGCCAAAATTATACCTCTTGCAACCTCTCTCCAAGATCATTCTTTTGCTATTTTTGTTTGTAAGCCATTAGAGGAGTGACAATTGTGACTCTAATCTTCAAAGACAATAAGATTCAAGCAAGCAACAAGAGGTAATTAATCATCTAGATACGATTTGTCACATTAATTTCAAATTATACTCATTAGATCTAGGGTTTGAAAGTCTTGGATGAATGCATGCACAATTAGAGAAACCTAGATCCAAGCATTAGGGTTTGCATGAGCACATAGGATGTTCTTTTGGCTCAAACCCATCAGTGGTATCAGAGCTTTGTTTGGTATCTATTGTATTGATGCCTTGTTTATTCATTCATGCTTTAAAATCGTTTTTTGGGCTAACTGTCTGATGAACTCGACGAGTTCTAATGTGGACTCGACGAGTTTAGCTGTTAGATAGAGAGATTTTCGGGATTTCTTGTTGTTTTGCTTAAGGATACTTACCTAAATCATTTTAGACTAATAAAATCCGAATTTTATTACTGTTTTGTGAATATCCTTAACAAAACAAAAGATAATTGCCAATTTTTTGAATACTAAATTCATTATTTGATAATATTTGATTATTTGAATTTACTGTTGAATTATCTTGTAAATTAATTGATTAGGTCAAATTTAGATAATCATTAAATTAATTTTTTAATTTAAAATTATTTTCTATTTGATCCTTTATGTTTTGAAAAGTTCAAAACTTGTCCTCAAGTTTTAAAATTTAAATTTTTGATTAAAAGTTAATTTAAAGTATTTAAATTTCAAACCCTAGAATTTTACAAGTTTAAAATTCAACCTTATACTTTATAATATTATAAGATTAATATATATATATATATATATATATATATATATATATATATATATATATATATATATAACTTAAAATGCTAGTCTTACTGTTAGTAGACCTCATTCACGAAGCCAATCTATAAGGGGGTATAAGGTTATGGCCTATAAAATGGCCATTTAATGGTTGTCCACTCTCACCCACCGCTTCCTTGATTGGTGGAGGGTCGTTAGCCGAACGGGTAGGATAGGGCAACCCTTTCTCATTAATAAGTATAATGAATTATAAAAGTAACTAAATGTTTTTTTTTAATTCTCAATCATAGTTACTTTAGGCAAAAGTGAATCGATGCATTTCCATGAAATTACAATTCGTACCCTTGCTAAGACGTTAGTGGAGCCTGTGTGGTTAAACGACACACTAATTGGTTTCTAAGAAAAGGTGGAAATTAGGTGACTCATTGTTTGTCGTAGTTCGATAGAGCGTGTGTGGTTAACTGACACATCAAATAGGTGACTGTAACAATGAGAGCACCATGTACATTTGCATGGCTATTTACACCCGCTTTGTGATCCTCGGCATCCCACTCAAAAACTAGAGGGGCATATAGAGATTTAAACATGCCATTGAAAAGTTTAATGAATCTCAAAAGATCTAGGAGTTTTCAATACATTTAAAACTTAATCTCTTTTTCGTTTTTCATGATGGAGAATTAGTGAATTGCCATTCACTTACCTTCAAATTATTTGAATGTTAGATTACGGCATCCCTTTTCTAACATGTAAATAATGTTGTTGGATCCTAGCCCTACTTTCTCATTTGGGTGTTTAATTAGAGATTAATTTCTAATCAAACTTTGTTATTTTCCTTTTCAGATGTTGAACATGAACAACAACAACGCTTCCGACTCGAATTCCTCCATCTCATTCTCACTCATGAACTTGTGTACGAGGGTGATATTTGACGGAAACAATTTCAATGATTGGATCTGTAACATAAAAATGGTTACCCGTTACGAGGACAAAGAGTATTTCCTTGACAAGGAACTGAAGGAAATCGACATGAAAAATGCCACTCCCGATGAGATCGTTTACTTTGAGGCCCACGAGCGTGATGCCATGAAATTCCATTGCATCATGCTAGCGACAATGACTTCCGAACTCCAAAAGTCCTATGAGGACATGTATCCCTGTGAGATGCATGAAGACCTGCTGCACCAGTACCACCAGTTGTGAAGATTAAGTCTATTAGGTTGATGCTGGCCATTGCTGCATTTCGTGACTAGGAAATATGGCAGATGGATGTCAAAACCGCTTTCCTTAATGGGAAGTTGGCTGAGGATGTTTACATGGCTCGGCTAGAGGGTTTTGTGAATGCGAAACATCCCAATAGAGTGTGCAAGCTTGAGAAGTCCGTGTATGGACTGAAACAAGTGTCTTGCATATGGAATCTTTGTTTCGATGAGAAAGTCAAAGAGTTTGGGTTTCTACGAAGAGAGGATGAATCATGTGTATATGTCAAATCCAGTGGGAGTATAGTTAGCTTCCTCGTATTGTATGTTGTTGACATACTACTCATTGGAAATGACATCCCGACATTGCTGGAAGTCAAGTCCTGGCTCGGGAAGTGCTTCACCATGAAGGACCTCGGAGAGGCTTCCTATATTTTAGGAATAAGGATAGTAAGAGACAGAAGTAAGGGACTAATAGGACTTAGTCAGAATACTTACTTGGACAAGGTACTAAAAAGTTTTAGTATGGAGAATTAAAAGAAGGGAGAGTTACCGATCCAAAGTAACTCCAAGTTGAGTAAGACTCAAAGGCCGAGTACCGAAGTCGAGATAGCAGAAATGAGCCGAGTACCACACGCTTCCATAGTTCGCTCGATTATGTATGCTATGACTTGTACTCTCCCTGATGTTGCCTTTGCTCTGAGCATGGTCAGCAGATATCAAGGGAACCCTGGCAAAGCACATTGGACCGCCGTCAAAAACATTCTTAAGTACCTTTGGAGGACCAAGGAATGGTTTCTATTTCTCGGTCGAAGTGATGACTTAAAGGTGCAAGGGTACACTGACGAAAGTTTTCAGACCGACAGGGACAACTACCGTTCGCATTCGGGCTAGGTCTTTACCCTAAATGGAGGAGCAGTGACTTGGAAAAGTTCCAAGTAGGAGACTGTAGTTGATTCAACGTGCGAATCAGAGTACATTGTAGCAAGCGAAGCATCAAAGGAGGTAATATGGTTGAAGAACTTCATTGGAGACCTTGGAGTTGTGCCAGACATAAAGGAGCTCCTAAAAATTTCCTGTGATAATGAAGGAGCGGTTGCCTTGACCAAGGAACCGAGGGATCATCGGGTGGAAGAAGGACTCATCGATATGTCGATCTTGACATATCGACAAAAAATATCACTTTATTCGACATCGGGTGGAAGAAGGACTCATCGTAGTAAAGAGGGTATCGTCAGAGGATAACCGGCAGATCCACTTATGAAGGGACTGAGCAGGGTTAAGCACTTGCAGCACGCTAGGAGCATCGGGCTGAATGACGATATTAGTTTAGATTAGATAGTTTAGAAACATGTAATAGATAAATTGTAATTAATATTTGATGATTAAATAAAAGAGTATTATTTATTAGTATTGTTACTATCTTATGTTAATTATTTACCTATTGTTTCACTTTGCATGTTTTGACTTCCTGAATAATGGGATTATTCGAACCGTCTACAGTCGTTCATATGTTGGAACTAGGTATGAATGAAGACTGTCATGAATTGGTGTGTAGATTGTCTAAAGTGTATTAGACACAGCAAAATATTGCTACAACGTTCATGAGTGCTTATAAGTTTGATTTGAGCATTGGAATAAACCCACGCTTGCTGGAATCACTTCATGGAATTTATCTCGAGTGATCGCAAGACGATAATATCATATTATCTTAAAACCTAGATATATGGTTTATTGTTTGCTAATTAGTTATACATTGATAATGCATAAACGCATCAGTAACATGTTGTTATAAAACACAATGTTGTGTATGATTTGATTAATGGATAGTAAATGCATATAAGTCGAAATTTATCTGTTCCTTTTGTCCTAAGAGGGTAAAAGCGATATCAGGGCCTCTCGATGATTTGGTTTGACTTATCTGTCGGGCGCGGTCAGGACTGAATATATATGTTCAATTAAGTTCTATGTCAAATGAATCAGAGATCGAGAAACAAACTGTTGAAAAATAAGAATGACTATCTTCCATGTAATTGTCCACACGATATCTAGAACGGAGGACTATACGATCCCTTATCTAAAGGACAGGTTACTGATAAGATCAGAGTTTGACAACGTCTTTGAGAGCTACGATTGCTAATCGGATTGTGCTTACATTTGTAGTTACTAGACTTATCCAAGTGGGAGACTATTGGATTAGTGTCTAAGCCCGTAACTGTATTTGGTAAATACTTGACCCGGTTGTGCATGGTCCTTTTGGGTTGCCTTCACCGAAGCAACATGATAGGGTGATTTCTTTAGAAAGAGGTTATTATGATTTATTAATATGTTATATGCATAATATATTAATGGAGAAATCATATAATTAAATTAATATTAGACAAGAATTAATTAAGAAATTAAATTTGTGGCTAAAAGACATTAATTTAATGACAAGGACTTAAACTGTCAAATGTGTGATAGTTGAGTATTGGGCTAAGGAGCCTCTTGGACTAGGCATGGACGAAATTAGGATGTATGCATCCATAATTTCGGCCCTAAGGCCCTATTCTAGAAGCTTCCTAAGATAGCTTAAGGCCTAAGCTGTCCATTAGGGTTTAGACTGAAACCGTAGCTGCTCCAGGATAAATAGGATCCTAAGGCTTACAATTTGCGGCCACTTGAAACCCTACAAAGATCATAGCCGAAATTGTGCCTCTTGCATCCTCTCTCCAAGATCATTCTTTTTCTATTGGTGTTTGTAAGCCATTAGAGGAGTGACAATTGTGACTCTAAGCATCAAAGACAAGAAGATTCAAGCAAGCAACAAGAAGTAATCATCTAGATCCGATTTGTCACATTAATTTCAAATTATACTCACTAGATCTAGGGCTTGAAAGTCTTGGATGAATGCATGTACATTTAGAGAAACCTAGATCCAAGCATTAGGGTTTGCATGAGCACATACGATGTTCTTTTGGCTCAAACCCATCAACATCAGCATCGCTCCCAAACCAGTGATGGATGCATCACAAAATACCGCAAAATCTTCCACACCCTTAGGGATGGTCAACACTGGGGCCTCACACAACTTCTGTCTCAGTGTATTAAACACAATCTATTGCTCAGGCCCCCAACAGAATTCCACACCCTTCCTTGTCAGACGAGTGAGGGGTACCACAATCTTGGAGAAGTCCTGAATAAATCTCCGATAGTACCCTGCCGAACCCAATAAAATTCTTATTTATGAAGGAGATTTCAGAACCTCCCACTGCATCATGGCCTTGATTTTGGCCAGATTGACAAGTAATTTTGCGCCTCCTCCAATACAGTCTGCAAGATCCCACCAAAGCCATGCACTCACTCTCGTCCATACTGGGTTAATAACCCATGACTGTGAGTAGCAAACCTGTCAACCTCGCCATTGACTCTCTCATGTTTCCAATTCTCCTTCTTGACTCCCTCGTCCTGAGCCTCCCTAATTCGATCAAGAAGTAGAGAATCAATCGATATTATCATACATAGACTCCTATTAACAGAATTAGCCATATTGTGGCTCATAGCATCAACGACTACATTCGCTTTCCCCAGGCGATACAGGATCTCACATTCATAATCCTTGACCACGTCAAACCACCTACAATGCCTCATTTTCAGATTCGGTTTATCCATGAGACATCTCAAACTCTTATGATTTATGTAGATAGTACATCAGACCCCGTACAAGTGATGCTGCCAAATCTTGAGAGTAAACACAACTGCTCTCAGCTCCAAATCATGTGTCGGATATTGGACCTCATGTGGCTTCAGCTGCCGAGAAGCATAGGGAATGACTCTCCCCAGCTGCATAAGCACCGCTCCCAAACCGGTGATGGATGCATCACAAAATAACACAAAAGCCTCCACACCCTCAGGGAGGGTCAACACTAGTGCCTCACACAACTTCTATCTCAGTGTATTAACGCAAACTATTGCTCATGCCCCGAATGGAATTCCATGCCCTTCCTTGTTAGATGAGTGGGAGGTACCGCAATCTTGGAGAAGTCCTGAATAAATCTCTAATAGTACCCTTCCAAACCCAAGAAAGTCCTAATTTCTAAAAGAGACTTTGACACCTCCCACTGCACCATGGCCTTGATCTTGGCTGGATCGACCAAAATCCCATGCTGGTTAACGAGACCCCCCAAGAACAGGACCTCTCATAACCAAAAACTAGCACTTTGAGAACTTGGCATGCAGCTATTCTCGCCTCAAAACCCCTCGAAGCTCTCGAAGGTGCTCTTCATATTGCTCCCTAGTATTGTAATGTACCAAGATATCATCAATGAAAACAATAACTAATCGATCGAGCATCGGCCTTCACACCCGATTCATCAAATCCATAAATACCACAGGCGCATTGGTGAGCCCAAACAACATCACCATGAACTCGTAATGTCCATAACGAGTCAGAAAAGTGGTCTTCTCTGCATCCTCCTCTCTAACCCTCACTTGATGAACCCTGTCCTCAAATTGATCATGGAGACCCAACATGCACCCTGGAACTGATCAAAGAGGCCGTCAATCCGCTGAAGGGGATAAAGGTTCTTCACCGTCAACTTGTTCAACTCTCGGTAATCAATGCACATCCAGTGCGAACCGCCCTTCTTCTTGACGAACAATATCGGTGCTCCCCACGGTGAACTGCTCGGTCTAATAAAATTCTTGCCTAAAAACTTTTGTATCTAAGAGGAAAACTCCTACATCTCAGGCGGTGCCAATCAGTATCGTGCTTCCATCGGAGCCGCACCTGGAACTAAATCAATTCTGAACTCAACCTACCTCTCGGGAGGCATAACGGGTAACTCCTCCGGAAACACATCAACAAACTCTCTAACAACTGGCACATCTGAAACCGAAGCCTGCTTCCCAAATCAAGTATCAAACACATAGGCAAGATAACCTATACAACCATGTTGAATATACTTCCAAGCCCTGGCAGCAAAATAAAAAGCTGACCCAATCCTGTTACCCTCTCCATAGATAACCAGTTCTCCACTACTTTGGGTTCGAACCACAACCTGCTAACCCTTACAAACTATCGTAGCACCAAACTTGCTCAGCCAATCCATCCCTAATATCACACACACACCCCATGCAGATAACAATCAAATCAATCGGATAAGGTACCCCAAAAGTCTCCAAGACATAACCTTGGTAAACCCTGGATGCAAAAATCTTGTGCTCATTGGCGATAGAAACCCGCAATAGACACTCTAACTCCCCAAGAGGCATATCAAATCCCCTACTGAACGTATGAGATAAAAAATATTGACTCGCACCCGAGTCAAAAAGCACAAGAGCAGGCAAAGAGTTCACTAAGAAGGTATCAGTAATGACATCTGAAGCTACCATGGGCTCCTCTGCAGTGAGTTAGAAAGCACAACCTCAAGCCCTCGAGGGCTCCGCCCTACCCTGGCGTCCATCGGTGATCCTCAGAGTGGCTAGTGCTAGAGCCTGCGCCAGCCTAGCAGCAAGCAATGGGTACTAGGCCTGCATATGGCCCACCTGATCACAATGGTAATGAATCATGACGCTCGATAACGGGGCCTACTGTCATTAGTGCTTGGTGTAATGCCCCTCCTTTCCACATTTGTGGCAACCAAATGAAGATCGACAAACACCGTCATCAACCTTGCCACACTTGCCACAAGTTTGGCCCCTCTGTCCTCCAGGCCTCGTATCAACGGGCTTGAACCGCTTTGGCGCAGGCTGTGACTGCACAGGATCCTGCCTCAACTCCCTCGCTTGGAGCTCTATCTCAATCTATTACCTCATTGCGACTTCTTGTAGGTCAATAAGTGTACAATAACGCTCGGTGGACACAAACTGGCGGATATCCTCCTTAATCATACTCAAGTACCGGGTCATCTGAGCTTGCTCAGAAGCAGCAAACTCGAGACAGAAAAGAGCTCTCTTAGTAAACATCTTGGTGATCTCAGTCACAGACTCCGTCCCCTTCCTCAGATCCAGATACTCCTAAACCAACCTCTCTATCTACACCAAATGGACATACCTACTGAAAAATATCTCATGAAATTGCTCCCAAGTCACAACAGCCCTCTGCTTAGGAGTATACGAGCCAATCAACAATCTCCACCAATCCTTCACACCTGACCGAAGAAGGTTCAGGGTGCACTTGACCTTCTGTTCAGCAGGGCAAGAGTAGGTGAACAAATAACCCTCCAAATCAGAAAAGGTAATACTTTCATATACTGTTCTTTGCATATTTCGGACGAATGATGCAATGAAGTCAATTTAGCATAAAGTATTTTTGTTGAATTAAAATAAATGTTTCTCTGTGCAACCAACATTCGTACTTCATAGTTTAAACATTCCCTATCAATATTCACATTTTCAACTGCAAATAGTCTATCCTGCTTCTTTTCGAATTTAACAATTTTTGGGTCTCTAGCAACTGATCGTTCAATTTCTTAGCTTCATTACTAGCAGACACAACAATATTATCGAAGTAAGAAACAATATCATCAAATGTGATTATTTCATAATCATAAGCTTGTAAAGGAATGTTAAAAGTTTCAAGAATAGAGCGTACCTTTGTCATCATTGGTGATTTATCTCCTGATTTGGTCATGAAGCAACGACTAGTCACCAATTCTTCTTCTTCCTTTTCAAACTATGCGAACATGGCCCCATGCCTTGGATTACACATTTCTTCGTCGACAGATCCTGAAGACCATAGCTGATAAGTGACATCTTCCTCACCTTCGCCTCTCGCAACTAACGACATTCCATTCGCTTTTCCACGGACCTCTTCTAAACACTCCACATAGTATGCTTCGTCCTTGATTTTATTCTTCTTTTCATCTTTCTTACGAAGCATACAATCACTCGCCATATGATTAGCCCCATGACAGTAATGGCAATCAATTCCTGAATCTCCTTTACGTTTCTTCTTAACTTTGGATTAATCAGTCTTTGTTTCATTTTTCTCAAACTTTTTATTCTCCTCACCAGCTGACTTATTAACAAAACTTCCTTTAGCATCGGTTTGTTTTATCTTTGGATTAAGTTGTTTCTTAAAAAACTTCTTTACTCGATTGTTTGAGTAAAAAGCAACCGCCTCATCATCCGAATTCATAAGAAATCCTTCTTCAACTGAAATCTCTTTTTTCAACTAACTCTTTCTCAGTAACTTTCGAAACTAGAGCCAAAGGACCTCCCAAACTTAATTTCGACTCTTCTGCCATCTCATTCACCTCTCCTTTATTAGTTTTTAGAAGATTGTACAAGTCATTTAAAGCCGAAGTAACAAAACTTGATTGTGTTTTGACCATCAAAGTAACACTTCTCCATTCCTTTCGAAGACCCATGATGAAAGTAAGGTTGAATTCCATTGTTGACCTTGTAATCCCAAAGCGATTACATTTGTAGATAAGTTCATTCAAGCGATCATAGTAGCTTTTAATTATTTTTTTGTCTTTCTACTTGAATTCCTTCAACTCAACCAAGCATTGCTTAACTAAATTGATCTTTGTTTTCTCACTTCCCTGAAATTTTTCTTTAAGAGTGTTCTAAATATCGTTTGCAGTTTTACAACCACGAACGTAATTGTAAACAACAGGTGGCAAGGCACCTCTTAATTCTCTCATACAACATTTCTCATTGTTCTCTAACCTCGAAGATTGTTCAGAAACAGCAGATGCTGATCCTGATGATCTAATGTTTTGAACATTCAAGGGAGGTTGAGCAGTTCCTAAAATGAAACTCCAGAGTTCCTCGTCCAATCTTTTCAAGTAATCTTCCATTCGTCAGCCCACTGATCATAGTACTCTGGAATCAACATAGGAATCTTCGTAGAAGATCCTAACAAATGAGAAAATGAAGTCATCGTGTTCATGTTGAAATTTTCCATTATCATATGAATATGATTTTTTAGAAAAACATGATGAAATTCAAAGATGAAGAGATGAATTGCTCAGAAACTCAAAGTCGATTAGACTATTACACAATTCGATTACAAAATCAAATCGAAACTGAAGATCAAATATGATTTTCAGAACCAAACAGTGCGGAAACATTTGAGACACAAAATCACGACTCAAAAACTAATGATTCAATTGAAAATCAGATCTTAGCAGTTAGATTCCTGCTCTGATACCAAATGTAGAAGTGAATAATCGAGTATAGGAATTACAATCAGAGTAAACAAGTAAAGAACACGAGATCTAAATAGAATCTGGTTTCAGCTCATATTACTTTCAATGAATAAAGAGTACAAAACAAATAGCGAATTAGGGAAAACTCTACCATCTAAACTCTGAGTTCAGCTCCTATTTATAGGAGGACTGAAAGTACAAAAAAAATACTAAGGCTAGCATTTAGCTTCGACTAAAAGGTGCCTTAGTAAATACATAATGAAACTAACAAAAGCATCTATTAAATAGACTTCGACATATTACAACATATTTTCGACCTTACAATCTCCCCCTTTGTAATAATGTCGAACTTCTCAATTAGATAGAATATGTGCAACAAAATACATCATTCTACAAATCTCCGTATACCAGCTCATAACCTTATTTAGCTCTGCTTTATCACCATCATTGTTCTTTTTGTAGTTATTCATACAAACAATAAAGTTCGTATATTGAGATGTAGTATACCTCTCCACTTCAATTGATTGAAACAAAAACCTTTTAGCTTTCCCATTCTTATCTTTTCCTGTAAATAACAACCCAAATGGATTTAAACATATCTCCCCATCCGAATATTTCTTCACTTCAGCATGAGTCTTCGTCACTTCCATAGCCACTTTCACTTCATTCCCAAGTACAGATGATAATTCGACATCAGTCAAATCTATGCAATCATAGTAATTGTCTATGAAGATTTTAATGTGACCAAGATCTAGTCTCAAAACTTCTTTATCAGTTCCTTGAAGTTGCGAAGCATCCATGTCTTTCAAAATAAGGGTAACTTGAATAAGATCATTCAAGTTCATTATTGGGAAATCAGCAACTGAGAAATCACAAGAAATGTTGTTTTCTCTAACAACATGATAACGAAAGTTCGGTATCATGTTCTCAAAAATCATATCTTTTGTAATACTTAATACCCTTGTGATCTTGATAAGTGACCAAACTTCATCTTGTTCCTTTCCAACAATAGCATGAAACCTAAGTTTCATATGAAGAAATTCATCTTCGTTCTTGAACTTCTCTATCACCTTATACTGAGCTGTTATGAACATCATTTCGTTTATAGGAAAATCAAGTTGATTCATATCAAAATTTTCAATAGAATAACTCTTTCGTGGTTTCTTCTCGAATGCATACATATTATTGTATGACACTCTGGCTTCGATGTTTTCGTAACTATGCAACTTCTTAAGATCTCCCTTATCCATGTGTGGTGGATCATTCTCACGAAGCCTCATTATGCTTTGAATTTGCCTCTATTTCTCCATTTCAGCATCTATCTCCGCCTTTTTCTCTTCCTTTGATTTTTCAATCAAAATTTGTTTTCCTTTATCTTTTTCAGCTTCTGAAGTTTTTGGCTTTGAAGAACTTGAACTCCCTCCTTCAGTTGTTGAACCAATCACAATTCCTTTTAATATAGGTCTTGTTGGGGTTTTGATGGCTTATGTTGCATTGACTTTTGGAACTATTGGAGTTGAAATTTGAGTCGACACTACCTTTGTTGAAACTTGAGTAGGCATCACCTTTTCGACAGTTTTAGGCTTATCTTCTCCTTCTTTAGAAACATTCGAAGTTTTATCCAATTGAACTTTCTTCACTTTTTCTCCCCCTTGCATCCATGTGACAGCAGGTGGGGCACCAGTAGGTAACATATTAGCAAACTTCGAAATTGGAGCCACAACCTTTTGAATAGCTTGATCCAGAGCATGTAACTTCTGAGTTAAAAACTCAGGAGTTTAGAACGAAGTCGGAGCAGGTTTGGACGCCAATTCTTTCAACTCACAAAGTAAAACTCCCATTTTTTCGAAATTTTGAAGATCTTCATTAGTCTTCGCTTCAAACTTGGGAGTTAAAGATTGATACCATTCGAAAACCTTTGTAACTGTAGCCGCTATGGTATCAACATTCAACTTGATTATCGAATAGTTAGAGTTTAGCTAATTCATCTCTTTTGAAACTTCAACCTTCATCTCTTCAAGTTTTCGGTTGACATCTTCTCGGACTGTCTTCACATCTTTAACAAAAAGAACATGACGTTCTTTTGCTACCATATGAAGATCTTTGATTTCAGATTTAAACGAATTAGCTTGAGCTTTGATCCTCAATTCATTATTTTTATCCACAATGTCTAATTGCCTCTGCATTCGAAGCTCCATTGCCTTCAACATAACATCAACTTCTATTCCCGAAACTAGATTCTTTGCTCCAGAATCAGCTTGTGAATGTAAAATAGAGTTAAGTTTCTTGTTCAGAATTTTAAATTGCTTACCAGACATCAACATGTAATCTGGTATATCCTCTTCTTCTGAATCAAAGTGTAAATCATCAAACGTTCCTCTGAAACCTCCTCCATCTGTTTCATCATCGGAATTGGGTTTTGGTGGATTGGGATTGAAAAAGAGTGGTAATTGGCTGTTGTAGAATTTCTTCGAATATAGGTGAGGTGGTGGTTGTTTGAACTTGACTGACAAAAGGTGGAAGTGAAACATCGACAGTTGAAATAGGTGCGAAAAGAGATGGATTAGGAATACCTTGAGTTAACAGTGATTTCAATGTTTCAACACTCATATTAACAAGTGCACCCGTATCAGATACATTTGCAACAATGGTAGAAATTGGAACCTCCTCAGTAACTGGTTTGGTAAGAGCAATTTCGAGTGGACTTGTTGTTATTGTTGGTGAAATTAAGGTAGTGGTTTATGGTAAGGATAGTTTTGGAGAAGTTGATCCTAATGGTGTTTCTGGGACAATTTCACTATCGTAGGATTCTTTACGAACAACCAACTTTCTTTTCTTCCTCTTTTTGACAATATGCTTCGCCACACCCTCAACTCTTCTTTTCTTCAAGGATGGTGATATTGGAGCTGGTATATCACGAGCAATTATCCCTCTGCTATTTATATGTGTCTTTCAAACAGTTGGTGATAAATCATCAGAAGAGTTGCATGATTTTGAGACATCATCCTTAAACGCTCAAAACCCCCTGATTTCGAAGGGATTAATTCTTTTGAAGATTCAGTAATCACCTTCTCCTTAGGCTTTTCAATCTTCCTCGAAACTTTCTCCTGTTCAACAATAACCTTCTTAGGAGACTTAGACTTAACTTTCTTTAGACTTTAGTGAACAACTCCATTAGTAGCCTTCTTAGACTTCTTTGACTTCTTTTATGAGCCTTCATTACAGCTTTGTAACAATACACCAGTTTCAATGGAAGGGTTTACATTCTTCAAATAAGCCACCAAGAAAAAATTTGATGGATCAATCTTCTTAAGAATACCATCGGGAATCCTAGCAACATTTGGGAAAACCTCCAAATCATCTTCCACTGATTTCGGAAAGTGATATTTCATAAATTTTGCTTTAGCTTCATCAACAGGAACTGGAATAGCCTCCTTCTCATAAACATACTGAAGTATCAAACTCAAGTATCGAGCACACGAAATCCCCCCTATGCCACATTCGTGTTTTCCACACTCTTGATAAATTTTTTCCACAGTTGCGTAGTATAATCTACGTTAAGATCATAATATAGACTAGCAACCATTTCATACGCCTCCAATCTTCACTTCTCTAACCCTACACTTCGTCCAGTTAAGCAACGAAGATAAATTCCAAACAAGAAATTCAAGATACAAGGAAGACTTGACTTCTTGAAGTCACTGATCTAGGTGAGAGTCGGCTGATGACCCATCTCATTGAACATAAAAATTATTTGATCAGTGAATACCTTGTAAAATGAAGACGGGTTAGGAATTTCCAGAATTTGAGCAAACAACCGCTTTGTTAGACAAAACCTCTCTTCATTCACCAACTTGAATGTTACAACATCAAGAGCTTTGCTATAGGTAGCAGTTGAACCAACCATTGAAAACCAGGACATCGGAACATCAAAGGCATTGAACATAGCAGTGGCAAGACCTAAATGTTGAAGAGCAACAATCAATATCTTAAGTTCTTCTAGATACAACGAAACGTCAGCCTCAACTTGATAGTTGGTGCATTGAATCTTCATGATTGGTTGAGATGAAACTTCTTCAATAGTGTTTGTTTGAGAAGCAACCATTGATTAGGGTTTTGAGAAAATTCTTTAAGAACAGAGAAATTTTAGGGCTTTGTGATCGTCTAAGAATATGAATGCGTAATTATAAAAGGAGACAATAACTTCCTTTTATATGTATCCCCAATTGGATTCCAAATGGTTTCATTAAAGAGAAAGCCACGTCAATCCTTAAAACTCGCAACACTAGCCATTATAAGCGGCATGTCAGATAAAGTACCTTGAAAATTGGACCAAGTTGCCAAACAGTTACATCAAAAATGTTCGTGAGTACCAAGTGGATAATATCGAAAACCTTAGGCATGGAGGTTAGGGTCTTTCGTTTTTGGGTTTATAAATGAAGTCATATGCTAGACTTGTGACAAGTATAGTCAGTGACAAGTATGCTTTGGAACCTTAGGCATGGAGGTTAGTTGTTTGGCCAGTATAGTCAGTGACAAGTATGCTTTGGAAATTTTTGTTCGTGACAAAGATAACGAATAATACTAATTTTGTAATCATATTCCAAAACAAAAAATTATAGTTGGATCCTGTTGGGAAATAAATGTCGTGGGCTTCAAACATTTGATCAAGACCACTCATAACACAAGAATATGATTTGAAGTATCGAAAAATTGGTACTGAAACAAATGTTTCGTGAAAATCTGGAACTTAGTTCCCCATGAATTCCTTAAAAGATTAGAAACTTGGGTTTCACTTTCATTACAGCCTCATGAATCAAGATCATAAACAAAAATTTTTTGTATGTCTAAGTCTTGATTGGTTTGATCAAAGACCTTTTGGACATATGTCATTGTGTGTGAACTGTGTTAGAATGTTGAGATGAAAAAAGGTTGGTTCACGAATCCAGTTGTACCTCTACGATCTTTGGACCAAGCAGAAAACTCTTAACTCATTTGAGAAGAGTTAAGTAGCTCAGTAGACTAATTTGAATACAAGCCTGATTTGGAAGAAATTTTCGTGTTGAAAAATTCCATTAAGGCTTACGAAATCACACATTGAGTCAATGGAGGCTTGGGTCAACATGCTGCCGCATACTTCTAGGGACATCCAAATTAGTACAAAGTTTCGAAAGAATACCTGACCCTAGAATTGCAAGCATGAACCCTGTAACACATCCTCGAAATCTGCACAATTGAAGAAAAGATGAAGTACAAAATAACAAAAATCTTTTTGGTTTTTAAATTTTTGAAAACAAGAAACGAAAAAACAAAAAAACTATTTTTGGTATTTTTGATTTGATGAAAAATAAAACTAAATAACGAAAATATTTTTGTACTTTTCAAATTTTTTGAAATTAAAAGTCAAATGAAAATTTAAGAATGTAACAAACTAACGAAAATTTCCTTTCCCAGAAGTCGAAAGCGAAGTGTATCGAAGCGTTAAATGTGAACAGTAACCTTTGAATGATTAATACTATCAGCCTCTGAATGTATCATTATTTCTTCTGAATCGACACATTTTTAGCAACATCAACTTATCATTCTTTCGAAATTTGTTCTAGAACAGAACTTGCATTCATCATTCCAAAACCTTGCAAAATTCTAACAAATGATTTTTCGTCCAATGGTTTTGTAAAAATATCAGCAAGCTGATTAGTTATTTTTACAAAATGAACTTCAATGTGTATAGTTTTCGAATGTTGTACTGGATTATGATAAATGTGTATAGCACTTTGTTAATCACAATACAATCAAATCTTTTTCATGTTAATTGCATAATCACGCAATTGACATTGGATCTATATGATTTGCAAAGTGCAAGTGGCAGCTGCAACATACTCAACTTCAACAGTTGAAATTGCACCACAAGTTTGCTTTTTCGATTGCCAAGTTACAAGCTTCCCATCCAACAATTGACATCCTCCACTTGTACTTTTTCGATCAAGATTACATCCTCCCAGATCTGCATCTGAAAATGCTTGAGTAAAAAATCCTAATTTCGAAGGATACCACAATCCTAACGAAATTGTTCCCTTTAAGTATCGAAAAATATTTTTCATAGCAGTTAAGTGTGGTTATCTTGGATTTGCTTGATACCTAGCACAATCACATACAGAAAACATGATATTAGGTCGACTTGCAGTAAGATAAAGCAATGAACCTATCTTGCCCCTGTATAAAGTGAGATCAACATCAGGTTTATCTAAGGAAGGTGTTAGCCGTGTTCCAACCGCCATTGGTACACTTAACTTCATGCCATTTGTCATTCCGAACTTTTCGAGCAAATTCTTGGTATATTTTTCTTGATTGATAAAAATGTCATCTCTGCTTTGATGAATATTTAAGCCCAAAAAGTTATTTATTTTGCCCATCATACTCATTTCAAACTGGCTTTTCATCAAACATTCCAATTCACTAGACAAAGCAGGGTCAGTAGAGCCAAAAATAATATCGTCGACATAAATTTGATCAAGTATTAGATAATTCCCAACTTTCTTTCGAAATAACGTCGGGTCAACTAATCCTTGTTTAAATGTCGACTATTTTAAGAAATTGGTAAGAGTTGCATACCAGGCTGTTGGTGCTTGTTTTAACTCATATATAGCTTTATCTAAAATATAAACATGATGAGGATATTTACATCTACGAAACCTGGAGGTTGTTCAACATAAACTATTTCTTCGAGTTCACCATTGAGAAAACCACACTTTACATCCATTTGATAAACATCGAAATCTTTGTCAGCTGTATAGGCCAAAAATATTCAAACAACCTTGATTCTTGCGACAAGGGAAAAGGTTTCTTCGTAATTGATACTTTCTTGTTGCAAATACCCTTTAACAACTAATCGTGCTTTATTTCGAACAATGTTTTTCCATCCTTGTCGGTTTTGTTATTGAAAATCCATTTTAATCCGGCAATCGAATCATTTTCAGGTTTACGAATTAACCTCCAAACTTTGTTGCTATTGAACTCAACTAGTTCAAATTGCATTGCTACCACCCAATCTGAGTGTTCCAATGAAACCTTATTTGTTTTTGGCTCTATTTTCAAAATGAAAACATTAAACATGCAAAACTCTTGATGAACATTAAGTACCTCATTTTTTGCACGAATCTGAGCTCCCATCTTGAGGATTTCCAATCACTTGTGCTTTTGGGTGATCTCTTGTCCATTTTTCCATTGGAGGAAATGCTGGATCAAAATCCAATGGTGCATCTTCGTACATTTCTTCATTTTCCGATACCGCAATAGAAATATTGTCATTTAGTTCGTGAAATTCATCGTTTTGATCAAGATTTATCATATCAGTTCATTATGCTCCCCCTTTAACATAATTATCACTCTGATGCTCCCCCTCGAAAACATCATTCATACTACTCTTCTCCTCCCTCGAAAGGATGCTCCCCCTCACCAGTTAAAGGTATATTCAAGTGCTCCCCCTCCACTTGTGCATCTAGCATACTTTCATCATTAGTAGTTGTATCTGTTGTGATTATCGAATCATCAGAATGTTTCAAAGATTCAGGAGTTTGATTATCAGCAACATTGACTTCAGCATCAGCAGCCCTGTCTAGAACACCAAAAATTAAAACATAATCAAAATCATATGAAATATAACTTTTAGGCTCATCATTTGATTCATTAAGAATTGGTTTTTGTTCAAAGTGTTTTTCAACTTGTTTCACATAATAATCATCATAAGTGAGCTTAAATGTTTCTTCAACATTTCGTGTTTGTTTATTTAACACTCTATATGCAACTGAGTTATTTAAATATCCCAAAAAGATACCCTCATCAGCCTTAGCTTGAAATTTCATAATATTATCTTTGGGATTCATGATAAAACACCTGCAACCAAAAACATGAAAGAATTTGACATTAGGTTTTCGGTTATTTATGATTTCATACAATGTTATATTGAAACGACGATGAATAAAGAATCGATTTTGAATAAAACATGTTGTCAAAACAACTTCTGCCCATAGATATTGAGGAAGATTCGCATATGTCAACATTGCTCTTGCTGCTTCGCAAAGAGACCTATTCCTCCTTTCAACTAAACGATTTTGTTGTGGTGTATATGGTGAAGAGAAATTATGCAAAATTCCTTTCTCTATTAAGAACAAATCAAGGATATTGTTTTTAAACTTTGAACCGTTATCACTTTTGATTTTACGACCTTTCTTCTTTAAGCTTGTCTCAATTTTCTTGATAAATTCAATCATCGTTTGAGCGACTTCAGATGTTAAACTGAGAAAATACACCCAAGTGAATCGTGAAAAATCATCAACAATAACCAAAATGTACCATTTCTTATCGATTGTTTCAACAGTTGATGGTCCACAAAGGTCAATATGAAGAAGTTCCAACGGTTCAACAATTTTCGAATCTATGACAATCGGATGCCCTTGGTGATGTTGTGTTCCTTGCTTGCAAGCTGCACATAAAGTATCATTGTCAAACCTTAAAACAGGTAACCCTTGAACAAGATCCTCTACCACCAATTTATTCGGATTTCGAAAGTTTAAATGACATAAACGTCGATGCCATAACCAGCTAACATCAACTGGAGATTTTGAAAGTAAACAAACTGAGGGTTTCCTAACAGTAGGTTTGATGTCAAGAGTGAACATGTCGCAATATCTTTTCGATTTCAACAAAACTTCTTTCATTTCAACATTCGAAATGATGCTTCCTTCTTCGTTAAACACAACTTGATTGCTAGTTCCCACAACAAGTTGCGAAACACTTATCAAATTATGTTGAAGACCTTCGACATAAGCAACACGGTTTAAGTAAACTGTCCATTCGTTACTTTCCCGTAACCTTTTACTTGACACTTCTGATTTTTCCCGAACTTCACTACACCTGCATTGTCCAAACTTCGAAAATCTCTCAAGTTCTCCTTCCTTCTTGTCATGTGACGTGAGCAACCACTATCTATATATCATTTCTCATCATATTGCTGGTCACACAATACCAACGCTCATTCAAAGAATTTAGGTACCCAAGGTTGTTTGGGTCCTTGGTCATTAGCTTGAAAAATTAAATGAAATTTAGAATCCAAAGCCCAATGTCGAACTTTGGATTTGAAAGTATCAATTAAGTCGACCTCATTAGTTAAAGGTATCGAAACATAATTTTTCTATAGTTTTGGACTTTCACTGACTTTTACCTCACGCTTCTCAGGGTGTTTGACTTCTGAGATCGGTTGCCATTTCTGAACTGGAGTATTTGATTCTTTCGAAAATGAACTGCCAGATGAAGATTCATTCAAATACTGTTCATAAGCTTTCATGATCTGATGTTGAGAAAACTTTCCCGATTGATACTGTTTCCCTTTTCTCTCAAGCCAATGATTAATGGTTTGCAATTCAGAAGAACCTTTTGTGTAAGAAACTTTAGTAGCTTTGTGTGCGGATGGATTCGGAAAATTTGGTTTTTGTGAAGTAAACTTCGCAGATGAATTGGATTTATCATTCACAAATTTTAGATTGTTAGCAGTTTTTCGAACATTTTCAAATTTTCGAAACATTCTCAAATTTTCGATTTTTCTCAAATTGACAAACATTTTCAAAATATCGAGTTGTTGCATTTGAATGAAAATATCTTTTTAAAGAAAATCTGTTTTGCAAATTTGTTGGTTTTTGAAAGAATGAATTTGAAGTGGAAAAACATTGTTTGAACAGATTTAGACAACCAATTTTCAGATTTTTTTTGTTGTTTCATTTGATTGCTTTTCATTGTCCACTACTTTCCAAAAAGAATTCTTTCTCGCCTATCTTTTCGAAATTCCTTTTTCTTTCGAAAATTTTTCAACAAGATCCTTAAAATCTTGTGAATTGAGTTTCACACTCTGATTTGTTTCAACAAAATCTTGTTTTAAAATCTATTTTGTATTTTTTTTTTGTTTTTCAACCCATTTTCGTTGTGGTTTTTGTCTTTGCAAAACATACGAATTCTTTGTTAGATTATTTTCGACAGTGCTTTGGTTTGAAAAGAATCCTTCATCTGGTGTGTTCTTGTTATCTTATTCAACCATTTTGTTGAACTCCAGTTTGACGTCATACATTACCAGTAGTGACAAACACTTGATTTGGAAAGACAATATCATCTGTGCACTTAAAATTTGGATACACAATAGTATTTGTTTTTAGATAATGAGCACCTTTTTCAGATAACATTTTTTTTGAAATTTTCACCAAACACTTGATCAACAACAATTCATGGAATGGTTGTTTCGTTTGTAACATTCTTTTCTGTTACAAAATTGTTTGAAACTTCTTCTTCATCCTCATCATCACTACTATCCGTTTGACTGTCTCTTACACTCACATAATCAAAGTCACAAACATTCGAAGTAGAGGGTCTATCAGCTTCATCCTCAACCATCGAATCAACAGAAATTTCTTTACCTTTTGACTTAGACATGACATTAATGACAGATAACTGAGAACAATCGACACTTTCCCCCTCCTTAATTTCAATTATTTTGCTAAAACTATCAGAATTATCTTCGATATCAGCAAAATTTGATTGAGAGTCAAGTTTCGAATTCTCAGTTCTTTTCAAAAAATTTATTTGTTCACATTTGGTCAAAGTATCATTCACAATTTTAACAAGTTCATCAGCATTCAAATATTCATCTATCTTAACAATACCATAAGCAAATCGATTATTAGGCACTTTATCGAATTATGCTATGGTTTTTTCACAATCATAGGACAAAATATCAACTTTTTCTTTTTTGAAAACAAGAAAAGGTAATAATTTCCTATGTTGTTCTTTGTTTATTTCAGACGAATGATGCAATGAAGTCAATTTAGCATAAAGTCTTTTTTCTGAATTACAATAAATGTTTCTCTGTGCAAGCAACATTCGTACTTCATTGTTTAAACATTCCCTATCACTATTCACATTTTTCAACTGCAATTCCATATACTCTATCCTGCTTCTTTTCGAATCTAACAACGGTATCATCAAATGCGATTATTTCATAATCATAAGCTTGTAAGTGGAATGTTAAAATATTGAAGAATAGAGTGTACCTTTGTCATCATTGATGATTTATCTCCTGATTTGGTCATGAAGCAACGACCAGTCACCAATTCTTCTTCTTCCTATTCAAATTTTGTGAACATGGCCCCATGTGTTGGATTACGCATCTCTTCGTCATCAGATCCTGAAGACCATATTTGATAAGTGAGATCTTCCTCACCTTCACCTCTCACAACCAACGACATTCCTTTCGCTTTTGCACGAACCTCTTCTAACCATTGCACATAGTATTCTTCGTCCTTGACTTTATTCTTCTTTTCATCTTTCTTACGAAGCATACAATCACTCGCCATATGATTAGCCCCATGACAGTAGTGGCAATCAATTCCTGAATCTCCTTTAAGTTTCTTCTCAACTTTGGATTAATCAGTCTTGTTTCATTTTTCTCAAACTTTTTCTTCTCCTCACCAACTGACTTATTAACAAAACTTCCTTTAACATTGCTTTGTTTTATCTTTGGATTAAATGGTTTCTTGAAAAACTTCTTTACTCAATTATTTGAGTAAAAAGCAACCTCCTCATCATCTGAATTCATAAGAAATCCTTCTTCATCTGAATTCTCTTTTTCAACTAACTCTTTCTCAGTAACTTTCGAAACTAGAGCCAAAGGACCTCCCAAACTTAATTTCGACTCTTCTGCCATCTCATTCACCTTTCCTTCATGAGTTTTCAGAAGATTGTACAAGTCATTTAAAGACGAAGTATCAAAACTTGATTGTGTTTTGACCATCAAAGTAACACTTCTCCATTCCTTTCAAGACCCATGAAGAAAGTAAGGTTGAATTCCATTGTTGACATTGTAATCCCAAAGTGATTCCACTAGCAAATAAGTTCATTCAAGAGATCGTAGTAGCTTTCAATTGTTTCGTTGTATTTCTGCTTGAATTCCTTCAACTCAACCAAGCATTGGTTAACTGAATTGATCTTTGTTTTCTCACTTCCCTGAAATTTTTCTTTAAGAGTGTTCCAAATATCGTTTGCAATTTTACAACCACGAACGTAATTGTAAACAACAGGTGGCAAGGCACCTCTCAATTCTCTCATAAAACATTTCTCATTGTTCCCCAGCCTCGAAGAGTGTTCACAAATAGTAGATGCTGATCCAGATGATCTAATGTTTTGAACATTCAATGGAGGTTGAGCAGTTCCTGAAATACAACTCCAGAGTTCCTCGTCCAATCCGTTCAAGTAATCTTCCATTCGATCAGCCCACTTATCATATTACTCTGGAATCAACATTGGAATCTTCGTAGAAGATCGTAACAGATGAGAAAATGAAGTCATCGTGTTCATGTTGAAATTTTCCATTAGCGTACGGATATGATTTTTCAGAAAAACTTGATTGAAATTCAAAGATGAATGGATGAATTGATCAGAAACTCAAATTCGATTACTCGATTACACAATTCGATTACATAATTAAATCAAAATTGAAGATCAGATATGATTTTCAGAACCAAACAGCGCGGAAACTTTTGAGACACAAAATTGCGACTCAAAAACTAATGATTTAATTAAAAATCAGATCGTTGCAGTTAGATTCCTGGTCTAATACCAAATGTAGAAGCGAATAATCAAGTATAGGAATTAAAATCAGAGTAAACAAGTAAAGAACACTAGATCTAAATATAATCTGGTTTCAGCTCATATTACTTTCAATGAACAAAGAGTACAAAACAGATAGTGAATTAGGGAAAACTCTACCATCAAAACTTTGAGTTCAGCTCCTATTTATAGGAGGACTGAAAGTACAAAAAAATACTAAGGCTAGCATTCGACTTCGACTAAAAGGTGCCTTAGTAAATACATAATGAAACTAACGAAAGCATCTATTACACAGACTTCGACATATTACAACATATTTTCGACCTTACAAAATGCCCAAGAGAGAAAGTGGGTTCGAGGAGTTGGCGTTGGAGGAGTTTGAGCCTGACATATGAAAAAGAAAAGAGAAAAAGTTTAGATTAGATGAGAATCCTTAATATAACACCCAAATGAAATATTAAGGCTAGGACCCAACACAATATTCTACAATTCGGAAGAAGGATACCGTAATCCAATTGCAAAATATTTGAAGGTAGGTAAATGACGATTTTCCAATTTCCACCATGAAAAACAAAAATGAACATTAGGTTTTAAATGAATTGAAATTCCTAGATTCTTTGAGATTCATTGAACTATTGAATGGCATGTTTAATCTCGAATATACCCTTCAAGTTTGTGACTAGGATATTGAGGGTCACAAACAAGGTTTGAATAACGATGCAAATGTGATGGGAATTCTCGATGTCATTTATCACCTAATCAATGTGTCGGTTAACCACACACGCTCCATTGATCTATGATAAACATCAAGATACCCTGTTCCACCCTTGATAGTCCAAGTGAGTGTGTTGGTTAACCAAACATGCTCAACTAACGACTTGGCAAAGTGCAAAGTGCAATTTCATCAAATAGCATTATTTTCACATTTTTCCTAAAGTAACTAAGATTGGGAATTTATGAAAACATTTAGTTACTTTATAATAATCATTATACTTATTAATGAGAAATAAGTTGTCTTATCGTACCCGTTCTGCTAAAGACCCTCCACTAGTCAAGAGTGCGGTAGGTCACAGTGAATACCCAATGGTGGTCATTTTATAGGCTGCTTCCTTAAACACCCATTATAGACCAGCTTCGTGAATGAGGCCTACTAACGGTAAGACTGACTCATCTTATACATATATATATATATATATATATATATATATATATATATATATATAATAGGGTTTAGAATTTAATAGTATAAGGGTTGTATTTTAAACTTTTAAAACACTAGGGTTTAGAATTTAATATTTCAAAATTAAAACTTTTTAATCAAATTTTAAATTCCAAAACTTGAGGGCAAGTTATGAAACTTTTCAATACTTTCTAGATCAAATTTAAAATAATTAAAATAATCATATAATTTTATCATTATCTAAATTTGACCTAATCCAGTTTTATTTTGCAAGATAAATACAATTCAAAATTTATAAGTAATTAGTTTATCATATAATCTAATAATTAACTTAAATTTTGACCATTATCTTCCAATTAGATTAAGATATCCATTACCATACTTGAGAAATCGGATTTTGACAGGAAAAACAGTTTATGGTTATTATCCAAATCTAATTTAGGCTTAAAATCCGAGAATCCTACAGTCAGACAAGTCAACTTGTCGACTCAAACTATGAACTCATCAGGTTGCCTCAACTCGTCGAGTTCATCTGTCAGAGGGCAAAAATTGATTCTTTTAGCTTTGAACAATTAACAATGGCATCAAATACAACAGAAAAACAGTCTAGTCTCTGATACGACTGATGGATTATGAGAACTACAACATTCCTATGGTGTACATGCCACCCTAATGCTTTAGATCTATGTTTTTCTCAAGTTATATCTGCAAATCAAGTTATCCAAAGTATGAACCCTAACTAGCATACAATTTTCAGAATTTGTATCATAAAACAAAGTTAGATGAATACGTTTTACTTGTAGCTTGTAGATCTTGACCTTCAAGAGCTTAGTTCCTTAATTATTACACCTCCAGTGAGTTACAAACACCAATTAGCAAGTTGGAAGAGTATGAGAGAGGTTAGGAGGCTCAAAATCGGCTAGGGTATTCTCTTAGAAGCAAGTGGCCGATTTCATGGTGTTATGGGGCTTTATATAGTTATGCAATTAGGGTATTTGACTGGAACTCTAATTCTCTGCTTACGCCTTAAGCAATCCAGTAGATCCTTCCAGAAGGCCTCTTATGGACAAAATCTATGTGGGCTACACATAGAATTTCGTCCATCCCTTCTTAGGGATCCACAAGCCCAACTTTATAACTATCATATAATTGCAATACCAGCCCCCTTAATTTAATCAGTCTCTTTTGATCACTAAATCAATTCCAAATTAATTTTTGATCAATACTAATTAAATAATATGATTTCTCAATTAATATATTATTCTTATAATATATTAATAAATCATAATTAACCTCTTTCTCTAATATTCATCCTATCAAATTGCTACGGTGAAGGCAACCCAAAAGGACCATGCTACTATCTGTTCAAGTACATACCGATTATAGTTATGGGCTTAGAGAGCTAATCCAGCATTAGGCTCATATTAGAACCCGAAAATTCATTCTAGAATGTGTAGGAATAAAATGGAACAATTTATTCAAATAGTTAAGTGTTGAAGATTGCTTTAATTAAATAGATAAATCATTAACTCGACACGAAATTCTATAAAATTATAACTTAGGCTTATAAGGTATGTAGATAAACAAAACTCTTTTACTTGTACGAGATTATAATGGCAAAATTTGTTACATTTTTATATTTTATAATTCATTAGTATAAACACACTCTTGATTAAAAAAATGCACGGAGTCAGAATGATAAACAAACCTCTTTTTCTTGTATAGGTTTACAAGGGTAGAACATCTCGCACTTACACTTTTATATTTCATTAGTCGAAACACGCTTTTGATTATAAAAATACAAGGAGTATGAACGATAAACAAATTTGTTTTAATTGTATAGGCTTACAACAGTAGAACATGTTTCACTTTACACTTTTATAATTCATGAGTTTAAACACACTTTTGATTATAGAAATATACAGAGTCAAAACCTATAAAGCTCACCAGCATTATTGTTGATGTATTGTTTTCAAACGTATGTATCTTCCGAAATTTAGGAGCTCGAAGACATATCATGTGTGTCATGGATTATGCATTTTCTTGTTTAAATGTTTAGCCAACATTTTAGGCCTTTTGTTTCATTTTGACTCACATTGGTAGAACTTGTTTGAGTACTCATCATTTGTAAGAGTGACAGTAACGTAATTCATTCCATTGGATTTATGGAAGAATATAATGTAATCATAAATCCTTGTATTATTCAATATATGTTGTTTAACTGTCATCCCACTTTTATGTCGCGACCCCAACGTTTCCGCAAATGGTCGGGATGTGACTTATAGTGACAAGAACCTTAGATAGTTTGCATCACATACATTCTAGATGTATCATATTTCATTAAATAACTTTATACAAAACAATGCTAAACAAAAAATTGAACTACATGGCTATAAGAATTCAATCTTTCACTTATTTACAAACCTTGTTCTCATTTTATACTTCATGAAACTTTCATTTTTCTTCTTATATAATTTATAAGTCTACACTTATCAGTCTATATATCCTAAGTACTTCAAAATTTAGGATGTTATAAAATCTTGATTAAAAAGAAAACTCGTCTATCTTCAAGAATAAAATGTTTTCAGTGAAATCAAAATAATAGAAAGCCATCCATAAATTTACTGTTACCATAACAAAGAATTACAAAAAAACATTAAACTATAGAGAAATTAGCACTAAATAAAAACATGATTAAAACTATAAAAAGCTTGAAAAAAGAAGTTATGAATTCAACTAGAAATAATTCAAATTATAGTCAAAATCAACTAAAACCAAACAGCAAAACGGATATCAGTATTAAATGAAAAAAGCTTCAAATTATCAATATAATTTTAAGCCATCTAACTTATATCATGTTTAAATCCAATTACATGGTTTGGTGTAGCGATGTTCCTAAACGAAAAGGGGTGTTAGATGTTATGAGGTCAAACATGGGATTTTTATAAAAACAAATCATTTAGAAGAGTAAACTGAAGGAACCATTTAAAGCCTATTCAAAGCCTCTTAACCGGTCAGATGTGAAAGTGGACATTACAACATGACTAGAATGATTTAGATGTTGCATCTGAATCGAACTATTAATACGATTACCAAACAACATATTTTCACTTAAATGTACTTTTATATTAAAGTGGGGTTAGATATTTTATGCATACTCAAATCTGTTACTGGTTGCGGTTATTAAAGGTATTCATATCCTTGGAAGCTAGTTTTTATTTGTCTTCAAATCAAGATATATAACACACTGTTATTTAGAATAACTTAATTAATTTGAATAACCCTCTCCCCCACCCCCACCCCAAAGAGATATGTATTACTTTTAATTATTTTTGAAGAAGGAAAGAAAACAATGACGATTCTATGAGTTTATGGGATTAATTGTCTTTATCTCTCTAAGAATTATGTGTCTAGAGTTTATACGTTGGATGTTGATAAGAATTCATGTCTCAAAGAGAGGATGGCAAATGAAGGGGGACATGTAGCATGGAGATGATCCCCTGCTAATGCTGTCAAATTGTTGAAATAAGAGGGTTTATAATATTTTCTTCGGCCTATGATTTTTTCCAATCAGTTAGAAGCTCGAATTTAGGATCTTGAATAAGATGAGATTTATACAATTGTCGTGTGCAAGTAATTCTTTGATTATGAAACTTGTTAATTGAAATCACACAACGTGGGGAATACTTTGGTCCCTATAAAAGTATACATTTTGGGACGGAGAATTTTTCTTGGATCTTCTTCTCATTCAAGTAATTCAAGATAAAAGAAGTTATAATGTTGATTCCATTTATGCACGTCCCGTTTGTTATTTGTCTATAGAAAATAATGATCATTTTCTTAGCTCATGTTGTTTTACTTCATCGATTTTATCTGAAGTTGCTACATGGTGGAGATACTGCCAATGTTACAAGTGATACAACTTGCATTCGACTTCATTAGGATTTTATAATTGAATGAGGTGGTTCTTACCATGTCTTGGGTGATCAGGAACCCCTCGAATACGATGATGTTTGAGGAAGGATGACATTTTTTATAAGATTGTATCTTGTAGTTTTGGTTATTTCTTGGAAAGTCTAAGTTGGATTTTTTTTTTTTTTTAAAAATTGTTAACATATTTACCCACTAATATACTCATAAACTACATCTTTTGTCCTAAACGAGATTTAAACCCTCAACATATGGTTGAGAAACACATTTCCACCAACATCGTATACCGATAGGCTAGAATACAAAAACATAACCATTTTTTTGTAAAAGTAACTTCACTGACGAGGTTTTCCGGGCCTACTTTCACGCATCAACTAATCCGGCGTTACGAACATGATGTTATGCCTCATGCACCAGAGTCATTGTATGTGAACCTCCTTCAAATAGGGACGGAGCAGTGCCATGATTTGAACAGGAGTACATAGGTTACTCAGCATATCTTTCACATGCCTTACTAAGTCACCACAACACTATATAAACAAATTTGCTTGAAAATTTATTATAAAAGCATTTTAATGAACATGATATCTCACAAAACGGTAATCAAACTTTGAAAGTAGTTTGATATTTTTATTTCATACCGACTTGTGATTTTACATGTTAAGCAAAAATATGGCATATTTAACATTGAACATATGAAGTAGATTTATGATGGCCTAGCAAAAATGAAATATGCATACAAGTTGGTTGAGAACCTCCAAATTACTGGTAGATGGCATTAGCTAGAGTATAGTATAAAAAATACATCTTTGTTATGAAATATTATTTAATGAATGACCAATGGATTCCCCATATTCTCTCACATCTCTCCATCATTAGTAAGCATCATGAAAACCATTAGTATGAGTTTTACTAGTGTAGTTATGTACCACTATAAACTACACTCATAACATTCTCACATTTCATCTTCCTTGTTAATTATAAATATTGAGTAATATGTATTATAAAGTTTGATTGTTTATATCATGAGTAATGAAATAAAGTTCTTTACAATCCCATTTCCTACTTTTTTATTTAACTTAGCTTCATATTTTATAGTACATTATCAACACGACTCTACCATAGAGTTCCAACTTCTTATCGTTCTTGTCATTTTTAGGGAAATATAGACATTTGCAAGAGAAATGAGGAAGATATATGTCTCGCATACAACACAACAACGGATAGCATTTTTAATAATAAAGAGTATTTTTCTTACTTATCAATTGGATAAGCAAATGTTAATAAAATAACAGGTCGTGTTGAACTGATTGAAGGCTGTAAAGAGCGAATATAGTATTACCACAATGGAAAAAAATTATAATTGATGATGTACTATTTTCATCCAAATCACCAGGAAGTATATTAAGTTTCAAGGATATTAGGTCTAACGAATATCATGTTAAAACTACTAATGATAGTAACAATGAGTATCTTAATATTACAAAAGTGATAGTGGGTAAGAAAAGACTTTTGGAAAAAACTTTCTCTATTGTCATCCAGATTGTATTATACGAATATTAGAATGACTGAATCACATGCTATTGAAAATAGAAAGTGTGACAACTTTTTCAAAGTTTAGCATAACCGTTGGACCATCCTGGATCAGTTATAATGCTTAGAATAGTTGAAACATTAAGTGGTCATTCTTTGAAAAACTAGAAGATTTTTCAAGCTAATGAATTGTCTATGCTGCATGCTCTCAGGGAAAATTGTTTTCCCATCCATCATTAAACAAAGTTAGGCATGAAAGTCATATTTTATTAGAAAGAATTTAAGGAGATATATGTGGACCAATTCATCTACCATGTGGACCATTCAGATATTGTATGGTTTTAATTGATGCGTCCACTAGATGGTCACATGTGTGCTTATTGTTTAGTCATAATCCTGCTTTTGAAATATTAATTGCACAACTAATCTACCTAAGGGAACATTTCCTCGATTACCCAATTAAGAAAATTTGAATTGAAAATGTTGTGGAATTTTTATCACTATCTTTTAATGATTATTGCATGTCGATCAGGATAACTACTGAACATCCTTTTGCACATGTTCATATGCAAAATGGTCTAGCTGAGTTGTTAATTAAATGCCTTCAATTAACTGCAAGATCATTACTAATGTATTCTAAACTTCCTACATTGGCATAGAGTCATGCAATTTTACATGTAACATCACTTATACACAACAGACCAACGAGCTATCATAAGTTCTTCCATATTCAACTGGTTTGCGGTCATAAAGAAAATATTTCCCATATAAGGACATTCATATATGTAATTTATGTACCCATTTCTCCACCACACCACAAAAAAAACTGGTCCTAAAAAAAGAACGGGAATTTATATTTGAAATGAATCTTCATCTATAGTAAAATATATAGAACCAATGTTGTATAAATTGTTCGACGTAAGCTAATTGATGGACTAGTGTCAGGGGAATAATTGGCTAGACGGAGATTAATCGGGGACCATTAATTATCAAAAAAAATTATTAAAAAGTTAATAACTATAACATTAATCATAAGAATATAACATTAAATATAATATTAATAAATATAACATTATATCAATTAACAATGTTATTTAAAAATTAATAAATATAACATCATAACATCAAACTAAGATTACAAAAAACCTCTTTGATCTTTAATACATCACAATTCCGTATACTTTCTTGAAACACGAGATTCCTCTTTCTAAAGAAACAAAAAAATCCATTTTACTTATATAAATGTATCAAGTTATCAAATGAATCCTCTTAATACATCACATTTCCATACACATTTCCAAAAGAATCCTGTTAATACATCACATCACATTTCCATACGCATTCCAAAAGAATCCTCTTAATACATCACATTTCCATACACATTTCCATCTACTCATACAAATGTATCAAGTTAACAAATGAAAACAGGAAGAATCCATTCTTCTGAGGCGTGATTTCACCTTATCAGCAGGTTGTTACACCTTATCAACATTAATACTTTCATTTTAAGTTCATAAACAATCCATTCTTATGTCATGCAACGCACAACCCATTCTTGTGAGGCATGATTTCACCATTCAATTCATATTACCTGTTTTTCTATTAGTGTTTGTTTGTATAACCCTCCATCTGTAGCGAAAACAATTAAATATTCACTCAGATCGAACACCTGGTGGGCAGATGGTTTCATATACAAAACAATTAAAGATTTCATGTAGATACATTCCATCCATCTGTAACAAAAAATTACTAGGTTGGACACAAATACATGAAGAATATAAGAGATTAATTTGTAATCGACAAGTTAGAGAAAAAATAACATCAATAATCATCGAGAAACAATGAGAAAACGAAATGAAGAACTTATCTGAGTCGAGATTGAATTTAAAAGAAAATAACAAGAAAACATCTGATATTCAATAATCATACCCCTCGAATTCTGTTCTTGCTACTAATCTGAGTTGAGATAGAAGAACTAACCATGAATGACTTCATTCAGATTTCAATTTTAGAAAAGAATCGGGATGTAGAGGTATTGGGTGTGGTAGTGACCGGTGGCCTGAAAAGGAAACACTGACAAGGGAGTGTAAGAGCTTCACAACCTGGTTCGGTGGGAGTTCAAGGAGGCTCCAATGGTGGTACCACCAACATGAGGCTCTGAATATCCTCTTCGATGGTGCCAGAGCAGAAGACGATCACATGAAGGAAGAGGGTGTTTGTGTTTTTGTTCGATGGAGCTCTGAGCCTGTCACAAGAACTAAAGAGTTAAAAATTCCCACATCGTTGGGGGGATAAGAGATGAAGGAAAAAGTTACTCAATAAAAAGGGGAGCTAGCTCCTTTGAGAATCAAACCCATCTAATTTTGGGCTAGCTAGATCCTTTGAGCTGGTGGGTCTTTTAGAGTTAGCTGAGTTTACTTAGTCCAATTTGGGTCCGAGTTGGGACGAATTAGTTTGATTTGGACCGATTTGGGCCGACTTTGACCGATATTGACCAAGGCCGACTAGCTTGCTTGACAACACCTATTCGTAAGTGGTTGGAGTCCGCCAAGAGTCTAGGCGTTGATTAATCGGCTGAGGAGACCGATTTTTACAACCATGTTTAGAACCATTAACTTGAGATTTATCTACAACTAAATTTGATGATTGTCATATTGATAAATCAGTTTTTCCAACATTATGGAGAGAAATAAAGAAGTTGGAAAATAAAATGTCTTGGAATGAATTATCAGTTTTATTTTTAGATCCTCTTTTGAATCAATGTGAACTTGAAGTGCAAAGAATAGTTCATTTACAGAATACAGTTTATCAATTGTCAGATGCATTTACTGACCCTAAGAGAGTAACAAAGTCTCATGTAGTAGTTGTAAATTCTCCATTTAAAATTTATGTCCCATAAGGAAAAAATACAACTGAAAATGAGTCTAAGACAAGCTTCAAATGTAGATGATTAGCCGGTTTCAATGATAAAAATCCTTGAAAAAGAAAGGGAGAAAACATAATTTATGCTCCAAAAGAGAAACCATGATCTCTTGAAAAAATCAGTGAAGCTCTAGAAGAGCCCAATTGCATAACTAAAGGGATCGAGCTTCCTACAAATTATGAAAATAAAGAGATTTCAATAAATTATGTTATGAAAAGAATTAGATGGAATCAAAATAAAATACACATCGAAGATAATTTTCTGTATCATGTTTCACGCGAGATTATGGAAGATAATGAGGATCTTGAACCTGAATCTTTGGAGGAATGTAGGAAAAGAAAAGATTATCCAAAACGGAAAGATGCAATAAATAAAGAGCTTAATTCTCTTGCTCAAGAAAACGTTTTTGGAACTTGTTCCGTACACCAAACTAGTTAAAACCAGTGGGAAACAAATAAGTGTTTGTGCAGAAAAATTAGGTTTTAAGATATAAATCAAGACTCGTTGTACAATGTTTTACCAAAAGGCCAATAATTTATTATGTGTAACATCCCAAGTTCAGGTATACCTTGAGAACCTTTATCTTTTGGGCTATTGTCATTTTTGGCCTTAAGTTATAAAAGAGTGAAAACGAGTACGCGGGGCGTACCTAAGGGTACGCTTAACATACGCGTCAGCGTGCATGAAACACGGAGACAACTTAGTACGTTGGGCATACCCATTGTACTAGGCCCAAAATGCAACCCTAATTTGGGGTGAGTCCAATATATAAGGAACATGATGGCCTCATTTCTGGCCACCATTTCCAGAGAGAAAACCCTAAGAGTGCCCTAATCTCCATTCTAGAGCTTGTGTGTGTGTTTGAGATTTGAGAGGGTGTTTGTGTGGTTTTGCAGAGAAGAGAAGGCCTTGAAGAAGGAGAGTTGGAGTCTAAGCTTCTAGATCTGAGCAAATCTGGATGGGAAGCTTCTCTTTGAGGTATAAAGTTTCAGACTTTGCCTTTCCTTTCTTGAGTATGCTGTGATGAGCATTTTAGGGTTTTGCCCCAAAAAGCTGGAGTCTTGATGAGATCTTGAACTCCAAAGTCTAGGACCAACCCCTTTTGAGTGTATGAGTAGTGTTATGTCATAAAAACACAATCTTGGTTGGTGAAATCACTCCATGCATGAGTTATGAGACCCTTGAGACAAAAGAGTGTGTATTTTTGGAGGATGGAGACTTTTCAGCCATGCAAAGGCTTAAAGTCGATGACTTTATGGATTAAGAGGCATAAGAAGGTCCAGGTCTGATATATGAACTTATGTCTTAACTGATTAAGACCATGAGTTTGAGAAGATCAAAACTGGGGCGTACGTTGGGCGTAACCCCCAGTACACGCCGCGTAGGGGCCGAGCACCCCGATTCTGGATAACAGCCGAGTACGCCCAGTGTAGGGAGTTGGAACGCTCAACATACTCCCTGCTGTTGACTTTTGTTGACTTTTAGGGTTTGGTCAAGATTGAGGACTATTAAGCTTTGGAGGGGTAAAATGGTCTTTTACCCTTCTATGAGTTGTAGAAGGGTTAGTCTAGCTTCTTGAGGGCTAATATTAATTAGATATAATTATTATGTGTTAGGCGGAGGCTAGACCGGTGGGTAGAGATCTAGATCCCGAGTGTGACCAGAGGGTCTTATGTGCATGAGCTGTGTAATGAGATATCCTGCTATTTATTTGTGTTATGATTATTTTGTGTATTATTTTGAGATGCTGAGTTAAGGGACCGGAGAGTCCATTTGAGTTGTGGGACTAGAGGGTCCCATTGAGACACATCGACCAGAGGGTCTTATTGAGTTATAGCCTCGAGTGGCTAATGTGTTGTGTGTGGTATTTTGGGGAACTCACTAAGTTTTATGTTTACCATGTTATGTGTTATGTGTTTTAGGTAGCTCCGAGGATCACGACAAGGCACCGACATGATTGTACACACTGGCGGGAGATTGTTATTTTTATGATTCTGGGATTGTGTTTTATTTGTTGATATTGAGACATATGTGATTTGAGAATTATGAAACGAGTTTTTATTTTGTTTAAAAATGAAAATTTTGTTTGAAAATTTTCATCGTTACATTATGAAGAAACATACTCTCCTGTGGTTGATACAATTACTTTCTTTTATCTAATAAGTCTGGCAACACATGCAAAATTGGAGATACCTCTAATGGATGTAGTTACCTCTTATTTATATGGTTCACTTGAGAATGATATTTATATTAAAATCATGTAAGGGTTTAAGGTTCCAGAACACAAACTTCTAATTCTCGAGAAGTATATTCGGTAAAATTAAATAAATATTTGTATGGATTGAATAAATCTGGTCGTATGTGGTTCAACTTCTTAAGTACATTTTTATTGAAAGAAGGCTACAAAAATGATCCTATAAGCCCATGTGTATTCATACAAATATCTAGATCAAAATTTGTCATAACTGATGTTTACGTAGATGATTTGAATATTGTTGGAACTTTTGGAGAGTTGGAAAGGGCTACTTCTTGCTTGAAAAAAAAAATCTAAATGAAAGATCTTGGTAAAATGAAATTTTGTGTGGGTTTACAAATTGAGCATACAAAAAATGGATTTTTTGTGCATTAATACAACTATCTAGAAAAGGTGGTTAAAATGTTTTACATGGATAATGCACATCCATTAAGTAACTCGATGGTGGTAAGGCACCGAGATGCCAAATATGGCCAATTTTGGCCTTGTGAAAAACATAAAGAACTTCTTGGTCCCGAAGTACCATATATTTGTGCTCTTGGTGCACTAATGTATCTTTTGCCTTAAACTTATTAGCAAGATATAGTTCTTTCCCAACAAGAAGACACTAGAATAGAGTCAAACACACTCTTCAATATCTTCGTAGTATAATAGATACGCGCTTATATTACTCAAACTCATCAAATGTGGATATTTATCTTATCCACACAAAGCTATATCCCAAATAGGTTATTTATTCACTTGTGGAGGTACCCTAATTTCTTAGCGTTCTGTTAAACAAACTTTAGTTGTTTCTTGTTCTAACCACGTAGAGTGTATATCAATTCATGAGGTAAGCCGTGAATATATTTGGTTAAGAAATTTAACTCATCACATTCGTGAGAATTATGGTCTAACTTTTAACGTAGATGTTCCAACCATACTATATGAATATAATGCGACTTGTATAGCCCAACTCAAGGAAAAATTTACAAAATGAGACAAAACCAAACATATATCGTTCTTTTTTACTCATGATCTTCAAAAGGAGTGTGCTATCAACATCCAGAAAATTCAATCAAGTAACAACTTGACCAATTTATTCACTAAAACACTTCCTCCATCCAAATTTAAAAATATGGTATGAAATATTGGTATTCGGCGCTTCAAGGAAATTAAGTGATGTGTCCATAAGGGGAGTTGGAAACATATTGTAAAGTTTCTCACTGAGTTTTCTTAACAATGTTTTTAACAAGACAATGATTTCCATTGTCTATTATTAATCATGTAATCTTTTTCCTTAATAAGAGTTTTCTCACGAGGTTTTACGTATTAAGGTTTTAACGAGGCATGATATAATCGTCATTCAAGAGTAGTATTATGAAATATTATTTAGTGAATGATCATTAGATCCCTCATATTCTCTCATATCTCTACATCATTAGTAGCATTATGACAAACATTATTATGAATTTTATGTGTGTAGTTATTTACCACAATAAAGTGCATTAATAACATTGCTCACATTTCATCTTATTTTGTAAGTATAAATAGTGAATAATATGTATTATAATGCTTGATTGTTTTTACCATAAATAATGAAATAAAATTCTTTATAATCTCATTTCCTACTTTGTTTTGTGAATTAGGTTCATTTTTTATAATAGTTGTTAACACATTATGAATAGATAATACGAAAAGCTCATAAACGGATCATTATATTTGTGTTTTTCTTTTTAAGTTAAACTACTTAACTAAGGCTATATATGTAATTTTTGAACTAGCTATTTCCTTTTCTTTTCTGTTAAATAAAACTTTAGATAAACAAGATATCTAGTTCACAACTCGAACATAGGCAATCGGGTCCTATTATATAATCTTCCATTGTGAAATATTCGTCCTAAATGCTTTTATTATAATTATGGTTACAAACAATTCTAAATGTCTCACTAAAATTACATTTTACTTTTGGTATATTTTCTAGTTAGTATTGAACATACAATATCTGTATCTTATTAAAGATCTAAGAATTCACCTTCGAAAGGGTTAAAGAGTTGTTATTTATTCTTTGTTCAATTCTTGTTGACTCCATATACTTGTTCGGACATTAGAAGATAAGAATCCATAAATAAGTTCTCATGTTTTAGTCTACGCATGTGGACACTATCATTTTCATCTTACATGTTAAGCATGTTTGACTAGTTGATACAGACATCAATGAGCGTGTTTGACACGGAACTTTTTGAAGCGTTTGAGAACATTTAGTTTTTAGCTTTTGACAAAACCCTCTAATTTAAACAAAAAGTTTCGTTTGGCAGTACGAGCGTTTAGTTTTTAGTTTAAACAAAACGCTCCAAATCTAAAACTACTTCATGTAGCGTTTAACAAAATGTTACTGAGTTTTTGAAATCAATTTTCATTATTACCTTTAAAAATATATTTATATATTTATTTATTTTTAATCAACTGTTCTCTTATGTAATTTTATATATTTCAAAAGCTTCCAGCTATTTTGCCAAACATTTATATAACAAATAAAAGCTACAACTTTCCGTCACCAGCTACTCACTACATGCTATCCGTTACCAGCTAACCGCTAACCGCTTCCAGCTAACAGCTACTTTTGCAGAACACGTCAAAATATATGACATTTAACCCTGTTTAATCTTGTTTAAAGCTTAGGTTTATTTTTTGAAAACACAAGTTTAAACAAACATTGTTGTAATAATTACATTTCAATGATGCCCTTGGAATTATTGACTAAAAAGGCAAAGGGGCTCATAAGGGGTCTCGTGACATAGGATTGGATTTATATGTAGAATTTGAGCCACACAAATGTAGGTGTAGGGCATGCATGCACATTTGGGTTCGTTATGGATATCGTTTGTAAGTACACAAGTCGGACTCTGGCATATTAACCGTTTGTTTATGAGCAAAACTAATCTTCTTTTTCCAAATTCCAAAAGCTACAAGGAAATAGTTTTTCTATATTTTCATGATGATTAACAAATTTAATTTGTTGATGATGATATAAGATCTTATGAAACATACTTAATTTGTAGTCTATTTGCAACAAATAACGCTAGATGTGGGGCTTAAATTGAAGCCGTATTTAATATTTTATACATGTAGAGGCAAAAGTATTTTTTGATGTAAAGTTAAGTACATCAGTATTTTTTGTCAAGGACCGGCAAAAATTTTATTGAAAATTGTTTCATTTTTAGAAAACCATATACCTAAAAAGGTTTATGCATCCTTTTTTTTTTGTAAAAATTCTTCTACATCATGCCGACCTCGTAACACTAAGGTGATGTTTGTTTTTTAATAAGTGAAAAATCTGCAGTTTACGGACCATATGTGCAGACATCTGTAGAAAAAGAGGTCGACTAAACGCTTGCGGTCTTTAAAGTCTTCATGCTACTCAAAATAAACTAAAATTAAACAAATTGATTTTTAAATCTTCAAATTTTTATCATTACCTATACATTATTTATAACTTTTTTGCAAATTCATAATAATATTCATACATACATAGAATCAGTCAATTGATTCAAATAGTTAAAAAAAATAATTGCAAAAATGTTATGTGTGAGAAACTTTATGAAATGGATAATGATTTAAAAGAGTAATATATTTTTTAATTTGTACACATTTGGTCACTGATTTTTTTTTGTCCACATTACCCCTTTCAACTTGTTTAAACTGTATACATTCAGTTCTTATGACCGACTATTGTAGGTAAGTCGAAAAAAATGACTTAATATGTTTTATATTCCTCACTTTGTACACAGTTAGTCCTTAATATATTCTTTTTTGCACATTTAGTCCTTAATATTATTTTGTTATAAAATTAGTCATTGTTTTTGTATACATTCAATACTTATGACTGATTTCTTTAGGTTTTCTCACGACATCTTACTTTGGACAATCATTAATAAGGTGTTTAGGGATGTTCATATTTATGGCCACCGCGACCTTTGTTGCTTAGATCTTGTGGTTTGACTTAGGTTTTGTGTTCTGAAAGTCGTAACATCTTCATACGATCTTGAATTTTAACAACCTTTATATCCACACACTCATATTTAAGTCTACTACAATTTTAATTTGGTTTACTCTTGTTAAAAAGTTATATGTTTTTACTTACGATTTTATTTAAAAAAAATGTTTATACATGCGTTCATAAAGAACGCATATATATATATATATATATATATATATATATATATATATATATATATATATATAAAGATCGTAAGTAAAAATATATTACTTTTTAACGGCAGTAATCAAAATGAAAGTTGTAATAGACTCAAATACAAACACATGAATATAAAGATCTTTGAAATCCGAGATCATATGAAGAAGTTACAACGTTCAGAACACAATATCTAAGTAACCAACCAACCGAAACCGCAGTAGTCATAAGCATCAACAACTCTGAACACCTTATTTTTTATTGTTCCATGTAGAATAACGTGAGAAAAAACTAAAGAAACCGGTCATAAGTACTAAATGTGTACAAAAACAACAATGACTTATTTTGCATCAATAAAAATATTAAGGACTAAATGTGCAAAAAAAACATTGAGGACTAAATGTACACAAAGTAAGAAATAAATTACCTTATTAACTCATTTTTTCGGCATACTTGGAGTAGTCGGTCATAAGTACTGAATGTGTACAGTTTAACAAGTTGAATGGATAAATATAGACGAAAAACTCATAGTGACCAAATATATACAACTCAAAAAGTATATTACCCGTTTAAGTCATTACCCTTTTATGAAATTAACTATGGGAAACATCCTTAAAAAAACTAATTACAAAAAAAATGTATTACATGAAACCAATCATTGCTTAGATAGAAAAGGGTTTGTCGATTAGAAAAATGGGTATTAAGTCACTTGAATAAGATAATATTGTTATTTGATTAACGAAATTAGTAGCATCAAACAATTTGAACCGACATTGGAATCACAAAATTTTGCTTTTTCTTAAACTAATTTTACGTTAATCTTTATATTAAATAATATAGTTTTATGAATTTTGTCTATTTATTAACTTGATATTACATTTTGAATATATGTTCATCAAAAGCTTTAAAAAAACACTTAAGACTTAGAAGCTTTTAAATATTAAATTGGTTTTATATTAAATAAATTGGTTCAATCCTAATTTTTAATTTGAGAACCATAGTTTAGTAATATGATATCATATAATCGATTTTAGATAAGTTTTCAATATTTATTTAGTTTAATCCTAATTTAATTATTAGTTTGATATATATATATATATATATATATATATATATATATATATATATATATATATATATATATAGAGAGAGAGAGAGAGAGAGAGAGAAAATGATTCTCCCATTCTCAATTTTATTTAGTCACAATTGAACTTATCTCTCTCTCTTTTTATATATATATATATATATATATATATATATATATATATATATATATATATATATATATATATATATATATATATAAATTAATATTTATATTTTGTAAAGTTGTGAATGAAATTCTACCTTTTTTTATTTTACCAGGATGACATATGCAGACTTGAAAAAATGTGATTCCTTGTTCGCTCCAAGAAGATGTAGCATATATATTTTTAAGTTTGCAGGCTTCTAAACAAACAAATAGATTGCGAGAGGAAACGTTTGCATGAAACAAACACAAGAGGTCATATAACTCTTCTTAAAAAAACAAATTACACCTAAAGAAGCAACCATATTTTGCACACATCTTCTTTAATGACTTTCTTCTACCTCCACCACCGTAGGGTTGACAATTCTCGATAAGACATAAAACACGAGATGAACCCGACATAAAAATAAATAGGTTGGGGTTAAGATTTCTGACTTGACAACCCTCCAAATCAACGGGTCGTGTTCAGGTTAGTATTTACGTTCACGATTCAACCAACCAACTTGTATAATATATTAGATTTAAAAAATATATATTGTAATATTTATATACTTATGTCTTATTATGATATGTCATTTTTTCCCCTTATGAAGTTATGAGACTATGCCTATCTGCCTATGCATGTTGCATTCCCTACCTCAAACCAGTTTTCAATATTGCACATAGATTGATTCCCTCGATGCTTCTATAAACTCAAACTTGACTCATGAACCTAAATCTAACACACGATACCAAATCTGACACATGAACCAGAGAATCTGATCGCAAACCTGTATAACTAAACTGGTTAGACGGGTCGTGTCCAACTAGATGATTCTAACCTACGAACATGTGACAAAAATAATTATATTGGTCGTATACAGGTGGATGCATTTTGACTCACCTACTCACTAACCCGCGACTCGTCAACCCAAATACAACACAATTTCCACCCTACCGCCACCACCTTTGTCGTTGTCACCATCACCTCTACCACAATGACCTTGACCATTACCTCCATCAACTCCTCCACCACCACTGTAACCACATCCACATCCACCCCCATTCCCACCTCCGCCACCACCACCATCGACACCTCTGTTGTCACCATCACCTTCGCCAAATACACCACTACCTCCTTCATCGACACCCCTGCCACCTCCACCACGACATCTACCACCACCATTTCCTCCACTGCCACCATCATAGGTATCCGTGCCGCCATCATCATAACTACCTTGTATAGTTAACTAACTATTTGAGATGCTAAAAGACATTATTGTCTAAAAAAGTATTATCAGAAAATTAGCAATGGAACATTATGCTCTGGAAAAAAACCTTTATTTTAGACAAAATTGCAAAATAGTCCTTATGGTTGTCAAAATTATGCGGTTTTGGTCCAAAAAGGTTTGGAGGTGCACCAGTGGTCCATATTTGGATACCTTGTGCGGATTTGGTCCCTATATCGTTAACTTTAGCAGGTTGACTGTTACCTTTTTTTGAATAACTATTTTACCCTCAGGGACTGTTTCTGTAGTTGAGTCTTTTTACCAAACCATAAGGACCATTTCTAGATATCTTCTTTTTAAATTTATTGAAGTATTATATATTAGTTTTTTTAATTATTGTTTTAATTTCTTTTTATTGGATTAATTCTTTTTAATGGATTATTATATATTGATAAATATTATTTTTAATATATAATATTTAATATATTAATAATATTATTTTATTGGAATATTGATTCCTTTTAATTAATTCTTTTTTATTGGATTAATTTTTTATTGGATTATTATATATTAATAAATATTATTTTTAATATTAATATTTATCTATATTAATGAATATTACTTTATGGGATTATTAACTTCCTTTAGTTATTCTTTTTAATTTCTATTGTATTAATTTTTTTTGTCGGACCGAGTTTTGAGACATATTTTGGACAAAATCACAATTTTCGAACCGAATGATAGTGATTGCGTTGTCTAAAATATGATATCTCTCATATAATTAAAATAAATTAGAAGATGTGAGTTTTCGGGCATTGTTCTTGAAATTTTGTTGGATTAATTTTTTTAGTTTATTTCTTTTTTAAAACTTTTTTTTATTATATTAATCCTTTTTTTGAATTGTTATATATGAATAAATATTTTTTTAAATATATAATATTAATATACTAATGAATATTATTTTATGGGACTACTAATATTTATAATTATTTTTTTAATATTTATTTATTTTGTTGTACATTAATAAACGGGAAATTAAGTAATCTAACAACATTTTAAATTGTATTTGAAGAAAATAACAATTTTTTTAGCAAAAATACCTACATCGTCCGGAATGGGCATTCCGGACGATAGCATATTTTGGAAAACACCATCGCTATCACTCGGTCCGAAAATTATGGTTTTGTCCAAAATATATCTCAAGCTCGGTCCGACAAAAAATAATTAATACATTAGAAATTAAGAAAAATAACTACAAAAAGTTAATAATCACATAAAGTAATTTTCATTAATATCTATAAATATTTAACATTGAAAATAATATTTATTAAGATAGAATAATCCAATAAAAAATAATTAATCTCGTAAAAAAGAAATTAAAAAATAATTAATTAAAAGAAATGAATACTCCATTAAAATAATATTATTAATATATTCAATATTATATATTAAAAATAGTATTTATTAATATATATATATATATATATATATATATATATATATATAATACTCCAATAAAAAGAAATTAAAAAAAACTAATATATAGTACTTCAATAAAGCTAAAAAGATGATATGCAGAAATGGTCCATGTAGTTTGGTAAAAAGACTCAATTGCATAAATGGTCCCTGAAAGTATAATAGTTATTTTAAAAAAGTTGACAGCCAAACTGTTAAAGTTAACGATATAGAAACCAAATCCGCACAATGTATCCAAAATTGGACCATTTGTGCACCACCAAACCTTTTTAGACAAAAATCGTATAATTTTAACAACCACATGATCTATTTTTGCAGTTTTGTCTTTATTTTATGGGTAAATGACACAAAAAACACTCTTTTTACACAGAAATTCGATTTTGACACTGTGTTTTTTTTTTGTGTCAATTTTGACACTGTGTTTTCCAATTTGTTATAATTCTGACCACTTGACCGGTTAACCAGGTCACATGCTGACGTGGCATGATGACGTGTCAGTTTTGATGACGTGGCATGCTGACATGATATGCTGACGTATCAAAATTGAATTTTTTTCTCACAAAAAACACTAAGTTTTCATTTTTTTTTTCGATTTTGACACTACGTTTAATTTTTTCTTTCAACTTTAATACTATGTTTTTTTGTTCCAAATCGAACATCATTTTTTCCAATTTTGTTCGATGTTGACAATTTTCTATTTGAAACCATATAAATATTTTTTTAATACATTTAAACTGTATAAATATGGTTTTTTTTTTCATTTAAAAACCATAGTTTTGTATAAATACATTTTTTTTTACACTCAAACCATATTTTTATGTATAAATATGTATTAGCTATATAAAAATTGTATTTTATATTAATATGCAACTTTAAAATGTGTTTAAAGGTTTATAGACGTGTAGTTGATCAAAATTTGGATATCAAGTTTGCAACCCATCAAATTTTTACATCTTATTAGAAGCTTATGGTTAGTTTGATTCTCATGATATAACTAATGTTTTGAATGTAAGAAAAAAAACACCTTGTATTTAAATAAAAATGTGGTTTTTAAACGAAAAAAAATATGTTATACGGTTTAAAATGTAATAAAAAAAATATATTTATACGGTTTCAAATGGAAAATAGACAAAATTGAACAAAATTTGATAAATGATGTTCGATTGGAACAAAAAAAACATAGTGTCAAAATCGAAAAAAAGTGAAAACTTAGTGTTTTTTGTGGAAAAAAAAATCAATTTTGACACGTCAGCATATCATGTCAGTATGCCACGTCATCATGCCACGTCAGCATGTAACCTGGTTAACCGGTCAAGTGGTCAGAATTGTAACGAATTGAAAAACACAGTGTCAAAATTGACACAAAAAATAACACGGTGTCAAAATCGAATTTCTGTGTAAAAATAGTGTTTTTTGTGCCATTTACCCTTATTTTATTGTCTAAAAAAATATCATCTAGATTAGCAACGGAACATTAATGGTGTTTTGTGAATAAACTATTCTAGTTGCTTATATTCTTATATTTTTTATAATAATGATGTCTATTAAAACAATTATTACTTATTTTTTTATATTAATTCTATATTTTATTACTGAGTTTAGTGTTTTTTATTTGAATCTCAAAGATATTGTTTAGAAGTTAGTATGGACCTTTTGGTTTGGAGAAAAAATAGTTGGGACCATGTAAGTGATCATGGTTTTACTTCTATTTTTACGAATACATTGTTAAGCCATATGAATTCACTCTCAGCCATATGAATTCACTCTCTTCAGTGATCGAATGTCTAATGTGTCTGTATACCCATGAAATGAATTTTCTCATACGTCCTTTGGTCTTATGTGTCTTCATCATATGTCCTACTTGGACCACTAGTAATTATGAACCGTATTCGATATCTTATTTATTTGTATGTATCATAATTCAATAGAAGTTGGGAGAAACATATGTTGAAAATGCATTTAGTGTAGATGAGAAAAACATATAAGAATAGGGTTAATGAATGATGAAAGTGATTTATTAGGATATTAACTCCATGATAAATGCGTGAATGAAGTTGTCTATTTTCGTTAAAGTCAAATTCATTGATGATAAATATTCTTCTAGTAAAGCAATTAGGTAAAGCACTAGTAGTGAATTAAATAGGAGGAAGGCTATGGAAATTCATCCCACGAAAAGTCAAATTCCAACCCACCAATCACTCCATTCTTATTTCCCTACATTCTTAATTGAAGTGGGGTTTCTTAAGAACCACATTGAAAACAATAAAATACATAACGTTTGACACTTCAATTTTTTATGATATATAACTCTTCACAAATTCATTTTTTAAAGGGTGGAGGGAGTCGACTATTTAACTCATTCAATCTATTTTATTTATTTATTTTTGTTCTTTTTCATCTTTTTCAACTCATAAAACATGAAAATTATATCTTTTCCATCTCATTCAACTTGCTGAATTAAAAACATACAAAACAATCTTATTATTTTGGTAAATCATTAAACATGAAGTATAACTAGAGAGAGAGAGAGAGAGAGAGAGAGAGAGAGAGAGAGAGAGAGAGAGAGAGAGAGAGAGAGAGAGAGAGAGAGAGAGAGAGAGAGAGAGAGAGAGAGAGAGAGAGAGAGAGAGAGAGCCCACATATGACAATTAAAGTGGTACTAATTTGGGAAAATGACACTTGAAGGTAACTAACTGTTACGTTTGTTTTCATTTGGTCCATTTCCCTTTTTTGTACTCAATATACCATCAAACTTATTGTTTGTGTTCACGATAACCCTTTTGACCTGTGATAGCCGGTCAAAGGGTTATAGTGAACACAAACAACAAGTTCGATGGTATATTGAGTACAAAAAAAGGAAAGGGACCAAATGAGAACAATGCAACAGTTGGTTACCCTCCTGATTCATTTTTCCTTTACTCATTATAACAAATCTCACGTCATCTCCTGCTGATATTAATGACTTTATGAGATTCATTATTGCTTCTCTTCAAAACATAACCCACGAAAGAACATTATTCATACATGTACAACTTTATGATGCACTTGAATATTTATTAAGGGAATCTTGACTAAGCAGGTGCATTTCATGACTACGTTTACATTTCCAATCAAATGATTTATCGTATCATGGATTCTAGACAAGTCTACAAACAAGTGGAATCACAAGTGATGTGATTTTTGAGTTTACCTAGCTTTAAGATTGAATTCATGAGATAAGATACAACATCAATATGTACAAGATCATGCAACTTTTGCAGACACATCACCATAATATACCTTGAGGTAAACATTTATTCTGATAAATATACATCTCATACACAGTCAAATCCTTTTTTAGAGAGTTGTTGACAACTAAACACAGTAAACATAACATAGACCTTGTTTTGATGAAGCTACCCATCCGAAACGCTCTACATGTACGTTACGGCCAAAGAAGGTTGTAGTCTTTGATAATTTTACAACTTTAATTTCATTTAACTTTTCGGGGAAAATGACTCAGGAGGGTAACCAACTGTTGAGTTTGTTCTCATTTGGTCCATTTCCTTTTTTTTGTACTCAATATACCATCGAACTTGTTGTTTGTGTTCACCGTAACCCTTTGACCGACTATCACAGGTCACAAGTCGATCAAAAGGGTTATGGTGAACACAAACAACGAGTTCGATGGTGTATTGAGTACAAAAAAAGGAAAGGGACCAAATGAAAACAAACGCAACAATTAGTTACCCTCAAGAGTCATTTTCTCTACTAATTTTGACTTGGACCACAACCTCCAAACCGCCACCACTCCTTGCACCATACCGGTTAAATTATATCTATATTAATTTAAAATGTAAATAAATGTTTCTACTATTTTAAATATTTCAACCTTTCTATTGTCAAGAATGATATTTTCTGTAACGCCCGTATATCCGGGTTTGTCAATTTAAAGACGATAAGCATCAAAAATGACTTTTTGATGGAAGATTATCTAGAAGGATTAAACTTAACTAAGTTGTAGTATATGTTACAAGGATTCCATACATATAAAGAACACCGAAATTCGAGTTATAACGAAGAAGTTATGACCTATCGAAGTTTCGCGACAGAACTGAGACGACACAACGCGACGTAAATAGTGAATTTACGTTAGAGCGATATTTGGTCTTAGCGATCTAAATGAAAGTTGTAGAATACATTAAACCGAGAGCGTGCGTAAAAAGAACGCCCAAATCTGACTTCGTATGAGGAAGTTATGATTTTCCGAAGTTTCGACTTAGCAGTATGCAGCCCGAATACTCGATTTTAGATCGAGCGGTTTTTAGTCGAAACTGTAACGCCCACAGATCCGGGCTAGTCAATTTAGAGGCAATAGCGGTCGAAAACGACTTTTCGGCAAAAAAATTATTTAGAATAAATAATCTTAACCAAGTTGTAGAATATGTCACAGGGTTTCCGTACATATAAAGAACGCCGAAATCTGAGTTATAACGAAGAAGTTATGACCCGTCGAAGTTTCGCGTCGGAACCGGCACGGCGCCGAGAAGCGTAAATAGTAAATTTATGATAGAGCGAGATTTAGCCTTAGCGCTCTAAACGAAAGTCGTAGAATATGTTAAACCAAGAACTTCGATAAAAAGAACGCCCAAATCTGACTTCGTATGAAGAAGTTACGATTTTTCGAAGTTTTGGATTAGCAGTGTACAGCCCAAAATTCGAATATTAGATCGAGCGATTTTTAGCCGACACAACCTAAACGAGAATCGAAGATCTCATTATTAGTAGCGTAACAATAAAAAGACAGATGAAAATGGACATCGGATGAAGAAGTTATGAGATTATAACGGACGAATCCTGTCCCGGCCTGTTAAAAATATAACTTTAAAAATAAATTCAAAATTTGCCGACGGAGTCTAAACGAAAGTTGTAGAGTACGTTCCCGCCTACGCGTGGATATAAAGAACGTCAAAAATGGAGTTCGTATGAACGAGTTACAAATTATAATAGCATATTTACGTATTAAAATAAAGTATAAATCATGTATACGTACACACACACATATATATATATATATATATATATATACATATGTATATATCATTAGAAAGGTATCCACGATGCGGTCATTATAAGACTAATGTTGAGTTCTTTCGACATTAGTTTAGTACAAATATCATTAAATCCATTTAAAATAGTATTATAGAGGGGTATTTAGTTGTTTATATAACTAAAAGGTCATTAAGTAATTATGGAAGGTAGTTTTTGAAAATTCAATTAGTATAAATAAGAGCCTTAGGCTCTCATATTTCTTGCACCATTCTCTTGATCCAAGAGTCTTTCTCTCCTTATCCCCCGAGCATTTCGGTCCCTCGTGATTCGACTTCTCTTTCTGTAGTTTAGTATAATAAGGTGAGCGCTGAAGCGCTGCACGAATCTTTCTTAGAAAGATTCAGCGACGAAGTTCTGCCCCTGCAGAGCCCGACTCCTAGCTAAAACCCCCTTGTAATTAAGTTATGCTTACCTTATTTTAATATAGCTTATATTGAAAATTAGTATTGTTATTATGAACTTATAATAAATATTTGAGCTATTATTATAACTTATATAAGTGTCGTTATAATATTTTTTTTAACTACTCGCGGTACAGGGAATCTGGTTTAAAGGCCGCATAGGGTTGTTGGATTTCAGAAGTGCTATATGCCAAAATGGTCCTGCCCTCCGGTGTTTTTTGTCTGGCCCCTGTCTGTACATAGTGGTTGGAAAATATTGTTTAACGCTTATATAATAATAATAATAATACTAAGACTAATAGTTGGTCACGGTAAATATTAGACTAAAATTTAGCGATAATAATGCTAGGTTTCGTCGAAGGAAAATAGAATCGTTAGAAGCAAGCGCTGCCCGATTTTGGAATCATCACTTTAACAAGTGAGTGCATAGTTACTTTCAGCTTACACATAGATATGAAGTATTTTATATAAATTACGTGCTATGTGTGCATATTATCTGAATACTTGCTATCTATGCTGGATGAACGTTTTATACATGTTTTCAATGATTTAAACTGTATATGTATTTTATATCTACAAAATGTGTTGGGTAAAACATGGGTAGATGTAATAGTTGCTGTGTGACAAGATAAAACGATGAGAGGCCTCGTTATAGATGTTATTGATGATCCAGTCATCTAGCAGAGTATAGATGACGACCACGGACTATTCTAGACAGTCCAGTGGAACACTAGCAGGCTCGTAACCTGTAGGTGTTTATTCGAACTGTGTATTTATTTGAACTGTGTGCTCACCAGATGTACTCCATCCCCCATATGGTTGCCTTAAGGACATTTATTGCTGAGGAATCCCCTTAGCAGTAGTGTCCGTCCCGATGATAATCCTTAGGATAGGTCCCTTATGATAGATGCTTAGGGACGTAATGTGAGGATAACGGGAACGGGTAATCGGGTTTGTTTAATTTAATGAAGTTAATAAACTTATTTATTGTGGGTTGAAAACCCTATGTGCTCACCAGGCTCCCAAGCCTGACCGACTCAGTTTTATGTATTACAGGTAGTGGCGCTTGAGCATAGTTATGATGTTTGGACGAGGGATTACGAATATAGGCCTGTAGATATGAAATAATGTAGTAAGGCTTATATTGTACTGTTTATGCTTTTGATCTGTACGAACATGACATCCCAAGTCTTTTAATGAAATACATTTCTATGGAAATGCTTTTGATAAATCTTTATCATATTTTGTTTTGGGACAAATTCCGCAACACTTTTATTTAAAATGTTACTCTGATTTTTAAACAAAGCATAAACAAACCGGTTTTTTCTGGCCGTGATTTTGGGGATGTCACAGTTGGTATCAGAGCATTAGTTTAAGCGAACTAGGAATATAGATTTATTTCTAGACTTAAACTTAGAATGCTAAGCGATGATTGTGAGGTGTGAGCACTAGATTATTTTAGGAATTGTGCCTAAAATGCTTTTATGTGCTAAATGCTTGTGCCTGATATGCTGTTATTTGTTCAGATCTATGGTCTGTTGCCGACCGGATCTGGAAACCTTATGTGTTTAGGATTAGAACTAGCATATAAATGTTTCGGAGTGATAAGAATGATTTAAACGTCAATCCTAAGTAAAGGTCTAGATTCACCTTATTCGGTGTATAGATCAAGATGGCAAGAACCCATAGCGGAAACGTGAATGCAAATTGGAACCGAGATCAACCCCCAATGATTGAGCAAATACCGGTTGTGGTAGCCGCTGCTGAGCCAATAACGATGGCCGGAGTGCAAGCGATGATCCAAGAGATGTTGGATCATCAAATGGAGGAAACCAGACGTTTGCTCCAGCAAAATCGAGAGGAAGCGACGGTTCAGATCGAACAGCCCGAGTTGAACGAAGGGCAGACTGAGGAAGGAAACTACAGTGGGACTGTTGGTCAAGTCAACCCACCAATAGTTCGACAAAACAACCAAGATGACGAAGTCGAGAGGAATGGATGCAAGTACAAGGATTTTCTGACTTGCAAGCCATCGAATTTCACTGGAAAGGAGGATCCGATCGGGGTCACGGATTGGATCTCGGAGATGGAATTAGCTTTCATGACGTGCGGTTGCAAGGGAAAACAACAGACCACATTTGCAGTGCGTCAGTTTCGAGGAGGCGTTGTACGATGGTGGAATACCTTGGGAAAGACGTTGAGCCCCAATGAGCCCCTGCAACTGACATGGGCAGAATTTCTGGTGCAATTCAAACGTAGGTACTGCTCAGCCCAAAATCTGCTCGAGCTAGAAAACTAATTCCTTACCTTAAAGAAAGGAAGCATGTCTGTTGATGAATACACCAACAACTTCACAGAGAAGATGGAGTTCGCCTTACGTCTTGTTCCAGATGAGCTGACAAAAATTGACAAGTACACAAAAGGACTTCCATGGGAATATGCAGTGCCAGTGCGTCAGGCACCTACTTTGGAGGCAGCTATCTGGGCTGCCAAGTCGGTTGAGGAGATGATCAAGGGAAGAGCCGCCAACAAGACCGAGGTTGGAGAAAAGAGGAAATTTGAGGGGTCTGCGATGCCCGATGAGAGAAGCAAATCCAGTACCAGGAAGTTTAGAGGAGGAGGGAGTGAAGAAAGATGGTGCGAGAAGTGAAAAAGGAAACACTCTGGAAAATGCGGTGAGGAAGTAACTTGTTTCAAGTGTGGGCAGCATGGGCATTATGCCAACGAGTGTAAATATAATAAAAGGGTGTGTTACGAATGTAATGAGGAAGGGAACTTCAAGCAAGATTGCCCAAAGAGAGAGGGGGCTACAAAGCCAAATGTGTCGCCAAAGCCAAAGGCGAGAGCATTTCAAATGATCCTTGACGAAGCAAATGACAATGTGAGGATTCAGGAGTGACGGCTTGACATCCAAGGATCGAGTTATCAAGTAGCCATAGAATCGTATGATGTAGCCTGTTAGAGGCATAGTCTAGGGTGAACTTGAACACCTATGTAATAGTTTCAAGGAATAATAAAAAAACCTTCGTTTTGATATTTGATGTGTTAAGCTGTTATGTGATTTTCTTGTGTGGTGACTTGGAAAACTGCGGGACAATACTTGAGACGAGTATGAGTAGGTGTGAATGGTAGTAGAGGCCTATACTACCGGAAGCACAGGACTCACACTTGGATCAGGGAAAGGCACAAGGTTACCAAGAAGCTAGTAACTGATTCTGTTTTATTCAAGTATGTCATTACCATCGTTTCGGTAATGACTAAAAAGATTGTTGATATTCCGACCCTAGTGGTCATATCGAATTGAGTCCGACTACGATGAGTATGTTGCGTGGTTCAGGGAACCAAGTTCGATGTAGCGTCCGACTTAAACCAAACAATTGAAATCAAAGTGATCAATAGAAGTATCGCGTTCGTTGTTAAAGAAGTTGGTAGCTAGAAACGCTACATGTTAAAGTGTAATTATATCACATTAGAACATGAAGGAAGGCATAATATGTTTTAGAATCTAACTCTAAGAGACCTGAGTCTAAACGAGCATCACATGATGATAGGTCATAATTTGGAGTCTAGCCTGAGCTAGAGAGCAGGTGCACGATCGAGTACTGCTTACAATCAATGAGTCTAAGAGATAGACTTGAAGGAATATAGAAGATATAATTATTACCTAGGATGAAGAGATGAAGTATGGAGTCATTATACGAGCCCTGTTTCGTTGATGATTCCGGGACGTAATCATCCAAAGGGGGAGATAATTGTAATGCCCGCAGATCCGGGCTAGTCAATTTAGAGGCAATAGCGGTCGAAAACGACTTTTCGGCAAAAAAATTATTTAGAATAAATAATCTTAACCAAGTTGTAGAATATGTCACAGGGTTTCCGTACATATAAAGAACGCCGAAATCTGAGTTATAACGAAGAAGTTATGACCCGTCGAAGTTTCGCGTCGGAACCGGCACGGCGCCGAGAAGCGTAAATAGTAAATTTATGATAGAGCGAGATTTAGCCTTAGCACTCTAAACGAAAGTCGTAGAATATGTTAAACTAAGAACTTCGATAAAAAGAACGCCCAAATCTGACTTCGTATGAAGAAGTTACGATTTTTCGAAGTTTTGGATTAGCAGTGTACAGCCCGAAATTATAATAGCATATTTACGTATTAAAATAAAGTATAAATCATGTATACGTACACATATATATACATATGTATATATCATTAGGAAGGTATCGACGATGCGGTCATTATAAGACTAATGTTGAGTTCTTTCGACATTAGTTTAGTACAAATATCATTAAATCCATTTAAAATAGTATTATAGAGGGGTATTTAGTTGTTTATATAACTAAAAGGTCATTAAGTAATCATGGAAGGTAGTTTTTGAAAATTCAATTAGTATAAATAAGAGCCTTAGGCTCTCATATTTCTTGCACCATTCTCTTGATCCAAGAGTCTTTCTCTCCTTATCCCCCAAGCATTTCGGTCCCTCGTGATTCGACTTCTCTTTCTGTAGTTTAGTATAGTAAGGTGAGCGCTGAAGCGCTGCACGAATCTTTCTTAGAAAGATTCAGCAACGAAGTTCTTCCCCTGCAGAGCCCGACTCCTAGCTAAAACCCCCTTGTAATTAAGTTATGCTTACCTTATTTTAATATAGCTTATATTGAAAATTAGTATTGTTATTATGAACTTATAATAAATATTTGAGCTATTATTATAACTTATATAAGTGTCGTTATAATATTTTTTTTAACTACTCGCGGTACAGGGAATCTGGTTTAAAGGCCGCATAGGGTTGTTGGATTTCAGAAGTGCTATATGCCAAAATGGTCCTGCCCTCCGGTGTTTTATGTCTGGCACCTGTCTGTACATAGTGGTTGGAAAATATTGTTTAACGCTTATATAATAATAATAATAATACTAAGACTAATAGTTGGTCACGGTAAATATTAGACTAAAATTTAGCGATAATAATGCTAGGTTTCGTCGAAGGAAAATAGAATCGTTAGAAGCAAGCGCTGCCCGATTTTGGAATCATCACTTTAACAAGTGAGTGCATAGTTACTTTCAGCTTACACATAGATATGAAGTATTTTATATAAATTACGTGCTATGTGTGCATATTATCTGAATACTTGCTATCTATGCTGGATGAACGTTTTATACATGTTTTCAATGATTTAAACTGTATATGTATTTTATATCTACAAAATGTGTTGGGTAAAACATGGGTAGATGTAATAGTTGCTGTGTGACAAGATAAAACGATGAGAGGCCTCGTTATAGATGTTATTGATGATCCAGTCATCTAGCAGAGTATAGATGACGACCACGGACTATTCTAGACAGTCCAGTGGAACACTAGCAGGCTCGTAACCTGTAGGTGTTTATTCGAACTGTGTATTTATTTGAACTGTGTGCTCACCAGATGTACTCCATCCCCCATATGGTTGCCTTAAGGACATTTATTGCTGAGGAATCCCCTTAGCAGTAGTGTCCGTCCCGATGATAATCCTTAGGATAGGTCCCTTATGATAGATGCTTAGGGACGTAATGTGAGGATAACGGGAACGGGTAATCGGGTTTGTTTAATTTAATGAAGTTAATAAACTTATTTATTGTGGGTTGAAAACCCTATGTGCTCACCAGGCTCCCAAGCCTGACCCACTCAGTTTTATGTATTACAGGTAGTGGCGCTTGAGCATAGTTATGATGTTTGGACGAGGGATTACGAATATAGGCCTGTAGATATGAAATAATGTAGTAAGGCTTATATTGTACTGTTTATGCTTTTGATCTGTATGAACATGACATCCCAAGTCTTTTAATGAAATACATTTCTATGGAAATGCTTTTGATAAATCTTTATCATATTTTGTTTTGGGACAAATTCCGCAACACTTTTATTTAAAATGTTACTCTGATTTTTAAACAAAGCATAAACAAACCGGTTTTTTCTGGCCGTGATTTTAGGGATGTCACAGTTGGTATCAGAGCATTAGTTTAAGCGAACTAGGAATATAGATTTATTTCTAGACTTAAACTTAGAATGCTAAGCGATGATTGTGAGGTGTGAGCACTAGATTATTTTAGGAATTGTGCCTAAAATGCTTTTATGTGCTAAATGCTTGTGCCTGATATGCTGTTATTTGTTCGGATCTATGGTCTGTTGCCGACCGGATCTGGAAACCTTATGTGTTTAGGATTCTAAGCGTTTAACTACGATATTAGAACTAGCATATAAATGTTTCGGAGTGATAAGAATGATTTAAACGTCAATCCTAAGTAAAGGTCTAGATTCACCTTATTCGGTGTATAGATCAAGATGGCAAGAACCCATAGCGGAAACGTGAATGCAAATTGGAACCGAGATCAACCCCTAATGATTGAGCAAATACCGGTTGTGGTAGCCGCTGCTGAGCCAATAACGATGGCCGGAGTGCAAGCGATGATCCAAGAGATGTTGGATCATCAAATGGAGGAAACCAGACGTTTGCTCCAGCAAAATCGAGAGGAAGCGACGATTCAGATCGAACAACCCGAGTTGAACGAAGGGCAGACTGAGGAAGGAAACTACAGTGGGACTGTTGGTCAAGTCAACCCACCAATAGTTCGACAAAACAACCAAGATGACGAAGTCGAGAGGAATGGATGCAAGTACAAGGATTTTCTGACTTGCAAGCCATCGACTTTCACTGGAAAGGAGGATCCGATCGGGGTCATGGATTGGATCTCGGAGATGGAATTAGCTTTCATGACGTGCGGTTGCAAGGGAAAACAACAGACCACATTTGCAGTGCGTCAGTTTCGAGGAGGCGTTGTACGATGGTGGAATACCTTGGGAAAGACGTTGAGCCCCAATGAGCCCCTGCAACTGACATGGGCAGAATTTCTGGTGCAATTCAAACGTAGGTACTGCTCAACCCAAAATCTGCTCGAGCTAGAAAACTAATTCCTTACCTTAAAGAAAGGAAGCATGTCTGTTGATGAATACACCAACAACTTCACAGAGAAGATGGAGTTCGCCTTATGTCTTGTTCCGGATGAGCTGACAAAAATTGACAAGTACACAAAAGGACTTCCATGGGAATATGCAGTGCCGGTGCGTCAGGCACCTACTTTGGAGGCAGCTATCTGGGCTGCCAAGTCGGTTGAGGAGATGATCAAGGGAAGAGCCGCCAACAAGACCGAGGTTGGAGAAAAGAGGAAATTTGAGGGGTCTGCGATGCCCAATGAGAGAAGCAAATCCAGTACCAAGAAGTTTAGAGGAGGAGGGAGTGAAGAAAGATGGTGCGAGAAGTGAAAAAGGAAACACCCTGGAAAATGCGGTGAGGAAGTAACTTGTTTCAAGTGTGGGAAGCATGGGCATTATGCCAACGAGTGTAAATATAATAAAAGGGTGTGTTACGAATGTAATGAGGAAGGGAACCTCAAGCAAGATTGCCCAAAGAGAGAGGGGGCTACAAAGCCAAATGTGTCGCCAAAGCCAAAGGCGAGAGCATTTCAAATGATCCTTGACGAAGCAAATGACAATGTGAGGATTCAGGAGTGACGGCTTGACATCCAAGGATCGAGTTATCAAGTAGCCATAGAATCGTATGATGTAGCCTGTTAGAGGCATAGTCTAGGGTGAACTTGAACACCTATGTAATAGTTTCAAGGAATAATAAAAAAAACCTTCGTTTTGATATTTGATGTGTTAAGCTGTTATGTGATTTTCTTGTGTGGTGACTTGGAAAACTGCGGGACAATACTTGAGACGAGTATGAGTAGGTGTGAATGGTAGTAGAGGCCTATACTACCGGAAGCACAGGACTCACACTTGGATCAGGGAAAGGCACAAGGTTACCAAGAAGCTAGTAACTGATTTTGTTTTATTCAAGTATGTCATTACCATCGTTTCGGTAATGACTAAAAAGATTGTTGATATTCCGACCCTAGTGGTCATATCGAATTGAGTCCGACTACGATGAGTATGTTGCGTGGTTCAGGGAACCAAGTTCGATGTAGCGTCCGACTTAAACCAAACAATTGAAATCAAAGTGATCAATAGAAGTATCGCGTTCGTTGTTAAAGAAGTTGGTAGCTAGAAACGCTACATGTTAAAGTGTGATTATATCACATTAGAACATGAAGGAAGGCATAGTATGTTTTAGAATCTAACTCTAAGAGACCTGAGTCTAAACGAGCATCACATGATGATAGGTCATAATTTGGAGTCTAGCCTGAGCTAGAGAGCAGGTGCACGATCGAGTACTGCTTACACTCAATGAGTCTAAGAGATAGACTTGAAGGAATATAGAAGATATAATTATTACCTAGGATGAAGAGATGAAGTATGGAGTCATTATACGAGCCCTGTTTCGTTGATGATTTCGGGACGTAATCATCCAAAGGGGGAGATAATTGTAACGCCCGCAGATCCGGGCTAGTCAATTTAGAGGCAATAGGGGTCGAAAACGACTTTTCGGCAAAAAAATTATTTAGAATAAATAATCTTAACCAAGTTGTAGAATATGTCACAGGGTTTCCGTACATATAAAGAACGCCGAAATCTGAGTTATAACGAAGAAGTTATGACCCGTCGAAGTTTCGCGTCGGAACCGACACGGCGCCGAGAAGCGTAAATAGTAAATTTATGATAGAGCGAGATTTAGCCTTAGCGCTCTAAACGAAAGTCGTAGAATATGTTAAACTAAGAACTTCGATAAAAAGAACGCCCAAATCTGACTTCGTATGAAGAAGTTACGATTTTTCGATGTTTTGGATTAGCAGTGTACAGCCCGAAATTATAATAGCATATTTACGTATTAAAATAAAGTATAAATCATGTATACGTACACACACATATATATATATATATATATATATATATATATATATATATACATATGTATATATCATTAGGAAGGTATCGACGATGCGGTCATTATAAGACTAATGTTGAGTTCTTTCGACATTAGTTTAGTACAAATATCATTAAATCCATTTAAAATAGTATTATAGAGGGGTATTTAGTTGTTTATATAACTAAAAGGTCATTAAGTAATCATGGAAGGTAGTTTTTGAAAATTCAATTAGTATAAATAAGAGCCTTAGGCTCTCATATTTCTTGCACCATTCTCTTGATCCAAGAGTCTTTCTCTCCTTATCCCCCAAGCATTTCGGTCCCTCGTGATTCGACTTCTCTTTCTGTAGTTTAGTATAGTAAGGTGAGCGCTGAAGCGCTGCACGAATCTTTCTTAGAAAGATTCAGCAACGAAGTTCTTCCCCTGCAGAGCCCGACTCCTAGCTAAAACCCCCTTGTAATTAAGTTATGCTTACCTTATTTTAATATAGCTTATATTGAAAATTAGTATTGTTATTATGAACTTATAATAAATATTTGAGCTATTATTATAACTTATATAAGTGTCGTTATAATATTTTTTTTAACTACTCGCGGTACAGGGAATCTGGTTTAAAGGCCGCATAGGGTTGTTGGATTTCAGAAGTGCTATATGCCAAAATGGTCCTGCCCTCCGGTGTTTTATGTCTGGCACCTGTCTGTACATAGTGGTTGGAAAATATTGTTTAACGCTTATATAATAATAATAATAATACTAAGACTAATAGTTGGTCACGGTAAATATTAGACTAAAATTTAGCGATAATAATGCTAGGTTTCGTCGAAGGAAAATAGAATCGTTAGAAGCAAGCGCTGCCCGATTTTGGAATCATCACTTTAACAAGTGAGTGCATAGTTACTTTCAGCTTACACATAGATATGAAGTATTTTATATAAATTACGTGCTATGTGTGCATATTATCTGAATACTTGCTATCTATGCTGGATGAACGTTTTATACATGTTTTCAATGATTTAAACTGTATATGTATTTTATATCTACAAAATGTGTTGGGTAAAACATGGGTAGATGTAATAGTTGCTGTGTGACAAGATAAAACGATGAGAGGCCTCGTTATAGATGTTATTGATGATCCAGTCATCTAGCCGAGTATAGATGATGACCACGGACTATTCTAGACAGTCCAGTGGAACACTAGCAGGCTCGTAACCTGTAGGTGTTTATTCGAACTGTGTATTTATTTAAACTGTGTGCTCACCAGATGTACTCCATCCCCCATATGGTTGCCTTAAGGACATTTATTGCTGAGGAATCCCCTTAGCAGTAGTGTCCGTCCCGATGATAATCCTTAGGATAGGTCCCTTATGATAGATGCTTAGGGACGTAATGTGAGGATAACGGGAACGGGTAATCGGGTTTGTTTAATTTAATGAAGTTAATAAACTTATTTATTGTGGGTTGAAAACCCTTTGTGCTCACCAAGCTCCCAAGCCTGACCCACTCAGTTTTATGTATTACAGGTAGTGGCGCTTGAGCATAGTTATGATGTTTGGACGAGGGATTACGAATATAGGCCTGTAGATATGAAATAATGTAGTAAGGCTTATATTGTACTGTTTATGCTTTTGATCTGTACGAACATGACATCCCAAGTCTTTTAATGAAATACATTTCTATGGAAATGCTTTTGATAAATCTTTATCATATTTTGTTTTGGGACAAATTCCGCAACACTTTTATTTAAAATGTTACTCTGATTTTTAAACAAAGCATAAACAAACCGGTTTTTTCTGGCCGTGATTTTGGGGATGTCACAGTTGGTATCAGAGCATTAGTTTAAGCGAACTAGGAATATAGATTTATTTCTAGACTTAAACTTAGAATGCTAAGCGATGATTGTGAGGTGTGAGCACTAGATTATTTTAGGAATTGTGCCTAAAATGCTTTTATGTGCTAAATGCTTGTGCCTGATATGCTGTTATTTGTTCGGATCTATGGTCTGTTGCCGACCGGATCTGGAAACCTTATGTGTTTAGGATTCTAAGCGTTTAACTACGATATTAGAACTAGCATATAAATGTTTCGGAGTGATAAGAATGATTTAAACGTCAATCCTAAGTAAAGGTCTAGATTCACCTTATTCGGTGTATAGATCAAGATGGCAAGAACCCATAGCGGAAACGTGAATGCAAATTGGAACCGAGATCAACCCCCAATGATTGAGCAAATACCGGTTGCGGTAGCCGCTGCTGAGCCAATAACGATGGCCGGAGTGCAAGCGATGATCCAAGAGATGTTGGATCATCAAATGGAGGAAACCAGACGTTTGCTCCAGCAAAATCGAGAGGAAGCGACGGTTCAGATCGAACAGCCCGAGTTGAACGAAGGGCAGACTGAGGAAGGAAACTACAGTGGGACTGTTGGTCAAGTCAAACCACCAATAGTTCAACAAAACAACCAAGATGACGAAGTCGAGAGGAATGGATGCAAGTACAAGGATTTTCTGACTTGCAAGCCATCGACTTTCACTGGAAAGGAGGATCCGATCGGGGTCATGGATTGGATCTCGGAGATGGAATTAGCTTTCATGACGTGCGGTTGCAAAGGAAAACAACAGACCACATTTGCAGTGCGTCAGTTTCGAGGAGGCGTTGTACGATGGTGGAATACCTTGGGAAAGACGTTGAGCCCCAATGAGCCCCTGCAACTGACATGGGCAGAATTTCTGGTGCAATTCAAACGTAGGTACTGCTCAGCCCAAAATCTGCTTGAGCTAGAAAACCAATTCCTTACCTTAAAGAAAGGAAGCATGTCTGTTGATGAATACACCAACAACTTCACAGAGAAGATGGAGTTCGCCTTACGTCTTGTTCCGGATGAGCTGACAAAAATTGACAAGTACACAAAAGGACTTCCATGGGAATATGCAGTGCCAGTGCGTCAGGCACCTACTTTGGAGGCAGCTATCTGGGCTGCCAAGTCGGTTGAGGAGATGATCAAGGGAAGAGCCGCCAACAAGACCGAGGTTGGAGAAAAGAGGAAATTTGAGGGGTCTGCGATGCCCGATGAGAGAAGCAAATCCAGTACCAGGAAGTTTAGAGGAGAAGGGAGTGAAGAAAGATGGTGCGAGAAGTGAAAAAAGAAACACTCTGGAAAATGCGGTGAGGAAGTAACTTGTTTCAAGTGTGGGAAGCATGGGCATTATGCCAACGAGTGTAAATATAATAAAAGGGTGTGTTACGAATGTAATGAGGAAGGGAACTTCAAGCAAGATTGCCCAAAGAGAGAGGGGGCTACAAAGCCAAATGTGTCGCCAAAGCCAAAGGCGAGAGCATTTCAAATGATCCTTGACGAAGCAAATGACAATGTGAGGATTCAGGAGTGACGGCTTGACATCTAAGGATCGAGTTATCAAGTAGCCATAGAATCGTATGATGTAGCCTGTTAGAGGCATAGTCTAGGGTGAACTTGAACACCTATGTAATAGTTTCAAGGAATAATAAAAAAAACCTTCGTTTTGATATTTGATGTGTTAAGCTGTTATGTGATTTTCTTGTGTGGTGACTTGGAAAACTGCGGGACAATACTTGAGACGAGTATGAGTAGGTGTGAATGGTAGTAGAGGCCTATACTACCGGAAGCACAGGACTCACACTTAGATCAGGGAAAGGCACAAGGTTACCAAGAAGCTAGTAACTGATTCTGTTTTATTCAAGTATGTCATTACCATCGTTTCGGTAATGACTAAAAAGATTGTTGATATTCCGACCCTAGTGGTCATATCGAATTGAGTCCGACTACGATGAGTATGTTGCGTGGTTCAGGGAACCAAGTTCGATGTAGCGTCCGACTTAAACCAAACAATTGAAATCAAAGTGATCAATAGAAGTATCGCGTTCGTTGTTAAAGAAGTTGGTAGCTAGAAACGCTACATGTTAAAGTGTGATTATATCATATTAGAACATGAAGGAAGGCATAGTATGTTTTAGAATCTAACTCTAAGAGACCTGAGTCTAAACGAGCATCACATGATGATAGGTCATAATTTGGAGTCTAGCCTGAGCTAGAGAGCAGGTGCACGATCAAGTACTGCTTACACTCAATGAGTCTAAGAGATAGACTTGAAGGAATATAGAAGATATAATTATTACCTAGGATGAAGAGATGAAGTATGGAGTCATTATACGAGCCCTGTTTCGTTGATGATTCCGGGACGTAATCATCCAAAGGGGGAGATAATTGTAACGCCCGCAGATCCGGGCTAGTCAATTTAGAGGCAATAGGGGTCGAAAACGACTTTTCGGCAAAAAAATTATTTAGAATAAATAATCTTAACCAAGTTGTAGAATATGTCAGAGGGTTTCCATACATATAAAGAACGCCGAAATCTGAGTTATAACGAAGAAGTTATGACCCGTCGAAGTTTCGCGTCGGAACCGGCACGACGCCGAGAAGCGTAAATAGTAAATTTATGATAGAGCGAGATTTAGCCTTAGCGCTCTAAACGAAAGTCATAGAATATGTTAAACTAAGAACTTCGATAAAAAGAACGCCCAAATCTGACTTCGTATGAAGAAGTTACGATTTTTCGAAGTTTTGGATTAGCAGTGTACAGCCCGAAATTATAATAGCATATTTACGTATTAAAATAAAGTATAAATCATGTATACATACACATATATATACATATGTATATATCATTAGAAAGGTATCGACGATGCGGTCATTATAAGACTAATGTTGAGTTCTTTCGACATTAGTTTAGTACAAATATCATTAAATCCATTTAAAATAGTATTATAGAGGGGTATTTAGTTGTTTATATAACTAAAATGTCATTAAGTCATTATGGAGGGTAGTTTTTGAAAATTCAATTAGTATAAATAAGAGCCTTGGGCTCTCATATTTCTTGCACCATTCTCTTGATTCAAGAGTCTTTCTCTCCTTATCCCCCGAGCATTTCGGTCCCTCGTGATTCGACTTCTCTTTCTGTAGTTTAGTATAGTAAGGTGAGCGCTGAAGCGCTGCACGAATCTTTCTTAGAAAGATTCAGCGACGAAGTTCTGCCCCTGCAGAGCCCGACTCCTAGCTAAAACCCCCTTGTAATTAAGTTATGCTTACCTTATTTTAATATAGCTTATATTTAAAATTAGTATTGTTATTATGAAGTTATAATAAATATTTGAGCTATTATTATAACTTATATAAGTGTCGTTATAATATTTTTTTTTAACTACTCGCGGTACAGGGAATCTGGTTTAAAGGCCGCATAGGGTTGTTGGATTTCAGAAGTGCTATATGTCAAAATGGTCCTGCCCTCCGGTGTTTTATGTCTGGCCCCTGTCTGTACATAGTGGTTGGAAAATATTGTTTAACGCTTATATAATAATAATAATAATACTAAGACTAATAGTTGGTCACGGTAAATATTAGACTAAAATTTAGCGATAATAATGCTAGGTTTCGTCGAAGGAAAATAGAATCGTTAGAAGCAAGCGCTGCCCGATTTTGGAATCATCACTTTAACAAGTGAGTGCATAGTTACTTTCAGCTTACACATAGATATGAAGTATTTTATATAAATTACGTGCTATGTGTGCATATTATCTGAATACTTGCTATCTATGCTGGATGAACGTTTTATACATGTTTTCAATGATTTAAACTGTATATATGTATTTTATATCTACAAAATGTGTTGGGTAAAACATGGGTAGATGTAATAGTTGCTGTGTGACAAGATAAAACGATGAGAGGCCTCGTTATAGATGTTATTGATGATCCAGTCATCTAGCAGAGTATAGATGACGACCACGGACTATTCTAGACAGTCCAGTGGAACACTAGCAGGCTCGTAACCTGTAGGTGTTTATTCGAACTGTGTGTTTATTTGAACTGTGTGCTCACCAGATGTACTCCATCCCCCACATGGTTGCCTTAAGGACATTTATTGCTGAGGAATCCCCTTAGCAGTAGTGTCCGTCCCGATGATAATCCTTAGGATAGGTCCCTTATGATAGATGCTTAGGGACGTAATGTGAGGATAACGGGAACGGGTAATCGGGTTTGTTTAATTTAATGAAGTTAATAAACTTATTTATTGTGGGTTGAAAACCCTATGTGCTCACCAGGCTCCCAAGCCTGACCCACTCAGTTTTATGTATTACAGGTAGTGGCGGTTGAGCATAGTTATGATGTTTGGACGAGGGATTACGGATATAGGCCTGTAGATATGAAATAATGTAGTAAGGCTTATATTGTACTGTTTATGCTTTTGATCTGTACGAACATGACATCCCAAGTCTTTTAATGAAATACATTTCTATGGAAATGCTTTTGATAAATCTTTATCATATTTTGTTTTGGGACAAATTCCGCAACACTTTTATTTAAAATGTTACTCTGATTTTTAAACAAAGTATAAACAAACCGGTTTTTTCTGGCCGTGATTTTGGGGATGTCACAGAAACAATATAAATGATAATCGAAGATCTCATCATTAGTAGTGCAATGATAAAAAAAGACAGACGAAAACGGACGTCAGATTAAGAGGTTATGAATTTATAACAGAGTTTTCCTGTCCCGGCCTACTAAAAATAAATAATAAAAATAAATTCAATATTAGCCAACGGAGTCCAAACGAAAATTGTAGAGCGTGGTCTCACCTACACGTGGATATAAAGAATGTCGAAAACGGAGTTTGTATGAAGAAGATATGAATTTTTAAAGTTTATTAAATAATTAAAATATTAAATTTAAATATAAATTCGGATATTATCCAGGGGGGGGGAGTCACCGGGCTTATCCGGGTTACGCCCAGCGTACCTGGATTTACGCCCAACATAAATCGAGAATCCAGCCCCTATAAAAGGAAGTTGAGGCTGCCGAGTTCTTTGCTCTTTTTCTCTATCGTTTTTGCATCGTTTTTCGTGCAAGATATATCACGAAGCCCCGGTATTAATCCCGAGCCCCGAAGCAAGTCCCGAAGCCCTAAAGATCCCGAGAAGTGAAATTCCCGAGCCGAAGCTCTGCCCACGAGAAGCCAATTTTTGTGAAGATCTTCAAGATCTACCGAAGAATACTACTTCTACAAGCCGTAGTGTTATCCGATCATCTTCTGATCAAGTGAGTGTGTAGTTACTTTCTTCTAACACATAAATACGAAGTATTTGCTATGAAATACGTGCTATGTGTTTATATATTGTTTGTCTATTTGATATGGGCATAGAATTGATGTTTTATATAGGTGTTAAATGATTTAAACTGTGTAAGTATTTGTATCTACGAAAATGTTGGGTGGAACATGGGTAGATGGGATAGTTGGTGACTATGGAGTTAGCGCCTATTATATAAACCTTGGTGACTATGGAGTTTGCGCCTATTGTATAAACCTTGGTGACTGTGGAGTTAGCGCCTATTGTATAAACTTTGATGACTATGGAGTCAGCGCCTATTGTTGAGTAAACCATGGTGACTATGGAGTTAGCGCCTGATAACTATGGATTTAGTACCTGATAGATAAACTTTGGCAGCAAGACTTCGTGCCAATCCCTTAGATAAATCCTTAGGAATGAATGGATGAAGGATTGTTGATTCTTAAGGTAAACCTTAAGAAATAAAGGAGATATGGGGATGGGTGTTTGGGTTGATTGTTTGATGATTGAATATAATAAATGTATTATTGTGGGTTGAAAACCCTATATGCTCACCAGGCTCCCAAGCCTGACCCACTCAGTTTTCTTTGTATCACAAGTATCGATGCGAAGACCCATTTCACTAAGAGATTAAAAGAGATGTAAATCACTAGTGTAAATGAATGTATGATATGTTTATGCTTATGTGTCTGTATCGGAACATGACATCCCAATGTTTTATTATTAAATAAAAATACATTCTCGTTGAGAAATGTTTTTATAAGTTATTATCATATCTTGTTTTGGGAACAAATTCCGCAACTGTTTTCTTTAAAAGATTACTCTGATTTTAAAAACAAAGAATAAACAAATCGGTCTTTTCTGGCCGTGAAATTGGGACACGTCACATTTTCATCTCTACTTTTTTAAATATACTTTAATTAATGATATTTTCCACTTTTATTTTTTTAAAATTTTCACTTTTATCGTTATATTTAGAAAAGTTTATAAAATGTCATTTTTTCACTACTTTATTTTTTAAAATATCATTTTGACCCTCTCAACTTTGAATTTTATAAAATATCACTTTTACATCTTTCATTTTATAAATTTTATAAAGTTTTCTAGATATAAGGGAAAAAGTGAAAATTTATGTCAAAATATACATAATATGTTTTCTTTAAAAACTTTTGTTCCTTAACTTTAAAAAAGAACTAATTTTTAGGTGTTTATTTTATAAATTCGAGGTGGTTAATATTTTGACATAAAATTTGAAAATTTGGTTCGTTAATTTAAAATTAAAAAAAAAATTACTTGCTGTTTTTATGTATGTGTTAGTATAAAATTAAGTTTGTCTACATTTTCATGTAATCTTTTTTTTTTTTTATGTTTTTATGTTTATTTTTATATATGTTTCATACGTATGAGTCAATTCACATATAATTCGTTTTTGAATATTTAAATTTCTATTCGATAACATAAATTTTTTTTACTTAATCATTTTTATGTATGTCTCAATATAAATTTCAGTTTCTTTACGTTTTCGTTCTTATTATTACATATATTTTCCACGTATGAATTTTATCAAATATAACATATTTGCATTCGACGGTATATATTGGAGTTAATCAGTGGTACTGACATTGTATATTTATCTACTAACAAATGCAACGATACATTTTATTAATACAATCACAAAATTCAACTTACAAAATAATTGGCACCACTGTAATCTGTAACAAGCTAAATCCTAGTTAATATTTAAACCAAGAAGTGAAAAGATAGTTTTGATGGAAAAACAATTATGATTGGAATTTGCAACTTATCGATTCAAGTTAAAAGTTCTTTTAAACAAACAAAAATAAGAGTGTGTCACGATCCTATCAAAGATGTCATCTTTTATTGGTTTAGTTGAACTAAATAGTCTTTTTTTTAAACGGCTAACGATTTTTATAAAGGGGTCACACCTAGCAAGAAGCTAGATGAGCCCAGCAAGAGTAAGTACAAGATAAAGTACACGAGAAAGAAAAAAGGAACAAAGAAACAAAGAGATACGCAACATTATAAAGGAACAAATGGAGACATGCTCTAGTCACACCACCGAATGCTCCCCTTTGATCCTCTATGTTTTAACTAATAGAAGACCAATGTTTGAATGCCATCAATAACCTTGGTTGGACTCCTTTTCTCCTGTTTGAAGATCCTATCATTCCGATCTTTCCAAAGACTCTAAATCATTCTATAACATATCATCGTGAGTATTCTCTGTTTCTATACGAAATGTAGGAGTTACTCTGTGTTGTCTGTACGTCTAAGGTTAATACCATACTATCTCATGATCCAATTGTGCACAGCCAATGCAAAGTCACATTGGAGAAAAGATGTGATCTGCAATTTCAACACAGTTCAGACAATACCCACAAATTAGTGAGGGTATTTGAACGCCTCTAACTTCCAAAGCCTTCGATAATGGAATTTGGTCGCATTTGGCCCGCCAAACAAAATACAATACTTTGAGTGGGACTTCCTTCAACCATTCAATTCTGGATCCTGGTAGGGTAGGGGTAAAATCGTCCAATTTTTTATGAAAATCTTCCACCGTGTACAACCCATTTGCTCCAAATGTGCAACTCCAAGTATCCGGAGCATTTGATAAACAAATCTGTCCCAAAGTCTCTTTGAGATGTGTCAAGTTTCGATTCATGTGTGTTGCCATGGGGTCTGAATTCCAGTCCCATGTGAATCCACTGGTTGATATACGCTCACCAACTAGACACCGTTTCCTGCACTCAATGTTAAACAACTCTGGGAACCTTGTTTTTTAAGGGTTCATCTCCCTACCAGACATCAAGCCAAAATAATGTGTTTCTTCTGTTCCGAATCTTTTTTTTGAAAATTCCAAGTCATAGCTCTGAAAATTCCAAGTCACCCATAAATTTATAAGAATTACCTCTTCCAAGCGTCTTAGTTGCATTAAGTTCTGAATTATCTCTCAATCAAACCATTCATTAATCGTGATTCATGATAAATAAGGAATATCAATGGCCCACCAATGAAACATTTCACACCAAAAAATGGTAAAGACGAGGAAATTAAATGAATAATCGTCTAAATTCATAAATCGTATAAAGAAGGGTAATAACACAAAAGACACTAAGTTTACACCACAATTCTAATTTGGCACTGCGTTTTTTTGTTTCAAATTTGACGCTGTGTTTTCAAATTTTTTACAATTCTGACCACTTGACCGGTCAACCCGGTTACATTATGACGTGGCATGCTGACATGTCAAAATTAATTTTTTTTCCCACAAAATACACAAAGTTTTCACTTTTTTCGATTTTGACACTAAATTTAATTTTTTTCTTTCAATTTTGACACTCTGTTTTTTTCCAAATCAAACATCAATTATCGAAAAAAATTGAAAGAAAAAAATTAAAATTAGTGTTTTTTGTGTAAAAAAAAAAATCAATTTTGACACGTGAGCATATTATGTCAACATGCCACATCATCAAAACTGACACGTCATCATGCCACGTCAGCATGTAAATGGATTGAGCTGTCAAGTGCTCAAAATTGTAAAAAATTTAAAAACACATTATCAAATTCGGGACAAAAAAATACAGTTAAATTATAATTTTGATGTAAACTTAATATCTTTTGTAATATTTACCCTGTAAAAAAAGGATTTATATCCACACTTCTTTTGTCCGGTGCAATTGATCCGAATACTCTAACTGGAATAACTTCGTGGGTTACGGTACACCTGACCTGTACCTGGGTGCGAAGCTAAAACACATGAAAAATGGATTAAAGAAATGGAGAGAAACTAATCATCCCAAGGAGGAGACATAACTAATGAGACTCAAGAAATTGGTGGAGTGCCTGGACCGTGAAGCCGAGTCACGACAGTTAACAGTCGATGAAATTGATGCTAGAAACTTGGGGTACAAATCAATCATAGAGATGGAAAAATTCAAGTCTTTTGATCTGAGGCAAAAAGCTCGTATCAAATGAGAAATTGATGGTGATGAAAAAACGAGCTTCTTTCATGGGTGTCACACCCCAAAACCGGAACGGCGGAAACGTTCGGGGTGGAGGACGTCATGTTTAGTATCACAAGACATGTATCATAGTAAGCAAGTAATGAACAACCATTTCATTAGAAAGAAAGTGTTACAAAGTATATGTTCACAAAACATAGAGTACATAAGCAAATAACAAAACAAGACTTGAAGCTATACTGCTCCATCTTCTGAATTCCCAAAGCGAGTACCTGTCTACTAGTTTTCTGAGAATACAAGTTATTTGAAAGAGTTTATCAGCAATTAAGCTGGTGAGTTCATAAGATTTTTGTGATGTATGTAAGTTGTAGAAAGTTGTTGGAAAATGTAATTGGAATGTAGTAAGTTATAAGTTCTGTTTTTAGAAAAGTTCGCCTGTTCCTCTACAAAATCCTATATTTCCTAATTTGATGAAAGATACGTAAAAATGATTCTACAATCCTTTCTATGAATACTAAATGAATACAAGTTATATAAAACTAAAAGTAAACAAACAATCAATTGTGCGCATCTGCCCTAAGTCCACAACCAAACAAGGAATATGAAGTAAGGCGGATAGCACACATCCCATTGTTTGTTAGGTCCTCGTTGTATATAACCCTGGTGTATTCACTTGTTACTCATGGAGTTAATTGTAATAGTTCCTTTATATTTAATGAAAAGATCCCTTAAGAAAACCCTTATTTCTTATAATAAAATAGTGACCACAATGATTTCTTCTATAATCACTTAGTTTATACTGGCTATATATAATTTAATATCAAATAGATAGTTGATTGGATGAATCTGCCCTAAGTCCACAACCAAACAAGGAACAAGAAATAAGGAGGAAAGCACACATCCAACTACCTGTTGGGTATTAATGATATATAAGCATGATATATAAACTAAGGTATTATAGAGTCAATCACCTAAAGTCCTTTAAGTTTATACTTGTTTAATAAAATGGATTAAACCCTTTACTGGTAAGTTTCTAGCTTTGAATGCCAAAAGTTTTGTGTGAAAAGTATACTTTGTACTAGAAAACTATGCATTGAATTAGTGTCCTATGACTGGAGCCATACTTGGTACCCCATATAATGACTTAATGTATATGGAACATATATATATATATATATATATATATATATATATATATATATATATATATATATAACTAAAATCGAATAGATAATAGGCTGGGTGAATCTGCTCTAAGCCCCCAACCAAACAAGGAACGGGAAATGAAGCAGAGAGCACACATCCTATTACATGTCTGATCCTATTTATATATATCCCTTGATGTATACATTAAGAAATCATAAAGTTAGCATTATGGTCCCTTTCTACTGAGTGTACTAGACCCCATTGTTATGTTTGTCGTTTGTAAAATGTAAGTAGTGTAGTATTGTATATAGTAACTACTATTGTACGAATTGCCTTAAATTGATTATTAAAGTATAATGTGATGGCTAGATCCCATACTAAACGCTCTCCCTGTCAAAAGATTATGGAATCCAAATGCGACCTCTACAATCAATTGCAAGCCGTGAACATCCACATTAAAATTATGTCATCATGTATATCCAATATAACTATCACCTTTTGTTTAGAACAATGCGTTAGTGATTCATTGGTATATGTAGATCCTGTAAGTGTTCCATGTTATAGCAAATTAGTGTGTTTGTTATGTTTTAGTATCTTACTATCCTCCCTTGTTATAGTATCTTCGTATGTTCTTTCTGTTATCGTGTATTGTATCTAGTATGAATGAACCCCTAAACTATACCCATTATAGTTTACTAGTATTCTACTTGAACTATTATTGAAAAGACTCATTTTACTACCAAGTTATGCTTGTACTTTAAAAACGGAGTTTTGTTAAACTATAAAGCAACATAACTGTAAAATAGTTTTTGACATGTTTTGACCACTTATAGAAGACATAAGAAACATTTTGCAAGATGTTTATAAAAACAGTTACACAATTATCATTGTGTTCAACTTGTATCCCCCCCCCCCCTTAAAAGCGTTTAAAATAGTTAAAAGATTCATTACGGGGTATGAACTCACTTGATGTGGGTGATTCAAACGAATACTTGCGCGTAAGGATGAGAATTTCCACAAATGATGTCTCGATACTTAACAAATCGTAAATGACATATAATGACATAAATATAGTGTTTGGAAGCAACCAAATCCAAGGAAACACCTCACGGGACTAGAAAACACTTTGACCAAGTGTTGGAATCACATGTGATTGGACTAAGGAGTGTGGAATGACTCTAACATGAGTTTACTACCATGGGGTTATGGCTAAAGGGAGTTTACGGCCGTAAACTCATGGTCAATCATGCATAGGTGTTGGTTTGAAGGATAGGGAAGCTAGAGGGACTTTTGCTCTACACAAGGATGAGAAAGACCAAAAAAATGGAGGCTTTTGATGAGTTTACGGCCAAGCAAAGAGCTTACGGCCTTAAAATCATGGACATTATGAATTAAGTGATGTTTAAGGTCCTAAACACATCAAGTAATGGTTCTAGGTCAAAGGCTTGTTTGTCTGGAAGAGTTTGAGGCCCAAATATGCCAAAACATGGAGTTTACGGCCTATGAAGATCTTGGGCCGTAAACTCATGATCTTCAAGGGAAAATGCATATTTCAAGGTTGTAATTCAAGGCCTCTTACTAGATATGAAGTATAAGGAAGAGTAATTACGATATAGAAGTTTGAAATGGTTGATTTTGGCCAAGAACACTAGTGTGTGTTCTTGGTGAAACTTGAAGATCTATGAAAACATGATTTTCATGGATGAAATCATGAGATGATACTAGATTAAGAGATGTATCAACATATCAAGGAAGAACATTTACAAGTTTTGAAGATCTAGGATGAAAATCGGGATGATAGTTGAGAGATAAATGGAGTGTTCTTGAGGTTGGAATGAGATAATGAATGAAAATGGAACAATATGTGACATAAGGATGGACTTTACGGCCCACCTTGAGTTTACGGGCGTAAACTCAAGTGTTGTGGCCGTGAACTCTTTTTGAATAGGTTAAGTCTAGATTTGTTGGACAGTGTCTCTAGCAGGTACATTCTAACACTCATTCCTTAAGTGTACTAGGCTTAAAAATCCTTAGAATGACCTTTAACCAGACTAGAACTCATTACCAATGAGTCTGACACTTAGTTGAGTTGACAGACTGAGTTTTCAAAGCAAAAATTTTCAGGTTGCCACATCATTCCCCCGTTGGATGGAATTTTGTCCCGAAATTTGCTTTCTTATAGTACTTTTGGGGTTGCGCTCCTCTGATTTGCAGAATACCCACTCGTAGACCTGGCAACTTTTCCCTAGTGTTCATGATAGGATTCATACTTGGTCCATCTATCATTACTTTGTGTATACAAGTCGTATATAATTAGGATTAGTAAGACGGTCGGATGTGTAACTCTGCCCCAGGTCCACAACCAAACAAGGAACATGAGATAGGGCAGAAACACACATACTAGATCTGCGTAATCATAATCATATACCACCCTCGTGCATACACTGAATAGTGATAGGTGGGCTGTCTTTGTCCTTATCCTCTGTGCTCGAACTTTGTCGGCTGGATGAGTGGTATTTCATGACGGTCGGCGGACATCTGATGATAAGGCTTCGGATGACAAAGTACCCTTCGCACGAGTACTTCGGGGTTTAGAATACGAAAGATAAAACTGAAGTTTAGGTCGGACTGTCGATACGAATGTTGAAGGTTTTAAGAATTTGATGGTCGAGGCGATAGAAACATATGAACTTAGTATGGTGAAGACCACGCCAACTCATGACGAATGATAGTAACAGACTCTTTACTGAACAAAGTCTTGGCCAATTTGAAAGAAACTTATGTTATTCGATGATGTGTCCCTAGTGTGTTCAACAATGTACTCTTTGTAAATGTTCTAGTGCTTTCTGTTTTCCCCTTTGATGTTAACACTCCTATGTATCGTACCGCTATATGCGCACGCATTCAAATGAAAGTGCTTTGATAACTGGTGATGATATTGAATATCATGATCCTCCTTGGCACCACTATGATCGCTTGTCATATACAAGTTATGAATATTTAAGATGAATAAGACAGTCGACTGAGTAACTCTGCCTCAAATCCACAACCAAACAAGGAACAGGAATTAAGGCGGAATCACTCACTCTAAGTCTGCAACATCTTAGTTATGCACAACCATGATGTATATGCTAAGCCATCATAGCTTCTCTAAACGGATCTTTTAGCTCTCTTGAATACCGTGATCTATTTCAATATGTGAGTTATTTTAATTACTTTTAAGTGTTTTCCCCATGTTTTAATCTTATATAAATATAAATTAATTTTTAACATAATTACTAGATCAAAGACGTACCGCTGCTCGTTGACGACTCTGCAGTTGATTCTCCTGCGGTGATCATCAGGATCCGTCCGTCCGCGCCTGAGTTCTTCGTTATCGGGCAGTCCCTCCGATAGTGTCCAGTCTCACCACAACCATAGCAGGCTTGGTTTTCTTCAAATATGGGGAATTGGGAGATTAGTTGAGCCGGTGCCCTGTAGAAACGGACTGTGTGTCCCTTTTTGTGGCAGTTCAGACACAACATTTCCTGGCATACTCCAGTGTGGTGGTAGCTGCACTTTGCACACTTTGGGAGGGTTCCAGCATATCGACTGGCAGGTTCTGGAGTAGCAGGCATTGTAGCGGCGTACATAGTACTCGCTTGTTGCTCTTGTGGGGATTCCTGGGTTGTTCGCTTCTTCTTCTTCTTGTTCCCCGACTTCTTATTATAACCCTCTCCCTTTAATGGCTCGGGAACGAGGAATTCTACACCATGGCAGACTCCATGGTCTATGAGTCGTTGGGCCAGGCGTTTGGCACTACCAAATGTGGTTGGGTTAGAAGACAATACATCTCCTTGGATCGGGGCAGCTAGACCCCAAATGTATCTTTCTATCTTCTTGCTCTTCGGGGTAACCATCCCGGGGCATAGTGCGGCCAGGTCAAAAAACCTTTCAGTGTAGGTCACTATGTCTGAGTCAACCATCTTAAGTTCCCATAGTTCTTGTTCCATTTTTTGTACTTCGCCCCTTGGGCAGTACTCTTCTAGCATTAACTCTTTTAGGTTTTCCCAACCTATTGAGTTAGCCACTGATAGGGTCAGTGACTTAACATGGCTGTTCCACCATGTAAGGGCTCTGTTGGAGAAGGTGCAGGTAGAAAACTTCACTTTGCTCTCTTCTGGGCACGAACAAATTTTGAAGACCGAATATCTTTTCTCGAACCATCGCATCAGAGCGATGACTCCACCATTTCCATTAAAAGAAAGAGGTTTGCAGTTGATGAAATCCTTGTAGGAACACTCTCTCGAGCACACAGGGACCTCACTTTGAGTAGCATGAACAGGTGTTCCACCTCCGTTGGAACTAGTAGGGTGATATTGAGCCATGGTTGTTGCCACAGTCGCAGCTACTATAGCATTTAGAGTTGTCGCATCGATGTGTGGAGAAGGTATTAGAGTTAGCGGAGTGGTGTGTCTGTTTGATCTGCGAGGAGGCATCTTCGCTAAAAGAATATAAAGATGAGACGAAATAAGTCTAGAGCAATGGACACAAGCCGAAAGCTAAAAAAGACAACGTTATCCTAGTTCTGGATGTATCGGGTCGAGACTTCCACAGGGTTCTAGAAACAATTCATAAAAAGTCTATACTAAATAAACTTCATGAATTAGAAATGGCTATCCTCGAATGAATAGTTGTTACCTGAATAACTGTTACCAGCTGCATGTAAGAAAATAATCCTAACATATAGGGTGAGCAGTGTCTCCACTCGCTCATTAAGTTAACCAATATTATTATTTATTAGTGTGATGCATATGACGTTTTGGTTACTCCGACTGATCCTTCTTTGGGCACTTCTCATGAACTTGTTCTTGTTCCTTCTTGACTCTTCTGTTGACCCCTTATGAGGAAGTGGTTACATCTATCCGGGTTTGTCATGCGAGAACGGATGTGACTAGAGAATCTTATGAGATTTAAGGTACTTTATGGGGTGATCCTTACATATTCCTTCTGTAATTGTACAATGCATACAAGTTTTATATAATTCAAGATTAAATAGACCTTCGAATAAGTGATCCTACTCTAAAACCACAAACAAAAAAGGAACAGGTAATGAAGCGTAGATCACAAATTCTAAGTCTATAAAACCACAATTATATATAACTTTGAGAGTATACATTGTAAAATTGTAGACCTATCTGTAAGGGTCTTTTAAGTTATCACATAAGTTATTTATATAGAGCCTAAAATACTCCTATATTATTCTAACTTTTATGTTCTAATCTAGAGATCCTTTGTATAGAGTTAGGTAAGTTTTAACACCGTTGCAACACCACACCACTCCCAAGCACATGTCGGTCACATCTCGAATGAATATAGTTGATCACGCTTTATTGATCCTAGATATGATTACATAAATGTTCAGGTTTGCCGACAGTGTTCAACCTTTAAATACTTTAGTTCTGTTCTCCTCGTGATACTTGTTCTAGTATGTACATGTATAAGCAAGTAGGTATATTTTTATAACTTATCGTTATACTCTGAAAATATGTAACACCAGCGAAATTAGGGTCAAAATTTAACTTTTATAAAACAATAATTAGGATATACCAAGTGGTATATATCGTAACGAGGTTTCCAAAAATATAAAGGACACTAAAATCCGAGTTATAACGAAGAAGTTATGACCATTCGAAGATCCGCGACAATACCAGTAAAACACTATTAAGCGTAAAACGAGAAATTTCAATAAAATAATTTTCAACCTTAGGTGTCTAAAGGAAAGTTGTAGATATCCCAAAACCATAAACATACATAAAAAGAAGGCCCAAATCTGACTTCATATGAGGAAGTTATGATTTTTCGAACTTTCGGACATAGCAGTAGACAACTAAAAACTCGAAATCGAGATCGAGCGACTTTTTGCCAACATGACCTAAACGAGAATCGAAGATCTCATCAATGGTATTACAACGGCAAAAAGTATGACGAAAACGGACATCGGACGAAGAAGTTATGGATTTCTAACATAGTTTTCCTGTCCCGACTTACTAAAATTAATATATTAATAATATATTAAAAACAAATTCAAAATTAGCCAACGAAGTCTAAACGAGAGTTGTATAGCCTTTTCTTAGCTACGCGTGAATATAAAGAACGCCGAAAACGGAGCTTGTATGCGAAGGATATGATTTTCTGAAGTTCGGGACACGAATTTCGACGTTGTGTCAGAATTGTTAGTGTTCATGACGTGAACACTGTGTTCACGACGTGAACAGTTTGACTGAGCATTTTAGAGCCACTTGACAGATGACGCATGCCATGAGCGAATCAGGGCAAACTCATGACGTGAACTTCGATTTTTAGCCTATATATAGAAATTGAAGCCTTTCGAGTTTGGCTGCTCATTCCTAACCTCTCTCCTACTTCTACTCTCTGTTAAGCCCCTCTAAACCACCCCGAAGCCCCAGTAAGACTCCTGGAACAGGACGCAAGGCCCGACGCCTCGAAGTTCCTGAGATACTGCTTCTATCCAGTCGAAGTACTGCCTACATGAAGCCCCAGGCTTTATACTCAAGCTCTGAAGGGAGTTCTATATTCCCGAGAATCCTGAGATTTCGACTTTCTCCTGTCGAAGTTTTGCTTGATTATCGTCTTTTCATCTTTGGACCTGCAGTTCAATCAAGTGAGTTCATACCCCTTTTATACAACTTCAAATACTTTATAATGTACTTTTAATACATTTCGGGGGAGAATACAAGTAAACACTTGGTTAATCCCGAGTGAAAACGTGAAAACTCTTGTTATACCTTTCATGCACTAGATTTATATAGAATGCATAGTATTCAGGGTAGCCATTCTTGTTAAACCATTTTATGCATTCAAAGAACTTATGATTTATGCTTTGTCAAACATTGTGAAAGAGGATAAACATTGCATACAAAACTATCACTTTAGTACAGACTTAGTTGAGAATCCGTGAGACGATTACATCTTCAATGCTACCTTTTTGTTAAAAGGTACTACCTAAAGTCCTGTCTATTATAACCAGAGTCTCCCATTTGGAGAGCGTGTCAAATGTGCATAGATCTATATGGGAAGTCATGATCCCGCGCCCTGACTGTTAGCTACAGCCCTTTGGGTGACAGTTTGTCATAAACGTTTTGACGCTTGAAGACCATCGCCACAGACATATTATGTTTAGTATGGTTATAAAACTCAATGGATAGATAATTATTATGGTATTCTGATTTTATGAATGAGTAGCTATTAAAACTATTCTTCATCTAACAAGTGTGATCTTCGTATAGCTTTATTATATAAAACTATGCCTCAACCTTTAAGGATGTCAGTTGCTTGCGATTTTCGGTCTTGGACATTAGAGACTGCCTGTTACTTTAGGAAAATAAGGGATTTTCCTGTATCTAAAACAATCAACTAATAGGAAAATAAGGGATTTTCCTAGTGCAACTATTTACAATTCACAACGCGAACATTCATATGCATTTCATACTTTTATAAGAAAATAAGGTATTTTCTTGAAAAACGCATGAAATTTTGAATGGCATACATTTTCTCAAAACCGCTTATGAACTCACCAACTTAATTGTTGACACTTTTTCTTTGAAATAACTTGTATTCTCAGGGAACCGCTAAGCAGGTTTGGAAATCATCTTTTGGGGATTAACGTTCTGACGTTAATGACTTCTTTTGAAACATATTATTGTATTTATATTTTGAATATGTAACAACTACGATTATGTAAACACTTTTAAATATTTATATATTTGGTGGTGTGTACTATCCTTACTATGCATTGTTATGATACTGGATATGACGTCCTCCGCCTCCGAACATTTCTGCCGTTCTGGTTTGGGGGTGTGATAAAATATATCATTATCCAGAGCACTTAAGCCCCATTGTATTTATAGTTGTATATCTTTTATCGGTTGATATACTTAGTTCACTATAAACAATGTTTTGATACCAATCTGTCACACCCCAAAACCGGAACAACGGAAACCTTCCGGGGTGGGGGACATCATGTTTAGTATCACAAGACATGTATCATAGTAAGCAATTAATGAAAAACCATTTCATTAGAAAGAAAGTGTTTACAAAGTATGTGTTCAAAACATAGAGTACATAATCAAATAACAAAACAAGACTTGAAGCTATACTGCTTCATCTTCTGAATTCCCAGAGCGAGTACCTGTCTACTAGTTTCCTGAGAATACAAGTTATTTGAAAGAGTTTATCAACAATTAAGCTGGTGAGTTCATAAAATTTTGTGATGTATGTAAGTTGTAGAAATTTGTATAAAAATGTAGTTGGAATGTAGTAAGTTATAAGTTGTGTTTTTAAAAATGTTCGCCCGTTCCTCTAGAAAATCCTATATTTCCTAATTTGACGAAAGATACATAAAAATGATTCTACAATCCTTTCTATGAGTACTAAATGGATACAAGTTATATAAAACTCAGAGTAAACAAACAATCGATTGTGCGCATCTGCCCTAAGTTCACAACCAAACAAGGAACAGGAAGTAAGGTGGATAGCACACATCCCATTGTTTGTTCTGTCCTCGTTGTATATAACCCTGGTGTATTCACTTGTTACTCATGGAGTTAATTGTAATAGTTCCTTTATATTTAATGAAAATATCCCTCAAGAAAACCGTTATTTCTTATAATCAAATAGTGACCACAGTGATTTCTTCTATAATCACTTAGTTTATACTGGCTATATATAATCTAATATCGAATAGATAGTTGATTAGATGAATCTGCCCTAAGCCCACAACCAAACAAGGAACAAGAAATAAAGCAGAAAGAACACATCCAACTACCTATTGGGTATTAATGATATATAAGCATGATGTATAAACTAAGGTATTATAGAGTCAATCACCTAAAGTCCTTTAAGTTTATACTAGTTTAATAAAATGGATTAAACCCTTTACTGGTAAGTTTCTAGCTTTGAATGCCAAAAGTTATGTCTGAAAAGTATGCTTTGTACTAGAAAACTGTGCATTAAATTAGTTTCCTGTGACTGGAGCCATACTTGGTACCCCATATGATGACTTAATGTATATGGAACATATATATATATATATATATATATATATATATATATATATATATATATATATATATATAACTAAAATCGAATAGATAATAGGCTGGGTGAATCTGCACTAAGCCCACAACCAAACAAGGAACAGGAAATGAAGCAGAGAGCACACATCCTATTACCTGTCGGATCCTATTTATATATATATATATATATATATATATATATATATATATATATATATATCCCTTAATGTATACATTAAGGAATCATAAAGTTAGCATTATGGTCCCTTCCTAGTGAGTGTACTAGACTCGATTGTTCTGTTTGTCGTTTGTACAATGTAAGTACTGTAGTATTGTATATAGTAACTACTATTGTACTAATTACCTTATATTGATTATTAAGGTATAATGTGATGGCTAGATACCATACTAAACACTCTCCCTTTCAAAAGATTTTGGGACCCAAACGCGACCTCTGCAATCAATTTCAAGCCGTAAACATCCACATTAAAATTATGTGATCATGTATATCCAGTATAACTATCACCTTTTGTTTAGAACAATGCGTTAGTGATTCATTGGTATAATTAGATCCTGTAAGTGTTCCATGCTATAGCAAATTAGTGTGTTCGTTATGTTTTAGTATCTTAGTATCCTCCCTTATTATAGTATCTTCGTATGTTCTTTCTGTTATTGTGTATTGTATCTAGTATGACTAAACCCCTAAACTATACCCATTATAGTTTACTAATATTCTACTTGAACTGTTATTGAAAAGACTCATTTTACTACCAAGTTATGCTTGTACTTTAAAACGGAGTTTTGTTAAACTATAAAGGAACATAACTTGAAAATAGTTTTTGACATGTTTTGACCACTTATAGAAGACATAAGAAACATTTTGAAAGATGTTTATAACAAAGAGTTACACAATTATCATTCTGTTCAACTTGTATCCCCCCCCCCCTTAAAAGCATTTAAAATAGTTAAAATATTCATTACGGGGTATGAACTCACTTGATGTGGGTGATTCAAACAAATACTTGCGCGTAAGGATGAGAAGTTCCACAAATGATGTCTCGAGACTTAACAAATCCTAAATGACATATAATGGCATATACTGAAATAAATATAGTGTTTGGAAGCAACCAAATGCAAGGAAACACCTCACGGGACTAGGAAACACTTTGACCAAGTGTTGGAATAACATGTGATTGGACTAAGGAGTGTGGAATGACTCTAACATGAGTTTACTACCATGGTTTTATGACCAAAGGTAGTTTACGGTCGTAACTCATGGTTAATCATGCATAGGCGTTGGTTTGAAGGCTAGGGAAGCTTGAGGGAATTTTGCTCTACACAATGATGAGAAAGACCAAACCAATGGAGGCTTTTGATGAGTTTATGGCCAAGCAAGGAGCTTATGGCCGTAAACTCATGGACATTATGAATTAAGTGTTGTTTAAGGTCCTAAACACATCAAGGAATGGTTCTAGGTCAAAGGCTTGTTTGTTTGGAAGAGTTTGAGGCCCAAATATGCCAAAACATGGAGTTTACGGCCTATGAAGATCTTGGGTCGTAAACTCATGATCTTCAAGGGAAAATGCATATTTCAAGGTTGTAATTCAAGGCCTCTTACTAGATATGAAGTATAGGGAATTGTATTTACGATATAGAAGCTTGAAATGGTTGATTTTGGACAAGAACACTAGTGTGTGTTCTTGGTGAAACTTGAAGATCTATGAAAACATGATTTTCATGGATGAAATCATGAGATGATACTAGATTAAGAGATGTATCAACATATCAAGGAAGAACACTTACAACTTTTGAAGTTCTAGGATGAAAATTGGGATGATAGTTCAGAGAGAAATGGAGTGTTCTTGAGGTTGGAATGAGATAATGAATGAAAATGGAAGAATATGTGACTTAAGGAGGGAGTTTATGGCCCACCTTGAGTTTACGGCCATAAACTCAAGTGTTGTGGCCATGAACTCTTTTTGAAGAAGTTAAGTCTTGATTTGTTGGACAGTGCCTCTAGTAGGTAGATTCTAACACTCATTCCTTAAGTGTACTAGGCTTAAAATTCCTTAGAATGACCTTTAACCAGGCTAAAACTCATTACCAATGAGTCTGACACTCAGTTGAGTTGACTGACTAAGCTTTCAAAGCAAAAAATTTCAGGTTGCCACAATGGATATATAAATAAAAACAATAAAAAAACAAGATTTATGGCCTGATGATAAATGGTGAATGGTGTACGGACACAAAAATTATAAAGCAAGAGATATACTCGTTCTTTGTTGACAAATTCAAAGAAAAATGTCCAGACAGACCAAAATTGGAGAGCAGGCACTTCAATAAAATATCCCAAGATGATTTGCAACTACTGGAATCCCCTTACCCTTAAGGAAATCATGGAGGTGGTTTGGTCTTGCGGGAATGAAAAAGCTCCTGGGCTGGATGGCTTCACTTTCAAATTCATCATGAAGTATTGGGAGGTTCTTCTGGGTGATATTGCATCGGTTGTCAAATACTTTGAGCGATTTGGAAAAATTGATTCATCTTGCAACTCCTCATTCATCTCGTTACTCCCCAAAGTCAAGGACCCCCTTACGATATGTGACTATAGGGCAATTAGTCTTATAGGGTGTATTTACAAAATCATATCCAAGATCCTATCACTCAGAATAAAGAAAGTCATGGGGAACTGTATTGACGAGGTACAATCTACATATGTAGAGGGATGAAACATAATTGACGGGCCCCTTGTGGTGAATGAAATTTTCTCATGGGCAAAAAAAGAAACAAAAAAGAAAATACTCTTATTTAAGGTGGATTTCGATAAGGCACTCGACTCAATCAATTGGGGCTTTCTTGATACCAATCTTATACATATGGGTTTTGGAAACAAAATGAGATCATGGTTAAAAGGATGCCTTGAATCCTCAAAATCCTCAGTTCTAGTCAACGGTAGTCCGACATAAGAGTTCCTAATATCCAAAGGAGTTAAACAAGGAGATTCTCTCTCCCTGATCCTGTTCATTGCATCTATGGAGGGGCTAAACATAGCAATTAGGGATGCGTATGAAACTGGACTATATCAAGGTATTAAGCTTCCAAATGATGGACCGTTAAACTCCCATCTGCTATATGCAGATGATGCGTTATTCCTCGGAGAATGGTCGAAACAGAATATAAAAAACCTAGCTCGTATCCTGTATTGTTTTCATGTTGCATCGGGACTCAAAGTTAACTTCAATAAATCGAGAGTTTTTGGTGTTGGATCTGATATGCAAGAAGTATCAAGTTGGGCCAGACCCCTAGGATGTGAACCCTCCTCTCTCCCATTCACATACTTAGGGTCCCGATTGGTGCCAATATGAACTTGAAAAAAAAAACTGGGCACCAATTCTGGACAGATTCCGATCCAAATTATCAAAATGGAAGTCAAAAACCCTATCTTTCGGCGGCAGATTGACACTCATCAAGTCAGTTTTATGAAACCTTCCATCATATTACCTTTCCTTATTTGTGGCACCGGAGGGCATTATTGACACATTGGAAAAGATTAGGAATCGGTTTCTCTTGGGTGGATCAAATGAAAAGAAAGTGATACACTAGATCTCGTGGGACAAGGTTACAACATCCAAGGAATATGGTGGTTTAGGTGTTGGTACAATAAAATCTTTAAACGTCTCTTTAATAACTAAGTGGTGGTGGAGGTTGAGAACTAAGTTGAATCAGTTATGGGCTGCTGTGATAACGAGTGTGCATAATCTAAGGTCGAAACCTGATGAATGTTACTCAGCAAAGTCACTACCGGGGGTATGAAATAACATAGCAGGAATTGAAAATGATCTAAGGAAAAAGGATATCCAAATCAAGACAATGTTAGACAAGAGACCGGCCAACAACATACTTATTTGGAGATGTGGGCTTACCCCGGATGGATCTTTCACTGTGAATGCTCTTAGACTAAGGTGGGACTACCGGCCTCCATTGACCAATACAAACTTCCAATGGATAAAAGAAATCCCACTGAAAGTCTTCTGCTTCATTTAGAGAGCAAATTTGGGCAGAATTCCAACAACTATGGAGTTAGTAAAAAGAGGGGTGAATATTGATACTTTAATATGCCAGATGTGTGATGAAAAAGAAGAAAGCGCTAATCATGTTCTTGTAGATTTTTCATACTCAAAGATGGTCATGGAAGGAATAATGAAGTGGTGTAAGGTGAATATAAACGTGGAAGATCTTCGAGCGGTGTCGGATGTTTTGAACTTTGCCAACCGATGGGGAACATGCACAAAAAAGCGAAAGATATTCCTGGCAATTTGCTACTCTACACTATGGAGAACCTAGATAGCAAGGAATGATACTGTTTTAAAAAAAACCGGCTACCACCTGACAAAGTCATCGATTATGTTAAATCTGTGACTTTTATTTGGGTGAAGAGCATGGGTATCAAGATGGAGTTGATTTGGGCAAAATGGTCTCAATGCCCTTTTTTCTATTAATTTGTATGCTTTTTTTCTTGTTTTCTGTTTTGATAATCTGTATTGCCACTGATGTGTGGCTGTAACTCTTTTCTCCTGTTTTCTATATATATATATATATATATATATATATATATATATATATATATATATATATATATATATATATATATATATATATATAGAAAACAGGAGAAAAGAGTTACAGCCACACATCAGTGGCAATACAGATTGTCAAAACAGAAAACAAGAAAAAAAAACATACAAATTAATAGAAAAAAGGGCATTGAGACCATTTTGCACAAATCAACTCCATCTTGATACCCTATATATATATATATATATATATATATATATATATATATATATATATATATATATATATATATATTGCCAGTTCTAAAAAAAAATGGTCTGAATAAAGTCTCAAACTCAAAATATCCTCCTTAATAAATGAAGGTTTTTTTTTGCCACATGTCAATCTCTCATGAGTTTTGACACTTGTCATTTTGTGTTATTTTTGAAATAAATATTATCCACTTGTCAATTTTTGGTTTGTTTCAAATTTTAAAATTAAAATCATATATACTTATATATGTAAAGTATTAAATATCATATATATGATACTAAATTGCAATAAATACGTTTCGTTCTTTCTTAGTTTAAAGTTGTATATTAAAAAAAAGATTTGATGTTTACATTTTAATGTTTAATCTATTTTTAAATCAACACATGTATTACACGGTCTGACACCTAGTTTACTTTAATATATACAAACTTTTTCCACCGAGGTGGTTAATCTCCCATGTTCGTTATTGCTTTATTGAGAATATTATTATTGCTTTACTAGACGAGATAGGTTTGATTAGGATGATTCATAAATTGGAGTGTGCATATTTGGAACTTTTTACTCCTTCAAAAAGCTACAA